>NW_010973062.1:2917964-3167390 GCF_000737465.1 Haliaeetus leucocephalus | reverse complement strand
ATCCACTTTTTGTACTTTAAAATACGTACTAGTTATAATGGACAGAGGAGAAAAAGCTTTAGTCCTGGGATCCTCATCGGTGGTCAATGAAAGAGGGCCAGACACTGAGCTTAAGCACTGGCCTCCAGATACTGATACTGCTTAGTTGTTAACCACCATTCTAGCTTCCAGCGAGCTCTCCGAGGCAGTCCCTGGGCACAGGCAGGGCAATAGTTCTCTCCAACGGGGTACTCCAAAGAGGCAGTGCCTTTTATGCAGTGCCTTGGGTAACAAGATGCACCGGATTAGATTGTCCCTGCCCAACCCAGCCCTCCTACACCACCCCAGCCAGCTTTGCACTTGCAGGCCCTCCTTTCAAATTTTAAGCGTGTAGCATACACCCTTGATTTCATCATATAGAAACAGCGTGTGGCAAGCTATGCCACGTCCTTATTATTTCAGATGGTTGGAACTAGCTCCTTGTCACCAAATATTAATGATGTGTTATGGTCATAGGGACATCACATGGGGCCAGGGGGAGATGCAGGACCAAGTGCTGTATGTATACGCATGAACAGTCTGCTCTAGAGTAAATTGGCCTACACTGCAGGGTAGAAATCACAGGCTGGAGTGGGCACTCCTAAGGGTGTGGGTGTAACCTTAAGGGTCCTGTTTGCATTGGGAGAAACTACTTAGAGAAGACATTGTTTTGTTTGAAAAATTCTGCAAACTTGATAAGGAGCCCAAGCAAAGTACTTGCCTGTAGTTTATTTTAGTAATATATACTTGAAGTCTCCCCCCAAGTTAGTTTAGCTTTAAAAATGAATTAGAAGCCATTTTATTGCTTTTCAAGCACATAAGTTTATATATACATGTTTTCAGCTTTTCCAGCTTGCATCTGAGCTTAGGGTAAGTTGATGTGAAGGGCTCTCCAGGTACTGTTTTTTCATGGGTGTGACAAGGAGAGTCCTGTTCTTTTTGTGCCAAGTGTATTATTGTGTTAATCTGCTGTTGTTGGGGGTGTCAGGCACACTGAGCATAGACATAATGTACCTTTATCACTGTGTCAACATTCTGAATTCGAGGAATCCTACTATCTGGAAGCTGCATTGTTAATGTCTTCAGTTTCTAACACTTTTTTGTTATGTATTAAACTTCAGTAAGATATCAGCTTTGATCCTTGCTGACTGGAAAGAGAGTACTTTTGATGTCAGGCAAAAGCGAAAGAAACTTGTGCAACAGTTCAGCCTCTGAGAGATTTAAGACTATCAAGATCCACACTTCACTTTCATACCATAGTCAAACTTCTGTGGCTGAGGCAGAGCAGTGTCCTCAGTGTCTGTGTATGATGTACATGTCACGCTCACACATTGTTCATGTTGAGTTAGATTCTGGTCTGTGCTGTAGGCTCAAGTTGGGGTTTCAAAGGTCTAAGGCATCCATCTGGGTTCTAGGCTTATCTGGATTCATATATTCCTATCACCAAAGACAGTTGGTTGAAACGTTTCCATTATTCCCTCTATTTTGGACATGTATCCCTGGTCTGAAGGGATTTGAAAATGTTACAAGAACAGTTCCACAAAGAATGCTATTTGCAAAATGTATAGAGGAAGAATCTGACTGACTAAAACGAGTGGAAGTGCTGGCACCTTGCCTCGTATTGGTTAGTCTCATCTGTGGGGTGCCTAGAATGCTTCTGCTATTAAGATAACATAAACATATGGTCACATTTACTTACAACACTTTATTATACGTGTATTTATAGAGAGGTAACACAGAAGAGTAGGCATAATCAAAAAATCACAATACAGTATAACATTCAAAACAATGATCTCTGATGCTCAGGATATTTCTCCTGTTTTGTCAGCCCTGGAGGAAACCAAAAAGCTCTTCATATGGGCTAATGGAGCTAGGACTGTGTTTACAAGTTGCAGATTATAGTTCAGTCAAAGGTTAAGCTATTTATTTCTCCTTTAGCTCTGGAATAGTGTTTCACCTGACTTTAAAAATTGAAATACATTTGTTTATTAAGATTTAAAACCCAAACCAAAATAGATGTTCTGCTCAGTTGAGTTGCTCATTGAGGAATGTGTCAGTAAAACCATATTAATGTAATTTGTGAATCCTTAATATGTTTATAATTCTTTTTCTTGCAGGCGTTCATGTCAATGTTTCAGATTCTCACACAGGAAGGATGGGTGGATGTCATGGATCAGACACTGAATGCTGTAGGACATATGTGGGCACCAGTAGTTGCTATTTATTTTATACTATATCATCTTTTTGCTACTCTGGTAAGTCCTCACTTGCAAATGTGCTGTGCTTTTCTTTGTTTTGAATTATTCTCATAGCTCCTGTGTTACTTTTCTCAGCTAGTTAAAACTAATTGTGATGCTCATTTTCAGCATAGAGGGCTTTAGGATTAGTTCTTTGATGTGATAGAATTTACCCTTCAGCCCAGTGGCATAAGGTGGTGGCCTTTGTTCTGGTGTGAGGTGGTGTTCTTCATAAGATCCAAGTCACACTGCTAGACTAACAATGTAATTCTTAACTGTCTTGTACCTTTACAGGTTCTAAGGACTGCAGAGTTAAGCAAGTGCTTTTATTTATCATGTAGGAATGGTCTCCTCAGCTTCCATTGCATTCTCTTTGCAGCAGTAATTAAAGTGAGAAGCGTAAAGCCTCAGGGTATAAACTCTTAACTAGAAATCACTGCTTTCCTGTTGCATGTTGCAAAATCAATGCATGGAAAAGATATGATGTAGTATATCAAGCAATAAAAGAATGAGAACTAATACAGCAGTTCCTGCATGTGTATGGAAATGGGGATTATATAAAAAAACCACATTTTTTTCTGTATGCATTCCAAATGGGATGTTTACATTTTTTTCTAGAGAAAATGGTAAAAAACCCAGCTTTTTGGATATCCTATATCAATAAGGGCTTGGTACTGTATTTTGAATACCAAAACAGAGAAAATACCACAATCAGGGAATAACCATTTTACACACCCTTAATTCACTCCTACTTTTTCTCATATTGTATTTTGCATTCACTGCAGTTTTTCATGCACTTATTCTTGTTTTCAGTTTCTTCATTCCATGTTCTTTCTTTGCGCAGTTGTCTACTTAGATAAGGTACTAACTGTATTTATACAATCTCCATCAGCTTCCATCTACTTTTACTTTACAGTATGTCCTGTTTCACTTCTAAAGACTGAATAATCCAACTGTAATTGTGGGTGCAGCAGGTTCCTTCATATGGATTGAAATCTTGATCACTTTATAAATGGCAGTAAAGTGCATTTGATGGTCTTAAAGCTGCTTAACTATATTAAAGTATAAGCCAAACAAATGTATGTATTAGCAGATATATAGGACATGTAATTTATTCACAAGAGTCAGAGGAGTTCTTGGGGTCTGGAAAAGCAGACAGGATCTTTAAAACTCCTTGGAAATTGGGAATAGAAAGCAAAAGGGAAGTGAGTTTTAGTCATGGATTTGAAAGCAGTTACTGGGTAGAGAATCTTATTGCCGTTTTTCTGATTCTTCGCCAAGAACATTGTCTGAACTGGAATCCCTTTTTATCTCTTCAATGAGCATTAAGCAAGTCCATAAAGTAAATTAGTGTCAGGTGGCCTTTGTGCTAAAAATTCACACCTGAATTGAGGAGTAACTTAGCTGTAAGAGCAATTTTAGTATTCTGTTTCATGTTTTGAAAAAGTCATCTGGGACTTCTCCGTTTGTTTACTCAAAGCACTTATTTTGCTAGGAGCAGCAAGTCACTTTTCAGTACAGCATCCTCAGTTCTTTTACAGGGAATTTGCATTTAAGCACAAGGTACTTGCTTGGCTTCATGAGTGTACACATTTCTTCTCATTCACCTATGCAAATTTTACATAGATGAAGAAACTCTGCTAAAACAACTTTGCAGAATTACTTGGCCTTGCGAAGTTGTTAGTTTCAGTTCTAAGATCTTCCTCAGACCCTGGAAGAGAAAAGCTATATAGAACAGTTGTCTGGAGGCAAAAGAAGCTTAAAGAAGGAAAATAACGTGAAATTGGTAAAGGAGCGTGAAAACGGTTGGGCTGCTACTAAAACCAAATAGAAGAGTTCTAAGAATAAACAGCCATCAGTGAATAACAAGAGTGAAGTCAAATGAAGAAATTACTTTCACCAGCCAAAAAACGGGTAGGATTAGAATGGAGAAGTGATAATTGCAGGCATTTGGCAAAGCAGACTTGGAAAGAAATGAATAGTTTTTACATTAGAAGGCAAAAAAAAGTTGAAGCTCAAAAAACAAAACCTCTGTTGGAAGCAAGGACTGTTATTAGTTGAGAAGGCAGCAGAGGAAGTTAAACAAATAACAACTTTGCATTTAACTTTTCTTTTGTGGCACATCATCTTTTGTTCTTGTTGAAAAAAAGTGAAAAGGGAGTTAAGGAAAGTCTTGATGCCTTGATGCCTATCTGTGCATGAAGCAGCAAGACTGTAAGGGGTGATAGATTTAATGAGTACTATACTTCTTTTTAGTGCGGAACTGCACTTCCTTAACTAGTATGCTCTGAGCTGCAGGTAAGGGAGTTATCATAGACTGTATAAAGTATCTAAAGAAGAAGAACACCAGACTGTAAAGTTCTGACAGAGTGATAGAAAAACTGTTCATCAGCAGTTAGGGATCAAGGTAGTTTGTGCCAGGGATTATGTATTTTATCAGAATTCTGTCTTGCTTTGCCATTCTGAAGGCCACCTTAACTTCTACTGTTTGTAGTGATCGAATCACTGAAAACCTTATGAGGTACTGTTTAAGTATGTGGCATATAATATGTCTTTTTGAACAGCTGCAGGAAATTCTACATACTGCTAAAGCCAGTTTTCTAGTAAAAGAACATTTCTTTTTCTGAACATGGACATTTTCTAAATTTATGGGTGAGAGTCCTTCCTGTGTCTTCTGTACCTTTATATTTCATGGAGGGAAAGGGAATCTTGCTCTCGAACAAGGTCCAGACAACCAGCTCATTTGCAGTTTGAGTTCCAAACTCCTTGTCTGGTGTACTAAGCTACTTAAATTTCATCTTCCATATAGGTGGGAAATAATTTTCCAGTGTGATTGAATGACAGGTAAACTTACACTTCATTTACAGCAGTGGTGGACAGATATGTCTGTTCTGGTTGTGACTCAGTGGTCCAAGACTACAGAAATATTTCAGGCCTGTAACTCTTTTAAAAGAGCTTAGATTCCTTCTAATATCTCTAGGAAATTGATGCTTGCCTGTAGGAGCTCAGTGTGTTTGAGGATATTTGCCTTGAACCGCAGAGACTAAAACCTTGGCAGTTGCTGACAGCTTTAAAGCTATGTATATACAATTTTTACTGCCTTAAGATGTAAGTTGTCAGAGGATATGTGCTGAACAGTGGTATCCTCCCTCACCTGCATCCTTGCTTTCCTAGTTCTCTCCCCTTCTCAGCTATATCAGTCACATTTTCAGCTTCTCTGGCCTCTGGTCAGTATCTCTACACAAGGAAAATATAATAATCTGATATACACTTTTTTCCCCCTGGGATTCTTCCTTGTAGAGGCATATCTACACAATATTTGATGTATAGTAATTGAAAGTGCATGAGTTTCCTATAGGGTGGCTCCCAATGCATGCAAATGATGAGGCAGCTTATTTTTCTTTCAAAGTGGAGTTAGCTACTTTGCACAGAGGCACCCTGAGCATTAAGCCAGTCCATAAAGTAAATTAATGTTAGGTGGCCTCTGTGCTAAAAATTCACACCTTAACTGAAAAGCCCCTTAGTTTTATGAGCTGTTTTAGGATTCTGCTTTGTGTTTTCTTTTTTTAATTATTTCTGATTAATTTAATTTTCTTTTCATGTGAAATACATTTTATATGGGTATATTGTTAAACATACATAATGCATTGGTCATAAAACCTAGAATTCAGAATTTTAAAATTCATATAATAATTGTAGGATAAGCTAAAAAACAATTTACTTCTTGCAAAATGGCTAGCAGACAGATGTCAAAGGCAAGATTCCCATTTACATCAGTAGGGCCCTCATTTTTCCATGTCATTTCATAGTACTTCTTAAGAAAATGAAGACGAGCTTTAACAAATAATTTGCAATTGTTTTGTAGATTCTACTCAGCTTGTTTGTTGCTGTTATTTTGGACAACTTGGAACTTGATGAAGATCTGAAGAAACTTAAACAAGTAAGAACATGTTTTTATTGTGCTTGGAAGTAGTTTCAATAAAGCATTACTTTACTGGTGTTTTTATGGTAAAAGATGGGAAACATCTTCATCAAAATGAACAAAACAGTAGATGTTGAAGAGAATAGCAATATTTTTTTAGATAGTTGACCATCACACAATGTGAGGTAGAAATTAAGAGATTGTAAAAGAGATTTAGAAATTGGTTTAAATATTCAATGAAAGTAAATTTAGGTAGTCAAGTAATTAAAATCATTTTAAAATCACAGCTAGGACATCTTTTTGCTTATAATCTAGTGAAAGATGTCCCTGCCCATGGCAGGGGGGTTGGGCTAGATGATCTTTAAAGGTCCCTTCCAACCCAAACTATTCTGTGATTCTATGTGATACTTTATGAGCACACCATAGCACCTCTGGAGCGGAGACCTACTGGCAAGGACCCACAGACGGGAAGCGGTAGAGGGGACTAGGTTGAAAATGTTAGGTGAATGCTAAAGACTCTTGGCAAAGTTATCTGGCTTGCTTGATTCTCCAGATTTGAGGACCAAGATTACCAAGAAGCCATTCTCTCACGCTTGAAACCCAATGACAATCACATAAAACAAATGTAACTAGAGAGTTCATGTTGGCCATTCTGATCTTGTACACAAACCACCAAAGAGGAAGGTATCTGTAGCTTTTACATAAATATACAGCTATGCTTTAATCTGCGCAAAGAGGAGCAAAATCATCAACATTTGCCTACTTCATGCACGAAATAGGAAATTGAGAGCTTAATATGTGGGAACCTTTTTTGTAATATTTGGGTTATAGCCCATTTGCTGTTTTTTTTTCATCTTTCAGGTGCATCAGCAATTATTGTAGAATTATGTTCTTTCAATTCTTGAAAAATAATCACCCAGACAATTTAGTTATTTTACATTGAACTGTTACATTGAAACTAATGTGCCAAATAACCACTCCCATATTTTTCCTTGTATATTTTTTTTTTCACTTTTAAAACTAAAAGGATGTGTTTATTCATTTCTTTTGTTTATATTTGTTGTGTTCATTTTCTACACAATTCTCATCTGTGGATTTAGATATCGTATAGAGAGCGCTCACTGAATATGTAGAATGTGTCAAGCTAATATTGCTTCCCGATCTTTTGTTACTTCAGGGCACTGACAAATGAGAATATTACATAGTTATTTTAAATTCTTCTTTATAGAATTCAATACAGAAATCAATATTGCTTTTGCTGTTGAAGTATTAAATATCAGTATGTACTGCAAATTTGAAATAAGTTAAAAGGGCGGGTATTTTCTGCCACAAAGAAATATAATTATTGGATTTCAGTTGATCAGCTCACATAAGTGAAATGAGAGATCTTATAGATGATTTTGGGATGACCAGACAGTCTTGAGTACACAAACTGAGGAGACCAAATCAAGTTTATTCATTTTTCTCCTTATCAGTCTCAAGAGGTAAAATGACCTGAAATGAAAATGGCTCAGATGTATGGTAAGCAATGTCATATCATACTGATAATCTTATAGGAACATTTTCATAATGTCTGCATGAATTAGGAGCACAAATCAACTCTCTGAAGTGAAGAGCTTAAGGTACAAAATCCTGTGGGTTTTCTGTGAAACTTAGCATCTTTGATTTGTAAACCATTTTAAAAGTCTACACCTTTGCTTATGAAATTGAAGCAGCATGGCTTTGTGTTTTAGCAGCCCACTCTGGAACTGGTGAACAAAAAGCAATGGTGGGAGGCCACCACTTGCAATACGTGCCACTGTGTCAGCCTGGAATCTTGTTAACCTGGTAGGAGTCCTGTCTCCGTAATAGCAGTAAAGCACACTCAAGTAAAAGACATAAATAGAATTTTTAAAAAATGTCCCTCAACTTGATAGATTTGAGACTGGCAGCAGCATAACTACATGAGTGTGGTGCTGGGCCAGAGTAAAATGGCTGCACGTGTCACCAGACCTTCTAGCTACCACACAGTGTGGCACCGTGATAACACTGATAGCCTGTTTCCATGACCCAAGTGGGTATTTAATCAGGGGACACTACTTTGCCATTGGACATACCGGTTTGGTTGACTGGCTCAATGATATATGCATTATACACCATTATGACATACAAAGATGTCCAAGGTGGCTGACACTGCTTCACTTGTATTTATGCTTGCTCTCTTCCAAGAGTATTAGTACTATTGAATGTATTCTCTTCTGGTGTTGTATCCAAACAAATTAATGTTGTACAAAGTGTTGCATCTTTTAAAAATACCTAAGGTAAAAGGAGGTAAGAGGTCGGTTCTTGTTGCTGAATCATATGGAATTACTGGAATGATTGGACAACTGATTTAAGTGTCTAGAACAGAAGAGCTTTCCTGTGGGGTAAATGTGATGGTATCACAGGCTCATTGCTGATAGTGACTGTGCACTATTATACTGAAATATTGGTTGTCTTATCTCAGAAGGTAAAGCAGAAAGAGTTTCTAATTCAATCACATTTTGAATTCTCCACTAAAACAAATGGACTGTAAGAAGAAAGAGGATTGTGAGGTAATTGTTATGTTTTAATCAAGACCATTTCTATAAAGAAATATATCTGTATTGCTGCACAGGAAAATTTTTGACATCTATAATTAAAAGCTGAATGGTGGTCCAAGAGAGAAGTCAAATAATTCAAACTGTTAATGTAAAAGACATTGATTGGTTGAAAATGGTGAAACTGTAATGCTATCAAAAGTATTTCTATCCTCATGTTTGCATTTTTTCCCTGCCTTTAATGGCTGTAAAGCTTGAGGCCCAGGGCATTTTCAGATGATGAAATATTGAATGATTTTCAAGGAAGGAAGGAGAATATTTTTAGGCCAGAAATCACACCTAGCTAATAATGCCTTTTGGGATGTGTCCTTCTTAATTATGACTTAATTCCTTTTCTTGAACTTGATAAGAAAAATAATATTACTTATCTTTCAGATTCTTGGGAAAGGACTAATTAGTTAATATTTGCAACGTACTCTAAAATGTAAAATGATATGTAAACATTTGACATTCATGTTTGTTCAGTAAATGTGTTTAAATATGAATAAATTAAAGCAAAAATACATTAAATGACTAGGAGATTATAAGGAAGATTGTAAAATAATGTATTTAAAAGCTAGTAAACTTTTAGAATTGAATTTGGCAGTGCAAATTCAGTTAAGGATATGCATCATGATTCAGTTTTTAATTACATCATTACATTGTATTATTTCCAAAAGTCTCACCTCACTTAGTGCAAAGAGTAGACAGAGCTCACTTCAATAAGCCAGTAGTCGATATTTTTTCTCTTTATTGTACAGTGTGTGATCCCTGTGCATTATTTATTGCACAGTATTCAAGCTTTGCTATGAAGACACAACTTAAGCTCCTTCCTGACTTTTTTATGGTACCCCTTATAAGTATCTAGAACAAAGATAAAACTTGTAAAAGATCAATTTAAGTGATTTACTTAGCACCACAGGCACATGTAGGAATAGAATCTCTTTTTCCAAGACACAATTCAGCTGGTTTAAGCACAGAATCATTCTTTGTATTCTTACAGCTCCGTTAATTCACAATACATCTCCCATCCTCTGCCACCTCTCAGGTCTCATCCCCTCTTCTAAGCCACGATAGCTCACGTCACATGAAAAGGGGTTGTGCTATAGCTCATAGTCACCATATGTCTGTCCAATGAACCTGATCCTCTGCAGCAATCCAGACTGACCCTAACACACTACTTAACCTCCAGGTATGAGGTTGATCCTGCTCATTTTCCTGTGAGGCCCCTTTCTGTGGTGTTCAGTGCATCAGTTATGGGGATGATATTAATCTTAGGCACAAGAAATCTATCAGCTACAAGCTGAACTTCCTTCTCTTTTATTCTTGTCTTCTGTGCCCTCTCCATAAGCTGTTGCCCCAAAGTTAAAAAGAAACTGAAAGGATTTCTTTGATTTCTTTCACCTTTTGTGATAAAGTTTGGACTTTCTATTTAGAAGTTCAGCTACATCGCATGAGCCGAGTTATTTTTATCCAGATGTTGTTTGACTACTTCAAAGCACTCTAACAGGTTATGAAGCATGACTTTCCTTTACAACAGCTGTGTTAACTTTTCCTATTATATTTCACACGTATTTACTAATTCTACTGTTATTACATTCCTATCAATTTGCCTAGATAGGAAGTCAGACTAATTAGTGTCTAATTTCCCATGCTCTATCCTGAAACCCTTTTTTAAAGTTAGTCACATTTGCCCCTTCCCTTTCTCTAGCTACCGAGTTTATTTAGGTGACAAGTTATTCACCACTACTAGTATGTCAGCATTGTTATATCTGAGATCCTTTAGAAGTCTTGAGTGAGTGTTATCAAGTCTTGGAGAGTAACAAATTGACCTTGTGTCAGTTATCTTCCAAAAGCTTTTCTCCTGACATTTTTGTTGGAGATTCATCTTTGGCACAGTTTAGGGTCTTCCTTGACCTCCTCTGTGGTTGACACAATTCATTTTGCTTTCTTGCTTTGGTTTTATTTTTCTGAACACTCTCGATTAATAGTCTGTTGCTCTTTTGAACTCTCTGCAGATCTTGCTGCTTTCTGTATGTTCTTAAAAAGCTTCCTTATTAGATTTTTTTTCTGTAGAAAGTAGTCCCTCAAAATCTTTCATGCTCTGCCATATTATTGTTTTATAAAAAAATTGCCAGAATTTATGCTTTTTTCTCTATTCTTTGCTTAACATATGTCTTCCCTTTCTGAAATGTATCCATTTACTTTTAAAAGCCTTCTTTGCACTCCAGTTGACATTGCTGGCCTTTTTGACCTTCTTGAAGTTCTTCTGTAGGTGGTAGATGTATTCTGTGCTTCTAAACCATGATATTTAAAGTTAATCCATACACCCCACCTCCCAGTTTCTGTCATTTGGCCATTTATTTAAATTCTTTCCAAAAGTTTTATGATTTTATGTAATTATTTTTTTAAGTTAAATTCAATGTAGTAGATGGGTTTGACCTTCTACTTGTAAAAAAAATTCTGAATTTAAGAGCATTTTTAGCACTGTTACAGAATAGCTTTTTGATATTTATGTCATGAACTAGATCTTGCTCCGTACTAAGCCATGAGGTGCTTCTTCACTTAGGTGTTCTCTGGCTATATAATTCAGCAAGTAGTCACTTATGAGTAAAAAGTTAATCTCTTTCTTCTACCTTTTACTAAACATACATGAGGGTAAACAGAGGCTTCCCACTATTATTACAGCTTGCCTTTAGGCCTTTAATACTACTTTGCACATTGAGGTTACTTTCTAATCCTCATTTACATGTATGCAGAATATTTCTTCCAGTTAGGCATGCAGTTTCAATACAGAGGGATCCTATGCTGTCTGTATATGCATTTACCTTACTCTATTTGCTGTAGATTTTCTGTAATGAATAGTACCAGTCTTTCACTGCTGCAGTGTACTGTCAGTCTGGATAATATGTTGCCTAGTTTTGCACATTCTGATTCTGTAGGATCCTACTGCTTGTTACTTCTACCAAGTTTCTGTGATGTCTTTTGTGTCAGCCTTGTGGGTTTTTTAATAACAGGAATTCTGGCCCAATCATGTTATTTTTTAGGGTTATACTATTAGTATAAAAGCCTGTATATGTGGTGTTCTTGTCTAGTTTTATGTCCCCTCCTTAACATGGCTTTATTTCTTATGTTTTTCTGTTCCCTGTCAGAATTTTGTAAACTTTTAGAATTCCCATAGCCTCATTCTGTACAAAGAAACTCACTTTTACCTTGTTCATTACTCCATTTTGGGCTTACTCTACTGTACCTGCTCCCTGAAATAGCTTTTGCAGCCAATGAAGTTGATTAAAAATGTTATGGAGTTTTAAACACCTGGGTAGAATTCATGCCACTTCACTAATACATTACAAAGTTGTATATGCAGTTTGAAATGTTCATGCAGGTTTCCTTCTCTAGTCACTGAAGAGGAGTAGATACTTTTGGAGGGAAATTTTGAGAGAGCTACATTTTGTTTGTAGGGTGGCTACAAGAAAATTTTAAGCCAACAATGAGATTATCCTCAAGCCACCCTAGCAGCATGAATCATCTTCCCTTCCTCTGCAGCACAGTTTGTATTTTACAGCAAGACACCTCTATGACACTCCTGCTCATGTGTATATCCCAGCTTCCCTTGTACCATACAAAGTGGATCCCTTCTAAGCTTACACAATTTAAGAAGAAAGATTTGTGGAATAATGACAAAAAGATAGAAAACAAAAGATAGGGATAAATGAGTTTTCATAATAGAGGAAAGATACCAGTAGAGGTCCGTGGTGATCTTGGCTGGGACCTGTGCTGCTCAGTATTCATAAGTTGTCTACAAAATGGGGTGAATAGTGAGGTGACAGAGTTTGCTGATGGTGCGAAGTAAGTAGAGGCATGCAAAACTAAAGCTGACTGTGAAGTATTCATATTTTGTGGCTGAGAAATAAAATGTCAGATGATATGTAATGTCAGTAAATACACATAGAGAAGAAGCCTGCTAGATATGTGAATGTAGGCTTTAATTAAGCTATCACCAGTCCAGAAAGATTTTGAATCGTTGTTCATATTCACTATCATGTCAGTTAAGTGCTTACCAAAAGAGAAGGCAAACACATTTTTAAAAATTAGAGAAAATTGTTAAACACAAGTGAAAATATTACTTACTGTTCTGCTGTATACATCCAAGATGCTTCCATGTCTTGAATACTGCACGCGTTTTTTAAACATAAGATATAATAAACCTAGAAAAGGTACAGACAAGGATAATGAGGATGATCTTCAGCTTGTAAATGACGTGACAGAGGAGGCTAAGACAGAGTTATTTATATGAAATCACAAAAGGTATGAGTAGTTGAATAGGATAAGACTGTTTTACTTCTTCCACTTTAAGAAAATGAGAGGGCACTCAATCAAATCAAGTTGATTTGGTTTTAAGACAAATTAGTGGAATGAAAATCCTGTAAGGGCTGATACATTAGATGTAGCTTTCAGTCCCAGAGGTTGTCAAGGCTAGGAAAGCATGCAGGAAGTAAAATTACTCTGTATTTGATCTGTTCTTATATCTCAGGCACCTTCTGCTGGTCCTTGTCAGAGACAGGGTACTGGTGAGACGGACCTTTGATCTAACCCAGTGCACTCATTCTTACACCCCCAGTGCACTCATTCTTACGCCTCTGATGTTCCATAATCTGAATGGGATTTCAGAAGCAATTTGCAAATAACAAAGGATAAACCCATTGGTGGCTAAAACCACGTGTGACACCACTTTACTGAGTTGTATTTCCACAAGGGAAAGAGCAAGCATCTCAAGCATCTCTGAGTATAAGCAGTGGCCTAACTTCCTTGGCCATGTAATCCTACTCCTGTAATCCTATTTCCTGGAATTCCACTGTTAAAATATTTATAATTTTATATATAAAATATAAAATGTTCTTGTTTTGCCTTATGCTTATGATAACAACCCCAACTTACCTCAGTAACTTTGGAGGGTTTATTTTAAAGCTTATATCAAACAAGATTATTGTGTCCCTATTTTACTACTGGAGAATCAAAGCTGTAGAAGTGCCATCTCTGGATTCATACATAAATTCCCAGTACAGCAAGGAATCGAACAAAGTCTGTTCTAATGCTTAGGCCCCTCAAGTCAGTCAAGAACATCCATCCACTTTAAATTGTTGAAATCTCGCATAAGCGTAGTTCTGCTGCTTCAAAGAAATATTCTCTTAAGGAAGATCAGATTTCTGTCATATCACACGTGTGCTGTCTGTGCTCACCAGTGCACACTCACAACATGAGTACAGATGGCATTCATTACTAAAAATATTTTCCCAATACATGCCTTACTACCTAGCAACAGAAATTCTTGGAGGTGTAAACAAGAATATGCAGTAGGGATATTACATGCTCCTTTCCCTCCAATTCTGCTCCACACCATTAAATATATACAAGATTTTTTTCCCCCTGAATCCATATCAAAGCAGCAAACACAGGAGGCTGCATACATATATATATTTTAAAAAAAGTCCTGCCTTTAGAATTATATTAATTGACCTCTGTGCTTTTAAAAATAACAGATGTTTACCGTGTTAATTTTCTCTTTAAATCCCACTTTTAACTATTTGATGTTGAAAACAGAAATGTTTATAAACAAGGAAGCTTGGACATAATGATAGCTTCTTTACTGGTTTTGTCTGTTGAGATAGATTCTTGGTTTTGACAATGGTTAATGTCCCAACAGCTCAATTTGATGTCAGTGGTTCAGGGTCAGGTTTTGAAATGCTTAGAAGCTTTGCAAAAAAGAGGCAGTTCAACAAATGTTAGTGGTCTTGACAGGACTTTCATAGCAAATGCATAAAAGGAAACCATTAGGCAGTCTGTCTGATAAGAAGGAGCAATTGCAGTAGAAGAAAGTTAATCGAGAGTTGGGTGCCATCAAAAGTGGCAGAACTATTATAGAATCTAGTTCCATAATTAATACTCTTTTTTTTTGGTGGTGGTGGTGGTGATGGGGGCATGGGGAGGTCTATACTGGGGTCCGCTACCATCTAGTTGTCCAGAACTGCAGCAGCAGGGTACAGAGGTCTTTGAAAAGAATAAAAATAAAGAAATTTATTCATTTTTAGATGTTAATCCCTCTGGTCTTAAAATCTGCCCTGTATTTTCTGGGTTTGTCATCAGGGGAACAGCAATTAGCAATTAACACCTTTCTTTTTTTTTCTCACTAAGCAGTTACTTTTGCTTCTTTACTGTTCTACTTAATACTTAGGTTAGAAAATCCCTGATTTATAATGAGACTTTTGGCCTGCTACTATCTAAAGGGAGAGTATCTGATGTTTTCTGAACATTGTACAAGATAATTCTGGCACAAATATTCTAAATATGAATTTGATACTGCTCCCCTTTCACTCAAGAAAGCATAAGTGAAATTTTGGTTAATGTCAGTCAAGACAAAGCAAGTTAGTCTCTGAAGAGATTGTGCTGAGTCCTTCTACATTTTTCTCTAAAGTAGAGTGAATTTGAATAAAAGATTCAAATCAGACATTTATATTAAGTAGAATAAAATATTTTTTTCAGTGCTGCGGGAATCTGATCACCATAGCATCCCATTGATTTTAAGAGGGTCACAGATACTCAGTTGCTTGTACAATTAGAATTTTTATTAAACTAAAGTAGTATTCACATGCCAGACAATTCAAAACTTACATCCACAGAGCAAACATAAAATTTCCTTTCTGTGATTGCTATAGTATTCAGTTTTGTTTGTCTGTAAGCTGGAGAGAAGAAGCACAATTTGTACCTTCAGTCTTAAATTCATGTGCAATCAGTTGTTGATTATGCAATTATTATTTTGATGCAGTTAAAAAATACTTCCAGTGTCTGTACTTTTCATATCCAACTTAGAGCAATTAGATTCACACTTTCAATCCATGCAAAAGAAGTCTCCCAAGAATAAAAAAGTATGTGCCCTTAAAAAATGCAGTCATTTTTAAGAAGGAAGAGTGTATCGTCTGACTTACACTGAAAAAAATAAATCATGAGGACTCTGTGTGCTTAGCAGTAAGCAGCATAACAAAAAGTTTTAATGCTTTCATAGTTAATCCAACATGCAGAAGTTTAGAAGCAACTATCCTCAAGTTTGGGAACAATTATATATGAAGAAAAAAATTGTCATTCTTTTAGATAAAGATTGGAATTTTCTAAAATGTCAAAAGGTAGGATTCATGTCACCTTGTTAGCCATGCGAAAAGTTAGACATGTAGTCTAAGCTAGTCATCTGCGCTTGCCTGTAGTCATAATTACCCTCCAGGGAATGATTCATCCCATCCAAGTTGGGTGCTCTCTTTTTCTATTACAGACGGAGTCTAGACAACTAATTAGGCAAAATGCCTGACTTTCACTGGATAAAGTTAAATGACATGAATCTCCAATTTTAATGAATTAGGAACCCGTGTTTCATTGACATTTAATCATATGGGTGCTTTTACATTACTGAGGCCCAAAATCACGGTGTGTAACTCTAGGGGTCTTACTGAAGTTCCTAGGTTTGGGTCCCTAATTTAGGTTAGGCACTTATATGGTGATAGCAAGAAAGAAGGATGGAAGTCAACATTCAAAACTGGTCATCTGTCTTCACTCACAGCAGAGAACGAGTTCCTTGTTTGTGAACTTAAGTTCATAAAATAGCAGGTCCCTGGCGCTGGCGCTTCAGTTAGTTTTCTGAAAGTGTGTGGCGTGAATCCAACAGGATCTTTGTAGAGCTTCCCGACGTCCACCTGGGTTGCCTCAGAAGGAAATACAGGCCCTGCCTCACTTGTGGAACAAAAGGCACACTCAGAGAAAAAGGCAGTTTGGTCTGCGTGGAACCAATTCACCATTTGCTATGGGAATATGTTGGAAATGTGGCTCTCACGTTTTAATGTATCCTACTAAGTTTTTGTAGTTACATTCGGTCTTAAAAGACAAAGTTACAAGTAATTGCTTCCCCAGAGAATAAGGCTTTCACTGCACTGCCAATGATATTGAGGATATCCATCTTACATTCCCTGCAATGATATGTTAACCAGTGTTGCTACATCAATATCAAGATACTTGGAATTCATTTTTTTTTATTTACTATGGTGCTCCAGTATTCTTCTTGCCAAAATGCTTAGCACCTTTCTCCCCTCAGCCATCATCATTATGGTTCCCATTTTCTCAGCTACTGGTTCTTTTTCTTTCATATCCAGACACAGTTAGTGCAGTCTTTTGTTTACATTAGATCATACATTTGTTACTGCCTGTAATCACTTCTCCACATCATTGTCAAAGGCATTTACCCATCCTCCCATTGTTGGAAATATGCAAAACAACCATCCGTTTATTAAGAGAGCCTCCATAAATTCATGGATGCAGTACTGGTTTCCTTGAAACCTTTCAAGGTGTCTCTCCTTTTTAAAGTTGGCTCTTGCTCTGGGAATGATCACTACTCTCTTTTGGACTAAAACGTCCTTCTAATAATAGATTATCAGTCTTTCTGTGTCCAAGGTATATACTTATAGCTGAAATTCATGATGTGAGAGAAAGCTTTCACACAAACTAGGTTTCCAATATGGAAGTCACACTGGCAAAGAGATGAAAATGAGCAGTACACTGATCTTTTCCAGAACTAAATACAGAAGTCAGATCTGCAACCTAATCTTCCATTAGTTTTTTTTTTTTCTCTCTCACACATACCATGTTTCTCCTTGCAGTGCTGCGTATGGTTGCAAATTTTAACTCATTTTCAGGTTTGGGGTTTTTTAAATTGTTGTTGTTCTGTTGAAATCAGATGAACAAGAAGAAAAGGTTTTGCTACCAACCTGTGGTGTATATATTCATGAAGTTTGCTGAAGCAGTCTATCTGTATATTCATACCTTTCCAGTTTTTGTTTGCTTTTTTCAACTGTTTTTAGATACTAAGCAATGAAATTTGCTTTCCATACACTCTTGCCCTCCAGATGTTCATCGTCTCTTCATCTAAAGCAGTTCTAACAACTGAAAGAGCTGACTAGTTTTCTAGCTAGTGAAAATACATGCTATTTTTATAGCTTCTGCTAGACACTCCTGCTGCTGTCTTTTTGTATTATTGTCTGCAGAACATATGAAGAAAGCAACCTGAACTCAGTGCCCTGCTTATTTTTCTTTAACTTTTTACTGTGAGCTTCTAAGAATAAATATTTCTGCATTGATCCTTACCTTTGTTTTGGTCAAGAAATCGTCATAATGAAACTCCTGTGAGAGCTTTGCAGAGGTGAGGGCTGACAAAGTGATTTATTCAGCAGAACTAGTCATAGAGAGAAGAGAAGTCAAAATCTGACTGTCAGCCAAACTGAAGCCCATGTGCTCCAGTGCCACGAGTGAGGCCAACAAGTTCTGCCTAAGCTTGGTTCCAGCAGGAGAAGGAAGTCTAGATACTCTGGTATGAAGAGTAATTGAAATGAGATGCCTGAAACAATACAAAAGTAAAAGCTTTTCCATAATGTGGATTTTGGAATTGACAAAATATAGTTACACACCATAAGAGAGCTCTAAAAAGCAATTATTTTTACCTCTGTTAAAATGAAAGCACAAACTAACTAAGGCTCTACATGTCTTTTTTAACCCATGCAGAACCCTGGTTTCTCACAGAACATGTTCACATGGCAGCTAGCCAGTGGTCTGTGAACTGCTTGCCACACTATCGTGCATGACTTATTAAAAGACAAGTACTTTCCTTTTGGGAGGGAAATAACTCCTTGGAAAGCAAGCCATTTTAAAAAAGACTGTTCTAGGGAAAAGAAAATAATGTATTGGAAGAGTCCTTGATCCTCCCTTTCTCCCTATTATGAAAACCAAAACATAAACAATTCAGGTTTTGGAGTAAAGCACAGTTACACAGCTATCTGCAGCCCAAATCATCTGTGATTTGATATTGAAGTGCAAGAGCCTGCATTATTCTGAAACCAGAACATCTGCAGTAGTGAAGCTTTAAGCAGTTGGCACTTTTACCAACATTAACAAAAAAAAAAAAAAAAGGTTGTATTGAACAAGGTAACTGTATTCAATAGCCTATTGTTTCAGAATGCTCCTTACGTTAAGTATATGCCTTTGGGTCTGGATAGTCACATGGGTAACAGAAAAGAAAAATGTAATGCTTTCATTCATTCACTATATGTCTTAAGTAAGTTCCTGATGTATATCAACTAACTCTGGATTCATGAAAAGCTTTAGATGAGCTGAGAGAAAACAAGCTGCTTGCAAAAGCTGCGAAAAATTTTAAGACTTGCCAGAGCTACTCTAGGAACCAAAACTGTTAATGCTGGCTGTCATTTTTAATCTTTGAATTGTGGTATCAACAGATCTGCATAAAGCTTCTCTAAAAAGATTTTCCAATGTCAGGTCTTTTACATTTACCACATCCTATAAGGATATCACAGCCTTAGATTAAAGCCATTCAAGAAGCAAGGGACACCAGATTTTCATGGGATATATAGGATGCAGTCCTCCACAGTATAAAACTGTACCTTAGCAGTATGGTTCTGGACTATCCTTCATCCTGTTCCTCTTCCTCTTCTTTTTCTCATTTAAAAACTTAGTGAATCTCAAAATTCTTAGAATATGTTTCTATTTTAAATGATGAGAAGAAAATTATTTTCTGGTTCACTTCTAGGAGATCAAACTTTCCCAGTTCATTTACTGAAGCTGTAGCTTATGTAGGAGTTGGAGTTGTAATAAATTATTACTGGAAGATTTTCTCCATGAGTGCCATAATGTGATCTTCATTTATATTTGACACCACTTGTGTTTTATTTTCTTTCAAAAGGTGTCTGTCTTTAAAAACTGACTTTAAAGTCTGTAATGCATTTAAGTATTAGTAAAAAAAGTAGAGTACTACTAGTGGAAACTTGTCAAAAGTTGTAATTTGTAAAAGATAGTAAGAGTTTTGACAGATAGATACTTTTTAACTTATGGTATTACTGGAATGCATGTTCTTATGCATATGTGTGGGGATTTCGCTGACTCTCCCTAAGCTCACAGTAAGGTCGCAATTTGGACTAAGCATGAGCAGGGGCAGGAGAAAGTTATAAGGTCATTCACATGTTTTTTCCTATTTTCCAATGTATAACAACTAAATTGTCTTTGTCTTGTTAGCGTTACCTTGAAAATGAATAACGTATATTCTTGCTTTGTATAATGCTGTTCTCTCAAACCTCCTCTTATACATGCATATGTGCACACACACACACGTCTGCTGTAAAGTTTTCTGTTAAGAACCCCACTAGCTAAAAACCAGTTATATCTGCCACTGCAAAATACTAAGGCTGACTTATTGATGCAAGTGAAGCTGGCAGGAGCTTCAACATTAACTTCAACAGAATGAAGCTATATAAAACTAAGGTGAACTGCAGTGCAAACTACATGATGATCATCATCTCCACTCAGTATCACTTTGTGTAGAAATCAAATCTGTTAGTTCAAGGTCCCCTGTGGGCAGCTGAAATTAATATATTTCAAAGTGGAGCTTCCTATCCACCCGAGGAAGTGTAAAATCTAGAAGAATGTTACATAGCCATGGCAATACTTGGTGTGTGCTGGCCATGATAGTGCAGCAATGATTCATTCCTGTTGGCACAGTGTTTCAATAAAACTTTCACACAGTGATCCAGTAGTAGCTAAGATTTCTGAATTATGTTGCCAGCTATCTGGTCACTGACTTTTTATGTCAAGTACAACCTTAGGAGAACATTGCACCATCATTACCACTGCCATCTTCCAGGACTACCCTAACTACATCATGCCCAATCAAGCAAAAGTGACCCCTTTGCATGGTTTCAAATAACAGGGGTGACCCATAGGCCTGATTTAATCTTTTCATTTCTTGCATGCCTCTCCCACTATCCCTTTTCATTCCCAAGTTCCAAAAAGGCTTTTGGTGTCCTTGCAAAATCTGGGGGCAAACGGGCTTTATTTTCGTGAGACCTGGCTTTGGTTTTTAATTTGGGCACGCCACTAATGACCAGTCATTATTTCTGTGGAGGCCTCTTACTATCACTTTAAAGCATAAAGCAAGTTCAATATGAGTGAAATGCTAGCCTTTCACTTCCATATTTAGCAAACAGGGACAAGAGTAATTCTTCCAGTCCAATCTTCCTGAGTCTTGGTGAATTCAGATTCTAACTTCATGACAACAGAGAACGCCTGTTTACAGTGTGTTGATACAGCATGTGGACAATATGGTGTCCCAGGCTCTGCTGAAATCTCTAAGCACTACTGTAATATCCACAGTAATTATTATGGCATGGTGACGTCTTTTGCTAGGAGACGAGAGAGAAAAGGGCTCCTCATGCTTTCTCCTTTTTCTTTATGTAAGTTCTTAGACTGTGATCATAGAATCATAGAATCGTAGAATCGTTTAGGTTGGAAAAGACCTTCAAGATGATTGTGTCCTAAAGAAAAAGATGTATGGTATGCATAAATTGAACTTTACTCTCATATAACCAGCTTCCATAATTTCCCTTTATGTGAATAGAACCTTCAAAAGCAGTAGACAAAACATAGATCTCAGTTAATGTGTTTATGCTGCCAAGAGTTGGGCAGTGCCACTAACTCAGCATGGTAAAATAGTATTGGTTCTATTACTTGGCAAGCTATTCTAGAAACTTTTCAAGTGTTTTTTTTTTCTTATAGAAACCTAAACAAACTCATTTTTGGTTTAAACTGCTAGTGGTAGGGTAATCTTTACAAAAATACGATGGCATATTTACTAGTAAAGATTGAGCCAGTCCTGTAAATGCTGAAATTAATAGCAAAGCCATCAAAAATGTCATACAGAATTTTAGATTATAATGGCTTACAGCTAGTCATTTAAATCTTAAAGCTGTGATCTGGCTAAAACTCACTGACATGAACCTTGTAGGAGCTAACTTCAAGGCTTGGGTTCATTCCCTCTAACTTCTGGCCTTGGCAATATGGTTCCCTCAGTTCACTGAGCAATGGAGAGAGGAATGGGCTTCTTCACAGACAGAGTGAGATCTTAGGAGTGCTAAATTATCTTCTGCAGCTATCCCTCTCTCTCTGCCCACCTCTTCCCCCCATCTCATTCTTTCTTGTGGCTGGAGTCCACAATAACCTGTTTTACTAAGTTAGATGCCTTGTTTAATTGCTTACAGTTGAGAGAAATTAATTTAGTGTTGGGGTGCAACTTTTACTGGAGACATTATTCAAAATTCAAAGTCACATTAAGTTGTTATAATACCTGTATGCATGGAAGTGGTCAGTCTGTAGAAGTGGAGCTATTAAGCATGCAAGCCAGTAGCAATTACTTTTTTACTTATAGGTCAGAGGATTCCAGACATCATCAGGTTAAAATCTAGGATGGGGGAGTAGAGACTCATGCAAATAGCTTGTAGAACAGGTATAATTCAGCCCCTAGCAAAAAATGAAGAGGCTATTTTTCATTTGCATTGACCACATCCTTCTGAAAAGAAACGTGTGTACTTCAGTCATGTTTAAAATATTTCACACAGGTTTTAAAAAAAAGAGAAAAAAAAAACACTAAAAAAGTAAAGAATCTTAATACTTATCTTTTAAAACATACAAAAAAGACTCTGATTCAGATATGTTTTGGTTATACAGCCAGTGCCTTGAGGTAGTTAAAAAGCTTGCAGTGTGCTACATTCCATTCTGCACTAAAAATAACATGTGAGTTCTGGGAGAATGAGGTACCCTCTAGGCAGTAGTATAAGCAATTATGTTTGGGGCAAAAAAAGCACCGATCAAAATGTCAGGACAAGCTCTTCTTTTTGCAGTGGTTTTTATGTTATTTGAAAAGAGTAAAGGATGTGAAGAACTCCTGAGTGTACTTGCAGATGCATATTTTTCTGTTCTAGGCATCTGATTATCATATCCTAAATGTATATTTGGGGTCTGGTTTCCAACCCAACCATAAAAATGTGATACATATATTTGCTCTCTAATACCAGCAGCCTATGTGATTTTGAGTCTACACAGACACACATGTATGTGCAAACCATTTCAGAATCATAAAAGCTTTCCTCCATTTCAGGTCCTGCAAATACCTTTGTTACATATGCATATGTAAATGCAGGTGTACACACACACCCACACACAATAAACTTGTCAAATATACAGAGTTTTTCAAAGTGCCCTGATTTTTACAGGTTGCAGAACAACAACAGATCCCTTTTAAAATCAGGCCAGTTTTATGTAAGTGCTGAATATATTCCCAAAGCTTGAAAATGTGTGTGTGTGCCTTATAAGAACATTGTTCTTTAAAAAAAAAAAAAAAATCCTTAAATCCTTAACAGCTCCAACAGTGCCTCTAATGAGCTTTCTTGTGTTTAGTTTGTTGGGTTTTTTTCCACTGGGCATGTCTTAATTCCACAAGATTATTTTATCTGTTGTCAGTAGCAAAATGATGTGGAGTACCTGCATATCTTGTTTGTAATGGCAGTGGACTGTCCTAAGAGAGCAAATCCAACTAGAGACTTTCACTTTGGTGACCCAAGTGTACTACATTCAAATCTAAGTCCTTTCGGACCTCTACCCCAAAATTACTGCTCTTTAACTATGATGCTGCTTGGTATTCAAGATGATGGCCACTGACATCAGAGGAAAGCCTTCTGCAGCTTCTGGTAACCCATGTCTCCCTTCTAGCTCTAATTATATCGGTATCAGTGTCACCTGAAAGTAGAACCACAGCACTGACAGTCGTTTGGCAGTTTCTTGTGACCAATGATTGATACAATTTCACTATCTATGTTTCTGGTAAAAAAAGTAATGCCAATATTGTGCTTAGACATTTATTATGAAGCTTACCAAGGAAGAACCTGTAGGCTCGGAATATAACAACAGCTCTACTGGGTCAAAGCAAAGGTCCTCCTGGTTCATTATCTGGTCCCTGACGGTGGCCAGTAAAAGATGTTTAGGGACTAGCATAAGAACAGAGAAGGCAGATATTGATATTTCATTCTCTGGTGATATTTCATACTTGAGTGATAGTCACTCTCCAGGGATTTGGGAAATTCCAGTGTCCAACATGGTATATCTTTGTCTAGTGGTTCTTGATGGACTTTTTCTTGCATGTGTTTGTTAAATCTATTTTCAAATCTGTGTATATTCTAGCATTTACTGTTCACAGTAGCAAAGATAAATTTAACAATGCACTATGTGAAAAAATATTTCTTTTTCTACTTATGAATCTGGCACTTGATTATTTCATTTGATGCCCTCTAGCTCATGAGGTACAGTCATTCCAGTTAAATGTTTCCTCAGTGCTCTCTCCTTCCTACCATGCTTGTTATTACTTCCACTGTATTCTGTCTTTGTGCACCTGTACATGCAGCTTTAGAATCTGACCGAAGTTCCTTTTCACTGGGTAAGTCTATTTGAAGTGAACTGCATTTGCAAGCAAATTTGGCAGTTTAACTAACGCATCTTGGAAGTCATGTTTAATATTTATTACAAACCCTCTCACTTTTTGTTCTAAGTAAATAAATCAGCATGTGGAATTACTAGGACAGAATTTCTGTAACATCCTTTCCTGGAAATTATTTTTTTTTTAAACAAGAATTCAAAGTATCTAGTCCATAATAGAAAAAATATTAGCAAGGCAGTCTGAGATAATCAGAAGTCCTGTGTCCCTGCACGCAGCTAGCTTTGTGATGCTTTGCTGGTACCGTTTTTCAGGGATTTTGTGTTTTTGCTTTCCCCTCATCTCCATTTGCTCTCCTCAGATCTCTTTTCTGGTGAGGCAGCTTAGTATTTGAAAGCAAGTGGTTTCTAGGGGAAGTTCAGGCCATTCAGGTACAGTAATTACTCATTCAGAAGATAGTTTTGACCTTACTCCTGTTAATACTAAGGAGTCTCACTGTCCTGGCAATGCAAACATCATTTTGGCAGACTTATTAACAACTCCTTTATTCAGTGAGGAGCAAAAATGTACACACACTTTATGACCCAGTTGTACTTTTCAGTGTGAAGGAGTTTTTCTTTTTTTCCCCCCACAGATTGTTGATAAATGGAACCAAAGCCCATAGCTCACTCTGCCTTTAATGGAAACCAGGAACAATGGCAAGTCAAACATTGGTAATTGATTTTTCGGGCACCTGCCTCCAAAAGCTATGTTGAGTGGTATCTCAGGAGAGACATTTTGTCTATCAGTAGAGGAGGAGGTGGAAAAGATAGGATTTGGAGGATTTCTACCTGTCAGACCTAAGTGTTTTCATACGTGTAGGAGCACCTTGTAAACCAGGAGCAGAGCTGTGAAAAATCAAAGGCTTCACTAGAGGCATTAGGAACCATCTAGATATTTCTTTCCTTTTTAAAGAATTATTTTCTTCTTTTCTTTTTTTCATCTTGATGATACCCATTAGGATTGCCCAGTGAAGAGCTGAAAAGCAGAAACCTCATCTGGTCCTGACTGTCTTGCTGCACCCCGTTCTGGGATGCTGAACATGTTTGGTCAGAACACATTGCTGGAGCCCTGTGCCTTTCACCCAGCACCTCCAGGCATTCAGCAGATCTAGGAAGATGCCAATGACAATTTCAGCAGTAGCATCACTTTCAAATTTCGTGTGCTGAGGTTTCAGCATTAAAGTGGGAGTTTCAGCATGGGGATTTTTCATGAACATATTGTGCGAACAAGGTGTTGTAATTGGTATATCTAATTTAAACACACTCAGCATAAAATTTTATATATATATATCTATCTATGTGAATGTGTGTGTGAAAATCAAGGAGCTTTTTAAAGCCTAGTTAGATTTACTTGCCTCCAGAGTATTTTTATTCTGAGGACAGTGCTTGAGGTAATTCCAAATGGGAAATAACTAGAAAATAGAGTAAAAATGAAAAATTACCTTTTCATTATATCTGATCTCATGTAAATGGATTTTTAACAAGTGGCAGGAAAGATAAGTGTTGAACACATTTTATTAACAAGTGAAAAGTACAATAATGATTCCAAACTGAATTTTAAGTACTACATAAAATGTATGAAATCCTTCTTGTCATCATAGAGGGAAGACAGTAGAAAGTTCACACAATTCGAGTTGGTCCTCCATTGCAGGCCATATGCAGAGCATTTAAAGTAGCACTATTTCAAAAGTAGTAAATATGTCAGAGAATATGTCCGTTTCTAGAAAACAAGCTGTCCTTTCAAGACTGGAAAATGTGGTCATCTGGAAAGCTGCTTGTGCCAGACTCTTTCCTTTTTTAATAACTAAGAAAGTTTTGAAAGTCTCCTGAAGGCTGTAGCTTCCACCTTTGTTTTTTTCCTACCTCTTACCTCACCTATCACCTTTTCTAAAAACAGTATCAATGGATCACAAATTCTGGCTTACATATTTGATGTCCAATGGTGAAATAAACACCTATGTATTAATTCAGAAGTTGCCAATCCCTAGTATATGCAATATGGTATTATTTGTCAAGAAAGCACATTAAATTCAAGACGTGTTCTCTTGGAGGAAGGTTTTATTGTATAGAAATAGGGACCTTTGAAAATTCTAGTCAAAGATCATATTCAAAGCACACACGTTTCAAGGAGGAGAGATGGGAGTCAGATTTGCTATGAATGTGTGAATAGCAGTAACAAAAATAGAAATGTAAGCTTCTGCTCCTTCATTTATATCACCAGGGAAGAAAATGCTTACCTAGCTTTTATATCACCAGGAGCTCATCTAATCTTTATTTTTTGTTTTATTTGGTTGATACGTAAGAAAAATGCAAGTGCTTCTTAGGGCACGTAGGTGATTCTAGATGCTCCATCCTCTGAATTAAGGGACAGACCTGTAGCTCTCTGGAAGGAAGGAGAGGGATTGTGCAGCAGTAGTCATTATTTTGATGGCAACTGGATCCTTGAAAACCCATCCTGTGTTTGCCTTTGGGTCCTTTGGTGTCACACAGGTCTGCATTGCCTTTTCTGAACTGTGTCTTAGGCCCGTAGGAGCTTGTGGATCTATGCACTTGTGTACACATTGTATGTGACCTTTGTATGCTTATAAAAAGTAGAGGCCTGGCCTGTGCATGAGATTTAATTCCTTGTTCAGTCATTAAAAAAAGCTAGCTGCTTAGATGGATGAATTCATTATATTTTTACTGAGATTTTTAGGCACCTGAGTGTAAGTCAGTCACTTACATTCCACTTAGAATTCAGAGAAATTCTCTTTATAGTTCCTCAAGAATGGATCAGGCACTCTTTTTAAAACATGACAGGAGATGAGGAAGCCTGCACGGTTTTCCTGCATAATATCCAACGAGTGGGAGCACTATTTCAGAATTAAGGGACAATTCTTACCCAGTCTACCTCTTTAAAGAAGCAATCCATCACCACAAGAACACAAAGAGAACCATCCCCATGTCTTGTGAAAGAGAATAACAGAATGCAGGAATCTAGCCCTGGCTAAAATTTCATCAGCAAACTTGTGTGGGAGAAAGGGCACCCAGTAAGACCAAACTATCTTTATTTTCATCTAGTCCAGCCAAGAAGGTTTCTGAAGTAATTTGGATCAGCCTCTGTGTCCTCCCAGTTACCACTCATATAGGTTTGCCTCTGCATGTCCTTTGGTTAAATTAACTTTCTGTGTGAATTTCTATACTGGAGAAATACTGTAAAACTGCAATGAATCTAAAATTCAGGCCACCTGTGTCATTAAATATACTGTCTCTGGTTCAGAACAAACAAGGCAAGGGGTAGCTAATTTGTGCAAAGACAAAGTCTTTCCTGTTTAAAGAAATATACTGGATTCTGGCCTCGGCTACAGCTATGAATTTTTTCTCAACTTCAGTTACATTTTCTCAGTATTGAGGATATTCGATTGTAGAAATTGGTCCACCATGTGGGTTGCAAATACACACTCAAATCTAAGTTATATTAATTATCTTCTCACAGAATCTAACAGCCCAGTAATGCTTTGAACAAAAGTACAACTTATCAAGAGATGGCAGATGCATATACACAACAGTGAAACTGAAGAGCATAATTATCTGTTGTCTTGCAGTTCTTAGCTATCACCAGATCATAGAATCGTAGAAAAGTCTGGGTTGGAAGGAACTTCTGGAGACCACATGGTCCAACCTGCTCTTGAAAGCAGGCTATTAGATGAGATTACCTAGAGTCCTATCAGGCCAATTCTTGAATATCTCCAGTGATAAAAATTCCACAGCTTCTCTGGGCAACTTATACCAATGATCGTCTTCATAGAGAAGAATTGCTTTGTTCTATCCAGACATACTTTTTCGTGAAGGAAGTGGTGCTCTTTGCCACCTGTCCTGTGACCAAGTCTTGTGAAGAGTGTGCCTCTATTTTCTCTAGAACTACATTATAGTAGTTCTATAGTAGAGAAGATCTTTATGGCCCCTCCACAGACCCTCTCCAGTTTTCCAATCCCAAACAAATCAATTACATGGAGGTCAGATCAAGTGTACAGCCTCATACATATTTAGTTGAATACCTTTAATGAAACAAATCCTCATGATCATGGTGTTTATAATAAAAGCACTGGAAACAAAAAAAGTACTGTGCACTGTGGTTGAGTTTTGCTTAGCTTGTCCTGTGAGTAAGACCAAGAATAATGCATTCATTATCACATTTGGTACTTATGTTAGGGTATTTTTAGGAAGATTTATCTGGTGTCTTAGCTGAATTGTATTCCATGTTGCAGATGAAGCATTTTTGTCCTAGCTACAGTGATCGTGAGCAGATCATCCTTTTTGTCTTTGTAGAGATCCTTTATGTGTTAGAAGATACAATTATATTAATCTGTGCCAGCAAAGTATCCCATTAGAAGAATGTCCATAGACACTGCAGCACACCTAAAAAGAATGTAACACAGGTTTGCATTGCCACAGCCCACAGAAACAACATGCAACCTGCTGCACAAACACCTGCATCATGATCTGTGACAAATATCATTCATCATCTACACCTAACTGCTTCCACCTCAAGCAGCACTCAGAAATTCATAGAGAACACATAGGTTGGCTTTGGAATCTGGAATTAGGTTCACATAGCATAGGCATGTTTCCTACCATGCACATGAAACTAAGTAGTAAGTCACAGTGGATATGCCTTATGTCCACACCAGTCCACACGGGTGGTCTGTCCTGTGTAATACCCTGGAGGATACATTGAGCAGCCTATACAAACCACATGGAATAAAGGTTTTGCATGTGTGGATCAACTTCCAGTCTTCCTATACTTAGGTATTAAGAGGGCCTAGGTCAAAGTTACATTGCTTTTGTTAAACTATGAGCAGGGACACACTGATTCTTTGCAGATTGAGTCTTTTATCCCTGTGACCTCACTGCTCTTCAGCATTTTATATACCTCTCGCTGTCTGTATCCTGATAGGAAGTCAAGGTGATGACTTCCTCGGTCAATCACAGCCTGGTTCCCTGAGTGCCTTCAGCTCTTTTTTAAGTAAATGGGGGCTGCCTGTGGTGAAGAACCTTTGAAAGTCTGTCCGCAATTATAATTTCCCAGATTGGCTCTATTTTTCTGCGAACCCAGCAGGACAGATGAAGTTGTGTGTCTTGGCTACATGTAGGTAAGAGCCATTTACAAAGCTAGCTCCAGGAATCTTCCTTCGTGCAGGGTCTGGAATAGGTAAGCAAACATTAAGAGTCTCTGAATTGTCCTGCAATGGTACTTCCTTTGCTTCCTGCGCAGAAGCATCCTTTCAGGTTGTAATGAATGTTACCCTGCGTCTTGAAGATGAACACATTGTACCTAGTCAATATTGAATGGTTATGTTTGTACAAGAGCAGAATTCATACATCTTGTGCTTTTGTTCACTTGAAAATATTTTAGTTGCTTATTGTTCATCAAATACACAATTCATAGCAAATAATGATGCCTAGTTTAAGTGAAGTCTCAAGCAGTTTCCTCTGATGAAATGGAACATGTAATGCATTTTTTATTATAATGGATATTCTTTTGTGACTCACTAACCTTTGTATGGAGACAAAAATATTTCTGCTACTTATCCCAAGAGAAAAATAATGAATATGAAAATGGTAAAGCTGCATTTGTATGTGAAAAAGCTATTAAAAGAATAGTTATGCATGTTAGCATTAGATCTATGTTTCATTTCCCTTATCTATTTTAAATTATCCATAAATGTACCTACCCCTGAACTGTTTTAAAATAAGGGTGGGGTCTATCTTACCTAAGATAAGCCATTTTATCTTCTCTAAACTAGAGCATCTTCTCTAAGCTAATAATTTAGCCTATCTATACCAAGAGAGCAAGCTGTCCATAACCAGATGGCTTTCTTTCCCTAAAGCTGGCTGGCTGGCACAGCCTGGCTTATACGTACAGCTAAATTATTTTCCCTTTCCAAAACTACCTACCACTTAAATAGGAAGTATCCATATTGCCTACAGGGAATGCCCCCAGCTGGGATAAGCCCCAAACTGTGCTCAGGCATGATCAGGGAGAGTGCTAGCCAGAGGCCAAAACTGTGCAAACGGCCTTGCTAACAAATGGGCAATCTTATTCCAGTTCTTAGGCTGTATTGGGTTTGTGTGGCAAGATGTTGGTAGTGGGGGGCTACAGGTGTGGCTTCTGTGAGAAGCTGCCAGAAGCTTCCCCTGTGTTCAACAGACCCAATCCCAGCCGGCTCCAGGTCGGACCCACCTCTGGCCAGGGCCGAGCCCATCAGCGACGGTGGTAGCGCCTCTGCGACAACAGATTTAAGAAGGGAAAAAAGTTGAGGCAGGCACAGAAACTGCAGCTGGAGAGAAGACGGAGAACATGTGATAGAAACAACTGTGCAGACACCAAGGTCAGTGAAGAAGAAGGGGAGGGGATGCTCCAGGCACCAGAGCAGAGATTCCTCTGTAGCCCGTGGTGAAGACCACGGTGAAGCAGGCTGTCCCCCTGCAGCCCATGGAGGTCCACAGTGGAGCACATATCCACCTGCAGCCACCCACGCTGGAGCAGGAGGATGCCCAAAGGAGGCTGTGACCCCATGGGAATCCCGTGCTGGAGCAGGCTTCTGGCAGGAGTTGTGACCCCACGGGGGACCCACACTGGAGCAGTCTGTGCCTGAAGGACTGCAGCCCATGGAAGGGACCCACGCTGGAGCAGTTCATGAAGAACTGCAGCCTGTGGGAAGGATCCACATTGGAGAAGTTTGTGGAGGACTGTCTCCTGTGGGAGGGACCCCATGCTGGAGCAGAGGAAGAGTGAGGAGTCCTCCCCCTGAGGAGGAAGGAGCGGCAGAGACAACGTGTGATGAACTGACTGCAACCCCCATTCTCCACCCCCCTGCGCTGCTGAGGGGGAGGAGGTAGAGAAAATTGGGAGTAAAGTTAAGCCCGGGAAGAAGGGAGGGGTGGGGGAAAGGTGTTTTTAAGATTTGGTTTTATTTCTCATTATCCTATTCTGATTTGATTGGTAATAAATTAAGCTAATTTCCTCAAGTTGAATCTGCTTTGCCCATGACGGTAATCGTGAATGATCTCTCCCTGTCCTCATTTTGACCCACGAGCTTTTCATTACATTTTTTTTCCCCTGTCCAGTTGAGGAGGGCAATGATAGAGTGGCTTTGGTGGACACCTGGTGTCAGGTCAACCCACCACATAGGCCCATACCCTGGTACATTATTAGTATGGGTGTAGCCTTATACTGTCTGTACATTCAGTGAAGGAGTTACCCTAAGGTGATATTCCATCGTGCTTGTCTTACTTATGTGTTAGTATGGGATGAGTCAATATCTGGAGATAACTTTTTCAGTTAAATATAGGAAATGCCTAGGTGATTATACGATGTACTTCACATTTAGACAACTATAATTAACTGAGATGAATACCATCATACATGCTATGGCCTAGATTCATCCTGCCTAACACTGGGAATCACACATCTGATTTAAAGAACATACTGGATTCAACATAGTCAATGGAAAAAGATAAGCATGTCTGAAGGGTATAGCCAGGCCGAGATCTGAACTGACCTCTACAAGTGCCTCTTCCTCACTTGTAGCTATAGAGACTAAGAAAACCATAACTTAATTACCTCAGGTAGGTGCCTGAGGTTGAATCTGGTCTGGTAAGCACATTCCTGGGGCCCTGATTATGGACACTGACTGCGCAGAATCTCAGATCTCATGTTTTTTAAAATGGTGTAATTCTTGCCACTGCAGAGGGGAAAAAGATTTGGAAATATGGCTAAAGTGTAATCGATGTAGCAATGTTTGCCTGAGTCTGTAGACAGTATGAAGTAATAGCTCTGAAAAATTCATCTTATTTATCTCAGTTAATCAAAGGGAAACTCTCTGACACACTGGATTCCTGTCCTCTATTAAATAAATGGACTAAATCTTAGCCAAATTTTGCTAGAGGAGTTTTGTACCATTTGAATTGCAATCATATCTTGTCAGCAGCATTTGTTCCTGAAGAACTGATAGGAGCTACAATTACTGGAAGGAAGTTATTAAAAAACCTACATTTGTGAAACCTTACTCAATAGCTTATTAATTTGGAAGACTTCATGCAAAATTGACGAAAAAGTTATTTAAATGAACAATTGGGAAATAGCAGTCACAGCACCAAATTGTACTACACACAGCATATAAACCCTGTGACACAGAAAAATTGTTTATAAAAAACCCAGATCTTGTGCATATGAGAATTATATGTGTAATCTTGTTCCTCCATCTGCCAGGAACTTTTTCAGTTTATTTTACCCTTATATTATGAACAGTGCTGTCTCTACTGTGAATGCCAGCATCACTGTAATCATATTTTTTGGTACATTTCACTGAAAATCCCCAAGGCAGTGCAGAATGTGGTTAAAATCAATTTAGGTTCTGTTTTACAGTCCCTATGTGGGAGAATTTTTTATTGCTTGCAATGTCCCCATTTGTTTAGGTGAGCCCGAAGGGCAAAATTCACAACTGGTACATCTAGGCAGTTAACTAAAAGAGGACAAGAGAGCAAGTTCAAGCATTAACCCCTTGTCTGTGCACGCCATTTAACTCTTCTCTCACTGCTGGCTCTCTCCTGTAGCTCCGGCTACTTTCTCCCAGACAATGCTTTGGTGTAGTTCAGGGAATATTTTGATTGAGGGACTGCTCTCAAAGAAAGCACCGACAAGGCCTCACCAGGTTGGACTCTAAGCCACACAGCCCTGTCATGCTGTCCCAACTTCAGCCAAACTCATAAGCTCTTCTCCCTCTCAAAGTAGGCAATACACAACCCAAATGTCATCCTACAGAAGTGCTGCTCAGGAGAATTGCACATCAAAGCTCTTAACGTTGTTTCAGGTGCCTTGAAGAATTGCAAAACCTGTAGAAAAATAACTGTTGTAATTATGTCTCAGGGCCACTACACAGGGCCTAGAGGAACCAAGAGCCAAATATTATGAACTATGGTTGAAGTCAGCAGGTACCATCTGACCTTAGGCAAGGGGTTCAGCCCTTGGCAGTCTTTTATGTAACACTATAGACATAAGATCTACACATCGTAGATACTGCTTTTTAACACTGCAAGTGTTACTTTTACCCAAATTCAATTTGTCAGGTTTTTTTTACCTTAATTTCCAGATTGGTTTTTACCTTCCTTTTTCCATGGTGCAGTTTGCTCAAACAAAATTGAGCATTTTCTTCATTGTTAATGGAATTGCAGGTGCAAATAATAGTAACTGAACAGCTGATTTGTGTTGCACTTTAAATCAAATGCAGGTACAAAAATGTTGATACGAATTGATGCCAAAGCTGAGTGTGGGCAGTGAAAGCTTACCCATATGCATATCTTCTTTTAGTATAGCTCATTCATTTCCAAAAATTTACCATGTCTATATGATTTCAGAATAATAAGAGAAAGGAAAAGAGTGGCTCATTTAATCTGCCTTCCTTATTTTGTGTTGTTTAATTTACATGTCATTTAATGCTAATTACTTGTATTTCATTCAGAGCTCCTTTTGACAAGCCACAGGTGATGGTAAATCTGAGAATCTGGATAAGGAAAAAATTCTGGAAAACTGTTGTATGGGTGCTAGTATCAGTTTGTAATGTCTTTCATCTCCATGCACTTTCATGGTCAAAGTATTTGGTGTTGAAGCACATAGCATATCCTGTGAAGAGTGTAACACAGATACTGTATAGTCACTTTATTTTTCAGTTACAGCCGCAAAGGAGATTTGCAGTGAAAAATGTTGATATATAGCAGTGCACTATAATGTACCAAACAAAATTAATTTAAAACTATCCTGTAGTGAGACCCCCTGAACTTTCTCAAATGGTTTGAACTTTTCAGTCACCATGAAATTATTCTGGGCAGCTGGCCAATTTCTAAATAAAGTGTGTGTACATCAGTAGCAAAGCTTTTAATTTTGAACATGATTGATCTCAGCCTGTCTGTTATGAAAACTGTCCACTAAAATGAAAGAGTTAGAGCATTGCAGTAGATTTTTCATCATCATTTAATTTCATTGAAATGCGTGCAGAGCGTTTAAGTGAATTTTGCATACACTTGCCTCACAGACCGTATGAAAACTGCATCTTTCACTCTTTACATTTTGCACATCACTGGCTCTTCTTCCACGATCAGAATTAAATGAATAGAGAACAAAACAAAAAGTTAGGAAGGGTAGGTCTTATCCCTTTGGCTATGGTTAAGTCTGTTTCTCATTTGGCGTGTTCTCACCAGAGTGTCAGTGTCTTAGAAACTCAGTCATAATGACTGTGTTAAATTTGAGCTTTCGCTTTGCTTTGCCAAGAACATGAATTTCAAGGATGTTTCTGTCTCTAAATGCAAATTGGTGATATTAAGAGATACTCACCTTAGTTAGCCCTTTGAACTGTTCAAGTGATCTTGTTCGTATTACCAGACCCCGGAGCACTTCCATGTTCCAGGCTGTCGGCTCCCACCTGAGTCCATAATGAGACCTCTGCACGTGCAGACACTTCTCGCATCCTGCGTCCGCAGAGGAGGATGTGGGCTGGAGGGCACTGCCCTGCATTCACCTGAAGATCTGGAGTGCACTGTGGCACGTCTGTGCTGGTGAACATAGGCAGAGACTGTGGGAACGCAGCTCTCCTCATCGGATCCTGCTGCTTGGTTTAATGCTTTTTCAGCAACTCCGGTCACTGCTATTAAAGAAGTTGCAGCATGCACTTTAAAAGAACTCACTGCTTTCACCCAGACCACACTTGCAGTGATTAGTAGCTGAGTGACTACAGTACTACAATGTTTTAAGATAAAAAAATTAAGAACCGCCATTTATTGCCTTACTCTCCTCTTCAGGTTCTACATAACACTGTGTATGCTGTGTGGCTCAAGTACTGTAATATAGCGGGGCGGGGGGTTAATTTTTAAACATCAACACTTCCATTTCTGAAACACAGATGAGAAAGCTTTAGTAGCTGGCAGAGGTGGGATGGTTTGTGAACAGCCTCGTGGTGTGGCTCTGTTGGCCTGATGGGACCGGTGTGGTTACGTGGGAGATGCCACCTTCCTGCCGGGAAGGCTGCTCTCTCCAGCGGGGCAGTGATTGCTTTTCTGACCATCCCAGCACAATTGTCTGACCACAGCCAGGGTCCATCTGAGTTAGAAAGATAACTCTGCCCCTTTTTCTCACTAATCACCTGCTCTCTCTTTTATTGCCCCTGCCTCTCGCCCAGTCTTCCACATTCACCACCACCCATGCTACTGTGCGTATTTAGGACAACCACTTACAGGTTCTCTTCAGTTTTAAGGGCCCAGATCTTAATTACGCTAAAGCTGGTTTTAGCAATCACCTTTTTGTAAGGAAGCCTTGAAGTCACAAATAAATTTACAGCTGAAGCTGCATTAAGTAGTACGGATGAGATCATACTATGTAACACCTGGGCTGCGCCATGGGAGAGAGTCAGTACAATGAAGCAGTTGCTGCTGCCGCCGCATTTACAGTGTGTGCAGTTCAGAGGGGTTTGCTTCAGAAGAGATTCAGTCTCACACTGGACTACGTGCCCCATCACACATGGGGTTTGAAGCCGCCAACCTGAAGACCGGTCATTAATTGTGATCCTTAAGTCAGTCTCGGTGCCTGGAGTGCATTTGTGTGTAACCAAGGTGGAGCTTGTGGGTTTGTTTCTGCTAAGAAGAATCTGTTTTGCTTACCAACGCAGCTTGTAAACTAAACCAGCGAACAGCAAGTGCTGAGGATTGGGGGATTGACTTCAAACTGCTCCGAACCAAATGGATACATGGCCATAATGCCTTTCTGGGAAATTATGCTCTCTTCACTGAGTCTGCCTTTCTCACAGCTGTCTTTTGTATTGATCTAAGACAATTATGTCAACAGATCAGGGAGAGCTTGGATTTCAGGGACTTGATCTGAACGTATTATTCAAGCTACCATTGGAGTCCAAAATTAAGATTTCCTCTCTGCCACTCCTCACCATTTATGTACTATTTGGATAAGTTCTTCTGATCTAGGTTCAGAGCAGGCAGTTGTACTGTATGTATTGTGCCATTAAATCTGCCCCTATAAACTCAAGCACCATGGAAATAGTGGAAGTAGGCATAAATTCCTTCTATGGCTTTACAGCCATAAATGTTTTTTACCTTTCTAGCAGCCACAAGAGAATTTAGCCAGGCCAGGCTGACAAAATGTTGGTGAACTGTTCCCAGTAGGCTCTTTGGGGCTGGAGATCGAGGCCCATGCAGAATAAATCGGGCCAGTGTGCATTTCCTTGCCAATAGTAATAATAATAAATAAAAAATAAAAATCATAGAGAAAATGTTCTGATATTTTCGGTTTAGCTGTTACTTGAAACACTCTGCACCATCATTGCCACATTTCAACATAGTCCTGTGCCTTTAAAAATATGCGTGTTTGTTATGCATTAAAGAAAGTTGAAATGTAAAGGTTTTAAACAGAAATACAAAATAGGATGTATGTCATGTGGAGCAACAATTACACCCTAAGTCCATAGAGAACTCAGGGAAGCTAAATGCCTTACACTCCCCAGTATGTAATATTATCACAGCATGAGTAATTGGAGATATTCTATAGATCTGCTTTGACTTTAGGTTATTCTAAAGCCTATCTTCAATCATTCTTCTGTTTAGACAGGGGATATTGCTGTCCCCTTGCTTACCCTTTGAACTATACAGTTTCCTGCTTCCAAGGTCTCCCTGATCTGTTCTGCACCGAGACCTCAGACAACATTGTAATCTATCATATGCTCTCTATTCTGTATACACTGATCTCTGTGAGCAGGAGTTCATAGCTGTAAGAGACATTGTCCATGCCAAAATCTGCACCTTTATGCGATGATTTCTTATTAAAAAGCAAACGGCAGAAACTGGAAATCTTTTTTTCTCTAAAAATTACCCCTTCCCAAAGCTTTTCAACAGTACAAGGTTGCAGAAAAGCCCTGTTAGATTATCCAATTCATTTGCTTGTCAGTGAGCAGTTTCCTTCTGCAGTACTCTGGTGTTTCAAGGGTTCTGTCTAGTCCGAATTTGAAATGATGAGGCACTTCTCTCCAGAGACTTCTCTGAACACTCAGAGATTTCCCTGTAAGGATAGTAATCTTTATGCTCATCCTAGAAATTCCCTTTCTTAATTTTACCCTCTCATTCCTATATTTGGGGTACTCTTATATTCTTGAAATAATTTGTTTTCAAGTGTTTCTTGCATAAATTTACATTGTCTCCCTTCCCCTTACTTTATTATCAGTTATGGTAGGTGTAGTGTAAATATTGGGCCCCTTTAGTCTTTCTCTCCTTTTTTCTCCCTTGCCCCACTTGGTTTATGTAGCTCTACCCTGGTTTTCATGGCTCTCTTCTACACTATTTTGGCTTGTCAGTGTGAGACTGGTAAAATGGTATTTAGAAATTAATGCATACCCATGTATGGTCTCTTCAAAGCAGCACAGAGAGGAGCTGTGGACTTCTGTACCATTTATATTACATTCTGTACCTATATAATGCCTAACCAACAGAGATTGGTTGTGAGCATAGCCTTTGGCTGGTAATGTAACTGGTGCCCAAATTGGCCTTTTGATGCTGTATTGAAGTACAAGTTCTTGTTTAGTTTCTGCTCTTATACTTGCTCTAGAATTTTTTCGGTCTGTTATTTCCTGCCCCTATTTCGAAATCTGTCCTTTTCCTTGTCCAGCGTGGTATTTGCAACCTTCACATTTTAATATCAAGTGAATTTCATTAATGTCATCATTTCTTCCTTTTAAGGATCATTAATAAAGCAATTAAATAGGACTGGACATAATACAGATTTATGCAATATTCCCCTTCTATTCTGACTCAGTGCTTTACCATTAATCAGTAGTCTTTGTTTGTAGCTCTTCAAACAGTTTTCAGTCCACATGACAACTTATATCCAACCAAATATGAAATGATCATCAGTTTAAGCTGTCCTGTGGCTGGAAGTGGTGATGTTGCTGATAGCATGACAGTGTAGCAAAGTAGTTGTTCTTCTATAGCATGGTGTGGGAGCGTGCAGTGGGAGGCAGTGCAAATGAGAGTTGAAACTCCATTCAACTTCCTGGGCAATTGCCCCTGGTAAAAATCTATAGCTGATGTCTATCAGCAGTATTCCCCGCAGGTGCTGCTGATGAAAATCCGTTTTAAAATGTAAGCTTCTAAGCCTGTGCTCACAAGCAGGTGGGAAAAGGAGAATTGAAATAATCTCCATTAGATGCATGCTTATTGAAATAGTATGCAGTACACGTACCATTTAAAATAAATGTAAAAATGAATTTCACTGATTTTTTTTTGGCTTGGTATTTTGTTGCACAAACTACAGAATGACACAACTGAATTGCTACATAAGGTAATCAGAATTCAGGAATCATATCTCCATATCATATCTTTTTTATCTTATATCATTAGATTTAGCCATCGTCTGTCCACATAGATGTATCTGCCTTTTCTGTACTTAGATGTGTGATATTCCATGGAATAACTGTTTATGGATACTTATAAATGCAATATTCATTATGTGATTTGCTGCAGCTCAGTATCAGAATTGCTGATGTAGATGGATTCTTTTAAGTCCTTTGTTATGACTTATAATGCTCATCTAAATGTAATTTTCATGTTATTTTCATGTTCTGAGAGCTGGATTCCCTTAAAATTGCTCCCTTTTAAAATGCTATGTTCTATTTGATTATTGAAGAGCTGTCAGCATATACAGAAAGATGTGCTTAATAAGAAAAGATCATGGGTGTTTATTTGCTTGATAAAGTGTTAGAGATCTGTGAAGAAAACATAGAAATAAGCATATTGAATAGGACACTAATATGCTTCGTATTTTAAAATTAAAATTATTAGCAATCCTCCCATTTTATGACTTTCAATTAAAGGCATGGTATTAGTATTTGTCAGCTTCTAGCACAAGCAGACCAATAAACTCTTGAGTATCAAATTTACCCTCTGTAGTTCTTTGCTGCCATCTTCTGTTTCTTCAAATGATTGCCTTTATTGTTTGGATTCTGAAAAACAAGGCTGGGATATTACAGAGCAAAATTTCCCTTTCTGTCATTTTTTTCATTTCCTTGTTTTCAGCTAAAGCAAAGTGAAGCAAATGCAGATACAAAGGAGAAGCTTCCATTACGTCTACGCATCTTTGAAAAATTTCCAAACAGGCCACAAATGGTGAAAATCTCCAAGCTGCCTTCAGATTTCACAGTTCCAAAAATAAGGTATTGAAATATTTCCTTTGCTAGTACACTGTAAACTTGTCTGGTGCCATGTAGCACCCCAAATATTTAACTGTTTTGCTTGTGGATTAGGCAGATAGTTCAGAAAAATCAGAAATTAAACGGAATTAACATTGGCATCGGAAGGATGTGACATTTCAGTTTTACTGCATTTTTACTTTTGAAAAAAAAAAATAATAATCCTAGCACTCCTTATAACATATTCATGAAAGCAACTAGGTTGGCTGGAACCAACAAAAGTGCAATATGATTGAAAAGTGTGTTGTTGTTTCTCCACTCCCGTTTGTATTTTAGATTCTTGGCTGACATAGACAACTAGCAGTCTAATCAATTCTCATGTAGCTTTTTAAAGATAAGGTCAACTGGCATCTAATGATTATTAGAGGGGATGACACAGGCCATGCAATACTGGTTACTCTGTGACAACCTTGTCCCCTCTTTGTATTTGCATTGTTACCACTTTCCTGTAAAACTCACCTTAACAACGGATCGGACCCTCAGCTGTCTACTAGATCATCAGTTACAGTACAATTACCCTTGGCATAGCTCCAAAAAAAACTTACAGAGATTCAAGGGCTGCTCTAGCACGTGTGTGCTGCTAAGACTGCTGAAATAGCACAGGCTAACCAAACAGGTCCCCTGGCTGTGCCCATTCCAGTATCCCCACCGAGCACATGCTGGGAGAGAGGATGGTGTGAAAGATGGCAGCGTGGGTCTCCTGAGGTTACATTTCTTTTGATTAAACTCACAAGGAAGCTAAGGCAACTGGTTTGACCTGTTTGTATCATCTTAGCTGAATGAAAGGAATAATGCTGGTCAGAAGGGTCAGGAAAAACAACCTTCCAAACCTCAAGGAAGCAGTCATAGGTGTTTTGCTTTTAGTATCAAAATACTGTTTGGTTATATATTGAGGGCATTATTCTCCTACTCTTAGTCTTTTTTGGTATTTCTTTCTAGCTGTGTTTTTCACAGCATACTCTAGACTAATACGTGGTGATGCTAACTACTGAAACAGACCTCAAACTATCACTAGCAAATCGTATCTTTAAATCTGAAGCTATCGTACTATGTAGAACTCTCTCTCCAGATAAAAATTAGTTTTAACATAGTCAATTTACACTGAAAATAGGGCAACTCTACTAAACTTAAAATACAGCAAGATAAATGTACATTTGCTGTAAACAGAAATGCTTCTACATTTTAAACATGGCATATGTGAGGCACAGAATTGCTGAAGCGCCTTAATACTGGCATTCAAAGCAGTTACATGAACAGATGTTGTTTGAAATCTTCGGGAAAGAATTTCTTGCGGAGAGTATGTTTCCTTTGGATTATATCAGTGTTTGATTTACATTGAAGTAACAACTCGCTGTTTAATGAGCTCAAAAGAGCTGAAAACTGCAAAAAGGCACTTCAAATATTTAGCACTTTAACTGGTAAATAAGTAATAAATAAATAAATAAATCTTAAAAGGAATAAAATTATTTTCTTTGACAGTACATGCAGGCCACCCACCTCTCAGTTCAGTTATGGATTTCTTTAATAAGTGAATTTCAGTTTTATCAGTTGTTTCGTCACTCTGTCCATTTATACAACTATAGCCCAGTGCAACTTTTTCTTGGAGTTTATCCATCTTAGCACTAATGGGTTGTGATTTGTCATAAAGAAAACAAAATATTAACTCTTCCTGGGGTTTTAATCCATCAATATCTTCTATTTGTTCACAAGGGAAAGTTTTATGAAGCAGTTTATTGATCGCCAGCAACAAGACACCAGCTGTTTGCTGCGAAGACTTCCTTCAGCATCTTCTTCCTCATGTGACCACTCTAAAAGATCAGCAATTGAAGAAAACAAATACATTGATCAAAAGGTAAATGAAGAGTATAGGGCAGTATATGTCTTTCCTTGAGTACTGTGAGGAAAGACCTCAGATTATTCAGTTTGTCACACTACCTAAAAGTGAACATAAGCCAGGGTGACTGAACACAGGCTAACGGGCTGTGTTTAATTTAGCCTAAAACAGACATCACAGCAAATCCTCATTTGGTTTAAATTTTCCTGTCTCCTTTGACTTCAAAATTGAGGATTTGGTACATAATTTTGTTCAATGCATCCGTCTTACAAAGCTATTTTTTTAAGTAGTCTTGCTTTTAATCACTGAGAAGCTAGTGGAAAATTAAAGTTTGTGAATATTGCATTGGATTTTTGAGTGCCCTGATACTGTTACAACGTTGAGAACACACTTCACTGAAGCAAGGTCTCTGTGTAATCACTGGAGATGAGTAAAAACTTAAGAATTATTCTAATTATTTAGAGGACAACCTCTCTGTAGGCCTGGGAATCACTAGAAAACAGATGCTGAACACATATATTTGATACCCGTTGTGCTAAATGCTGCTAGTCTCCCAGACAGACTGGCATGGACAGTTGGATTTGAAATATATCAAGACTGCTTGGAGTGATGATGATGATGATGACGACGATGACACAACATAAGTAAATGTGTGTGACTTCTGGCACCTTGCAAAAATACAGGGGAAGAAAAAAATCTTCATGTGCATCATGGAAGATACTGGTTTCCCAGATTTCTCATGGCATCTACACTGATACCACTTCTTCATCACTTGTAATATCGTGTAACTTATTTGTGACATTCTAACAGACAAAAGAAAAGTCCTTTCAGTATTCATAACAGGGTGCTCAAATCCTGTTTGAATATTAACGTCAGGGGTTTGTAAATACATTTTAAGTTACAGAATCACAGACAAGGAGAAGAATGAGGGTACATATTGTAGTTACTCGGTATAACTCTGTCTTTCCTAGCATGTGGTTTGCAACTGTAACTCAGGACAGCATTCATACAGGCAGGAAGCACAGTTGGGGAAAACAATACTCTTCTGATAATGAATGAAAAGAGACAATTTGCAAACTACTGTTTATTTCCATCCCTGTTTCAGTGGAGGAACCCATTCCTGTGGCCGATGTATTCTATGACATCAGTAAGCCAAAGCTGAACAGCATGGGCTGAGAGGGAGGTCTGTGGTAAAATATTATTTATCAGACAAGGAAGGCCGTAGGAATCAAGACTAAATGGACATCATTTACTCTAACAAGCACAGCAGAAAAATTGGATAAGTTATTAAATGACAAGCCTAGGGGTCAGCAGAACTATACCAAATATCACTAATGATGGATCTCAAACACTGTGTCAGGGAAATCAGAGTACATTTCTACCATGTAATGAAGAGATGAACAGAGACCTTAAACTTGTCTCAGCCACGCAGATAAGTCCACAGTATGCAATGCAGAACTGTGCAATGATTCAGTAGATCTGTTTACATGAATATAGTTAGGTATATTAGATTGCAATCTTAATTCCTTCTGCCTGCTGTTCACAAAAGTGAATCGTTACTGTGTTTGAACATAGATGACTACATGCCACAGTTTATTCAATGAGATCTTGCAATATGAAAACAGAATGCTGCATTCTTTTCAAATTTTCACTTCCCTCCAAGAGCAAATATGCATGATCTGACTTTCATTTTTGAATTGAAATAAGTGTTTGCAAATCGGTTTTGCACTATTCAACCTGCTTTAAGCACATACTTTTGGATTCCTGTGCCTTAAAGGCAGAATCAATGATGAGTAATATTTCTGATAAATGTAGCTTAAAACAAGGTATTTACACATTCCTATTAAGAGGGAGAAAGCACTAGGAAGGATTTTGTGAAAGTAATTACTCTGGCTTTCTATAGTTACAGTTGCCAAGGCAACCTCACTTTTGTATGAGCAAATCTTCTTAAAAATATCTTATCCTTAAAACAAGCTTGGAATGACTGGTTGCACTTAAATATAAACCTTACATGCATACTTCACTTTCCTTTGTCAAAAAAGAAACCTGACCAAATATTTTACTAATCCCAGTGCCTAGTAGGATGCATTCCCGCTGCTCCTGATAGCAGTGCAATGGCTTCAGAAACTTTTCACATCTTTTTTGCATTGTAGTTTATGAAAAAAATAGGGTGGAATCAAAAGGTGAGATTCTGCTGGCAGATTTGACTCTGTCCTTCCTTTGTGGTGCCTGAACTATGGCTAGTTCCTCCAGTTTCTCCTGGACTTATATCAGTATTTCTGCGTTCCACACCTGCTGAAGTGATAGGAAGTACTTAATACATACATTCCCTTATTTCCACTTCAGCAGCATTCTTTTTTTTCTTTCTCTAAAAATCTGCCATTATATATATATGGTGTTGGTTTTGTGTTCAAAATCAATCTGACCCATAATTTGTGATGATCGATAAAGCAAATTGGGGTTTGTTCTCTTATATAATGGGTTGAGTAAGTCTTTTCAGTGTTATAATTCCCCACTTCCTTGAAAAGATGTTTTAAGTTGTAAAAGAGGAGTAGGTTTTCATTGCATTCTTTTTTTTTTAAGGTATTTGACCTTCTCAAAATAATGGAAAAAATTATTTATTCATATATATTACCATAACCATGACAACAATTGGTTTGAAATCATTTTCATCTATGCCAAATCAAAAGAACAGCTTTGAAGAACAGATTTCTCTGCTATACTCCTTTTTTCTAGTCAAGTCAGTGAGTTCCAGAAGATTTTGTAACTCTTCCAAATTTCTGAACTATTATCAAAGTAATAAACTGACCAAACACCAATAGATAAGATTACTTTTAGATACCTAAATGTATCTAAAATGCCCTTTACTTTTTATAAGTCCCCTAAGAGTTCTCTCTCAATGCATGGGGTCTGAGTGTGTGTGTGGAAACAGACTGTGCTGTGTTGATTCTTCTACGTCCGATGCCAGCAACACCTGGGCTATCTCAGTTACGGGTGCTTGATAGGCAGCTTAGCTTGATGCTTTGATTGAGTTGTTTATGATTATCTGTAACTTTGTAAAACTGGGTTTCTCTGGCGTTCTCTGAACTTAACACTGCTGGAAATGTAGGATGGTCATTTTTTGCTCTCTGCTAGAGGTCCTGCTGAGCAAATTTTCTTAAACCCATTGATCTTGCCATAGACCTCCTCCACTGTGTGCTGAGCTAGTCTATCCTGATGTGGTTTGCAGGCCATAAGATGAAGAGCTCTGAGTCTAATTAGAGAAACCAGGACTGTCCCGGTTGGTGAGGATACCCCTGTTGTAGTAGAAAGTACCATGAAGACACTTTCTGGTGAAAGAAGGAAGATTGCTCAGAAAAAGGGCAAGTATAAGGAGACAGTGCCATTATAATATTAATGGAAAAGGTATCTGAGGAAAGGGTTAAAAAATGAAAAGGGAAAGTTATGGTATTAAATGAACATAGTAGATATGGGAGAAAGTGAGTTTTAGAGACAGAGAAGGAAGTGTTCTTCTATACTTCCACATTTGTATGAAAATTATTCACAGTGTGCTGGGAATTTCCTTAGCTAACCAATATTTCAGTAAATTCTTGGACAGGAGAACTGGATGAAATATGGAAACATAATTTTTGTGAGAGTGGGTGGATGAGAAGAAAGGAAGTTGGCAGAAAATAAGGACATCTCACTGTGGTGTCTCTCACAAGAGCCTGAGGGGTAGTCACAGCAGGTTTCAGGGGACAAAGAACTAAACAAGCTGTAAGATTTACAACAAATCAGGTGTCCGGTAAAACACAGCTGAGTTGGCTGTAGAGCATTGGCCTTGGCTCCTTAACTTCAAAACTAGAATCAGAGGAGCACAGAAACACCTCTTAACAAGACCTGCAGAAAATTGTTGTGAGGAGGACGCTCCTGAACTGGTAACTTACCTTTGGCCCCACAAAACAGCACATTGCTGTTAAATTAGAGTTCAAAACTGACAGGCTCATGAAATGAACTTTGAAAATGCCTGTGGCTCAATATGTAGACACCCATGTGCACCTTTACAGCAGTGGCACAGCAGGAGTGAATTACAAAACAAAGTGAAAGAGCATTTAATATATCCATGTATTTTATAGTTCAGACTTTGAGCATCTCCCATTTAATTGAAGGAATATAAACAAGCCAGGTCCCTTATTTCTGCATTTGTAAGATTAATTGGATAGTAGCAAACATATTTTCTCTTTGCTGTCCTCTGTCATCCTGTTTCCTTTCTGTTTCCTTTCACATGTATGAGTTTTGTTCTTAGCTCTGCAAGCAGTGAGGTTCATAGCCATCCCTCTTCCCTGTGGGAGCAAGATCCATCATTAAGGTCTAGCCCCTGTGAAAGCCTGACCTCCCATGCCATATGTCTCTCCCATTGATTTCCTACTTACAGCAGAATGTACCTGTATGATGGGAGATTGTGGTCAGAAGGTGAGAGCCGACCTCAGAGGTAGCCAGAACAATTACCATGGAGGACTATGAATATTAAGCAGCAGACCTCACACTGGATTCTGCATTCTTTGGGGAGTTGGAGCACTGAGGTGATATGTTAATGATGACCTGTGACCTTGCAGGTGGGCTGCTGAGCTTTGCACCTGCTTTTTTTAGGCTAGTTGCCTTCATTCCCAGGTATGATCCTGCTGATATCCATTAAAGTTAGATGGGATGGAACACAAGCATCAACCCAATTATAAGCCTCATCCTAGAAGGGCCTCAGTACTTCCTTGTAGATAACACCCTTTGGTTTATGTAGAAATCATTATCTCGACACCTCAGGGAAAGTTTATGATTTTATCTGTTTACAATTTCACACATAAATTCAACACACAAGATGATTGCCTACAACTTTTAACACGTTTGGTTAACATCATAGATACTCCATTTGTGAGCTGCTGAGACATGGCACCTATTTCTTATAAGATGTTGTTTAATCTGTCAATTTTTTCCGGAACGTCGTCTTCTGATCTGTGCTCAGCTTCTTTCATTAACTATTCTGTTTCTTGCAAAAAGAACCATGTATATTCAGAGAATATTTTGAAAGGACTTTTCCTTGCAGAAAGTATTTGCAATTGTAAAAGCTGAAATAGCCTTTCAGCTTTTCGAAGGCATAGCTTTTAGTGTTGAAGAGAGGGTGTCCCAAGGTATCTTTCACAAAATCATCAGGCATGAAGACATATTCATAAACTTCATTTGTATTTTTTTGTTCTTAGGAAAGAACCAAGGGTAGAATATTTATTCATAAATTGTCATTTCCAGAATTTCTACTTCTTATTGTAATAAAGTTATGTCCCAAGTTAATCAACCTCTACTGAATTTTATTTTGGGCATTCTATTGTGCAAAGCAGAATTTTGGCATGAAAAGTATGATAGCATTTTGTTGTGTTCCTCATTATTCTTTTCTCTAAATAATTTGAAAGAATAATTTTATCACATGAATTTTCAATATAGCAGAAGCTAATAAAGTGTAATTGTACATGAATTCCAAGTAGAAAAGGTTATTTATTTTTAAACACTAATAAATACTACATTTTTCCTGAAGTAATTCTTGCAGTATCAACAAAAATCATTCAAACTTTATCTTAATCTCCCTTTACTGAGCATCTGAGTAGAAGTCTGTCCTACAATTTCAGTTTCCGTATACCGCTTGTTAATTAAACACAGCCAAGTGCTTCAGTCTTACCTATTTATGTCATTCACAGGATATTGCCAAAATCTATCTAGCTCTAACGTTCAGAAAAGTCATTAAAACAATCTTACCTGCTGGAATGAGAACGGCTTATGGATCCAGCATTTTTTTGCTCATTACAGTCTTGATTTTCAAAGAAGATTATTTTTGTCCCATGTCTGTTCTCATCAGATCTTTCTAATGAAGTTAACATATGTAAATGCAGTATTTCAGGTTTTCTGAAAATTAATCAGGAGACCTCTTTGTCTGTTCTGCATTTTTTAAAGATTTTGTTTATTTTTAGATAAAATGGATATGTAACAATATCCCTGTGTCCCTGTGTCTAAATAATCAATTGATTGAAAAAGACACTTTCTCATTAAGTATTTTACCACATACATATTTCAGCTGGTAATGTTTAACTTTTCTGACCGTGTTTGCCTTCAGAGCAGAGAAGACAGAACTGCAGTAGTAACAAGACGCTGTTCTCGTTATGGTCTGTCTCCGGCTTCTGATGATTTTAAATCTCTTTGTCACTATTGCATCTACCTAGTATGTTCAAAATTCTGCCTGGAAAAGACCAATTTTCAATTAAATTACATTCTGAGAGAAAGGGGGCTGGGGACTGGATACTTCGCCGTTTTCAGAAAGGGCCATAATTCAGCACTTCTTTCTGGCATTAGCTTTCTCCTTCATCAGTTTTGTACTAAAAGATTTTGAGGGTTTGATACAAAGGCTGTGAAGATGCATCAAAACACAGGGGGCTGATCATACTCCTCCTGTTTCTTCAATCAAACAAAATACAGATGTGGCAAAATTTTTAGGGCTGTTGCATTTGGAGTGAAGGGAGAGGCAATGAGGGCCCGGGTCACAGAAAAGCCCTTCTGTCTGAGCCTTATACTCTCCCTTTCCCTGCTCCTACCAAGGAATCCAGATCTCCTTCTCCAAGCCCTTCAGTTGCCCTCACCCACTCAGAGGACTCATTCATAAGAACTGATTAAATATAGTCGTGATTGCTTTGTTTTAGTGAAGGGAACTATATGCATGTGCTTTTATGACCAGGAGTTACATTCTTCCTTGTTCCCCCAACCCAAGTTACCTCCCACTTGAAACTCTCAGTTCATAACAAGTTTTCTTCCCTTCCCAGTCCAGCCCAGCCTGGCAGTCTCGTCTTCCCTAGGGTCTTAAGATCCCCAATTCAAGGTATGGAGTGGAGCCTTCTCCTCCGTCGCTGTGCACCCAGCAGAATGTGTTACCAAAACCACATCAGCTTGGCCAGGAGTCCTCATTTCCACCCTGCTGTTGGCTGCCATGAGTAATCTGCCCAGCCCTCTTTACTAGCTTTGTCCAAGGTCTCCCTGGCTCCTACATCGAGTAAAGATAGAAAACAGAAGAAAATAAGCCTATCCAAGGCTGCACTTGCCAAAATGATCAGAGGGATGCACCACCTCTCCTACAAGGACAGGCTGAGAAAGTTGGGGTTGTTTAGCCTGAAGAAGAGGTTCCAGGGAGACCTTACTGCAGCCTTTCAATACTTAAGGGGGCTTTTAAGAAAGATGGGGACAGACTTTTTAGTAGGGCCGGTAGTGATAGGACAAGGGGTAATGGTTTTAAACTAAAAGAGAGTAGATTCAGACTAGATGTAAAGACATTTTTTACAATGAGGATGGTGAAACACTGGCACAGGTTGCCCAGAGAGGTGGTAGATGCCCCATCCCTGGAAACATTCAGGGTCAGGTTGGACAGGGCTCTGAGCAACCTGATCTAATTGAAGACGTCCCTGCTTGTTGCAGGGCAGTTGGACTAGATGGCCTTTAAAGGTCCCTTCTAACCCAAACCATTCTATGATTCTGTGAAAAACCTGCCTGTTAAACCGCTGAAAGTGAAAAACTCAGATATGCCAAAGGGAAGAACCCAACCATAGTATGACAAGATGTAAAAGAGAGGGATTATTCTCCCTCCCTGGAGCTGCTCCCCCATGCGTCTGAGATGGACTATTATCATTCCCTTTAAGTCTTTGAGGGTTTTGTGTATGCTAATATTAGCCTTGTCCACATTCTCAGACGTAATTGAAAAAGGTTCATAGTTATGAAAGGACATGTAGATTTTCCAAACCAGTAGTCAGCTAATTAGAACATGGCTTTCCTTAAGAGACAGGCAGCAATCAAGGGCTACAAAAGGAATTAAGGCTATTTCAGGTCAGTGACTCCCAAGAGTTAAGGAGATTATGCCTACTTCTCATTCTAGACATCTGATCAAAAGGGACAGCCTTTGACTCCTTGTGGCACTTATCTAATGCTAGGCCACTTTCTTGACTGTTTAGTGAGCCTGTTTCTTATATAGGACAACCTCACCAAGGGCCAGATTCTCAAAGTCCAAATGAAAATTGTTGTACTTTAAGAGAAAGAAATGGATTAGGTGATCTCTAGAGATCCCTTGTAATTGCATCCTTCATGATTCTGTAGGCATTAAGCGAAGTTTTCAAAATAGCTTAAGAAATTCCCCATCGATTTCTATAGGATTTAGTCACTTAACCTGCTTAAATTCTTTTGAACATTTTGTTAGGTATCTACCAACAACTTTCAGTCTGGCCTTCCATCACTCTCATATTTTTGTCACATTCATTTTGATCGAGTCCGATCTCTTCAAGCCAAACATGCATAAGCAGAATGCTGTTCAACAAATAATAATATTTGCATTTGAGAGGCTACACAGCAAAATCCAAAAAATGTGGGCCAAAAATATCCTATATTTAATGGAATGCTCAAGCTTTGAACAGATTCTGCCCAAATATTTCCTTGCTGTTTCTTAAAAATCACTCTCATTTATATTGCTTACTGTATTGACTCTTCATATTTTCCCTAGAAGCTGTACATGTTTAAATAACAATATAATACCTAACAATCTGTTCATTCTGCAATCTACATAAACCATCAGTTGGCATCCAACAAATTCCAAACTGAAACAGAAGCTTTGGATGATTTTTTTTTCCTTGCTTGGAATTGCTGGCATGGTACAGAAGACTATTCCCATATGGTCCTGCAGTTGCCTATAAAAGATTGTTATCAACAGCACTAAGCTAAAATTCCTAATTTTCATATAACACTTAAGAAATTGCATTAGAAAAATATATTGCGTGCACTTTTTATTTTCCATTGTCAACCAAACATTTCAGATATTTATATCTCATTATTTACTTATGACCTTGTCTCACCTTGTGTTGCAGAACACCCACCAGTGCTCGTCTCTTCTGCCAACTCAGCAGTGATCTGATACAAAAATAATACACGACATCACCACAGTTTTTACTTGTTGATAGCATACAATTCTCTGTCAAATTCAAGTTGAAAACAATTGCTTTATGCAGTGCTTGTTGGGGTTTGTGCACTGCAAACATGTCACTAGCAAAATATATCAAAACCTTGACAATGAATAGCATTTCTTAAACCTTAAAACCACTGAGCCATATCTTAGCTGTTACAAATTGGCATACATCCCCCTGAAGTCAGCAGCGCTGTGCCAGTACACCTAGGCTGTAGGACTGGTCCACAGTCATTAGCTGTCACCTAGCAAAGGTATCGTCCTGTGTTGCTTTGCTTTTAATCTTACGCCAAGGATTTTCTTTTTCCAGGGTAGAAAGCCTGAATTTTTTAAATAGACTACTAAATAAATAATTTAAAATATCTGCACTACCTTTTCAGAGCAGCGGGTGGCACTTGCGGAGCAACAATGTTCTGTGATTTAGCTTCTTTTACAACAGTTGCAGTGGTTTATTGCTTTGTCCTTGTCGTTTTGGACAAATGGGATTTCATAGGATCATTCAGATCGAGTTCACACCCGCTGGACTGAGTCATTTTGTCTGCCTGAAGTCTGTCCTGCCAACAGCAGCAGTGAAGGGTGCCAGCACTTGTGGAAGAAGCACTATCTGCAGATTTCCTAATTCTGTGTCTACAGGCACATCTGTGTAAATAAACTCAAAGGCATGTGGGAACCAAGGCATGAGCTTTATTCATGGTTTTGTAGCAGCACATGCTTTCCGTCTAAAACCTTTTCATCCAGGAAATATTATTGGTAATTTGCTGACCTGTGACAGCTGCTCCTTACAGATTAAAGTAACCTGCAGGAGTTCTTTAAAATGTGTTGTTGAAAACATATTTAACAGTAATCAGATGCTGTTAGGTGATTTCAGGACAGCGTCTTATGCGAAAAATAATGCTCTATAGCAGAAAGCTATATGGCAGTGTTATTTCTGCACCGAGTGTACTTATAGGCTGCATAAAGAAGTAAATAAATAAATAATGGCTAATAAAGATACACTGAGGGTGTCCTCACAGTACATGACAATCTGTAATAAAAAACCCAGCAGGCTAAACAGATATACCCTAAAATAACCTCAGTAGAGTATACTGTACTTACTTAATTCCACATTATCTGATTGAGTAACGTCTTTTTTACATTAATACTGCTAATAATTTCCTCTGCAACATTCAAGAACCCGGCAGGTATCACAAGTTTTAATTGCCAGCCTCATTCTACACCAGCATGCAGCATCTAGACATTATTAAACAAAACTGATCATCACCCCCATTTTCTGTTTGTACAGTTCCATTGCATTTGCCTGGTGTGCTATGCGAATTTGGAAAATTAAATGGGAGCAGTTTGGTTTATTTATCTAATATAGAAATAAGGACACATATTTTTAAAATCTATAGTAATGTTTGATTTTCTTCAACACGCATATTGACATATGCATGTTGCTATTTCACTGACTGCTGACTCTTTAAATAGGAGAAACGGATCAATCGTGCATATCTAAAAATATTATCTTGAATCGCTTCTTCTGGATATTTTAAATTTAAGATAAATTCACCAGGGTTCTGCTGAGGCAAGGACTCCTAACTCCTAAAGAGCAAAGAGGACCATCATCTTGAAAAGCTGTAATCCTTGGAAGGGCCTGGGTTGTGTTGTCAGCTCCATTTATGACCACTGAGATCCCTAGGCACTAAAGTATAGCATCTTGTGCATGCTTATGTATTTCTGGATTAAAGAACTGGATACCTGGCTCCAATCTAAATTCTATCACAATGCAGAGGCAGACAGGATGGTAACAAACCTTCGAAACTTCACCTAAGCCTCAGTCCTTTGGGTATGCATAGACCATGGTCAATGCCCAAGGATGTACTGCCTCACATGAGAGTTTCACAGCTAGTCCTTCTGAAAAAAAGCGCAGGAAAAGTAAATGCACTCTTTGCACAAATAATCTGGTGCAATGCCCTGTGTTCTGGTCCTTTTTCCTATTGCCATGATTTCTTAGGCATTTTTTTTGTTTACATATCACTGGATAAAATTCATTAACAGCTTTGGGAGTAGGAACTGGAACCCAGTCTTCTGTCCCCCATCTCAGTGGCTCCAGACATGGGCTTCTTCCTATTGCTTCGCTCTGTGGATGTAGCTCTGTGGGTGTTGCACCTCTGTTTTTTCGGTGGCCAGATACTGGAGTGCAGTGCTGTCCTTGCAGATCTCCAACAGACGACTAGGGTGTTCACTGAAGCCATCAAAAAGGGGGTCAAACCATTTCCAGCTGAGGCATGCAAGGGATTTAGCAGTATGCTTTTATACAAAACATACGCCACTGCCTCCTTCTTTGTTAGTCTCGCTACCTCGAGGGAGGATTCGGCAGTCCCTGGTAGATGACTGTGCCGGGTGTAAGTAGCCCTTGGCCTAGACCTGCTAGCAGCTTTTCTTGAGATGTTCTTCTTCCTTGCTGGTACTAGATGGTTTAACGCTTGGCTTGGGGAAACACTAAATGTATCAGTACAAGCGCCCAGCCTCCCTGTAAAGTCTTTGAGAAGAAGTAGACTCCTCATTCCTGCTTTCCCAGGGCACATTCCCTTGTTGACGACCTATGTGGATTGCCCTGCTTGGGCCACACGCTTGATGCCAAGGTGTTTTGACACCTATTTTAAACACCAAAAAGAAGTGGTCTATGCCAGATAGGGAGCTGTAGACAATTTCAGGAAAATTTATTTGCCTCAGCTTTTTTCTGAAATCAGATGAGCAAAACCTGGAAATTTGGAAGGAAATTAACGCTTCCTGTGTTGGAAATCTTTTTAATTTCTAAGATGTTGACAAGCAAAGGATTGTTGTTAGAAATAAATGGACATAACACATTAGCAGGCAGCACACTTTTTTCCCTGATGTTTGATGTAATTGCAATTATTCTAAAGCAATTATTTCTAACAGGAAAAAAAAAAACAACTGAAACAAAACAACTGTTTTTCCACCTTCGTTATTCCCAGAAGTTTAATATTCCTAGCTGAGCCCTAAAAAAATTATTAGCTAACACCTTGCAAAAGGATAGATACTCCTGTGGTTGGAGGCTTCTTTCTCCAGTCCTGATAAGGGGAGAAATCAGTTATCTGGGATTTCACTGACATTAATTTCACTGACATTAGAAGAAAAAAGATGTGAAAGTGTTGACACTGCTTTCACCATTGTCAGATATATCTAAATCCATAATAAGGTACCATGTTGATAAATCCACTAAACCTGTGCTAAGGTACTGCAAATGAGTTACAACCTATACAAATATGTTTCAATATATGAAATATTTACCCCTACATAATATTTCATATAATGGTATATCTCATACTGTGATTTTTCAGTTTATTTTGATGTTAACAATATCCAGGCAATGGAACAATGTTTTGGTTTATATTCAAATATTCAACAATTCTGTTACTATTTTTTTAATCTTAACTGAAGTTCCAATACCTTATTTTCCAAACTATATTCTGAAGTGTTGCATACTTTATTTCAGTTTTCAAGTTGCAGGGTTTTTAAGGAACTCACAGAATCTCAAAATAGTGGTGTTTTCAAATCATGTGTGTTCTTACTTCCCCAGGCTGTACAGAGATGGGTTAGGACTTCAGAAAGGTTAAAGGAGCCACGCTTGAAAAGGCAAGGGTTAGGAAAGAGATTGTAGCTTGCTGTTACAGGTGTGGCTTAAAAAGCAGTAGCCATTTTATTAAGGACAGCCAGTATAATTAACAAGTTCTAAGGTATTTTCTAGGCTTCTGTTTTTCTACAAAGGAAGGCACTTTACTGTGAATCAGAGTCAACCTGAGTCTTGAGAGAAGTTCTAGCAAAATCATTTGTCAAATGAGTCTGGATTTGAGGTAGCATTTTAGAAATCTGTTACATACATCCTTAGGTCAGACACAGATCAATTAAACAAATCTGATATTTATAATAAATAGTTTTAAAGAATTGTGCTTAAAGATTCCATTTCAGATCAATCAAAAACAAGGCGTACATTGCTAGGAGCTCCCAAATAGTTGACAGAGTTAAGTCTTACAAGGTGCCAGGGGCTTTCTGTTCATCACAGGTGCAATTCCTCAGCTAAATTCTTCAGCTGTGATTTGATCCTCAATTTGCCATGTTTGTTAACCACTTAGGAATTAAGTGGTTGGGTTTTTATGTATCGATCTCAGTCCTTTCATTTAATGTTCAGGAAGTCCTGTTTACAAGGATATGCTTAAAACACTGTTCATGACCAGAGATAAGCACAAGCACGTTTTGCTCACCACATTTTTTGCTATATATCAGGGAGAAGAAAGGGACCTGCTTTCATCTCACCTAGCTCTAGGCACTGAAATGATACATCTAAGCTTTGTTAGCTGGCTCTCTGTATAGTCAAGGCATTTCCAGAGTATGATCAGCGTAGTCAAAATCTAAAGTGGAGGAAGAGTAGCAGGGATTAAGACAAAGGTGTGACTTGGCCAACTGGAGAAGAAAAGAAATCTGTAATAAAGGGAATAATATTAGTGTTAGTAACAAAACTATCTGCTTCTTTCTACCCAGAACTAGCTAGCGATTGGGATAGGGATGCCAAACGCTGCAAGATCAGGCTAGGATCTTCAACATTCCTCAGGGAATTTGCTCTATGTGACCATTTTGATCTTTTCCAACATCCTTTTCCTAGAAAAGGACACCCATGCCACAGACTGTGAAAAACAGCTTTATGATAGAGAACATTATGTGTTTAATTTTACATACACTCAGCATCATAATGTTTCATTGGTCTGTCACATACACATGCTATATTTTACAGCAATTAAAAAGTACACTGTCTTTTTCTTAATTTTATAGCTCCGTAAATCTGTTTTCAGCATCAGAGCAAGAAACCTTCTGGAAAAAGAGACAGCAATCAATAAAATTCTAAGGTAAGAGTCCGCAGTGATTTGATTTTGGTTTGACTGTCATCTGATTTCTCATAACCTTGTTTTTCATGAATGTTACTGTACGTATAATATTTATGATAGTGTATCCCTTTGTAGTACATCTATTGCCTTCATTATCAAAGATAAATTGCTCTTTTCTCTGGCTGTATTATATGCTTGAACAGCAACAAGAGAGATTGTTCTTCAGTATGTATTTGAATTCTCTGTCATGCGGAGAGATCATGTTTCAGCTCTTTTCACTTCTTCTGAATTAACCAGAAAAATGTCTCTTCATAAGCGGTGTTATTTTGCCTAAAGATTTCCAGCCTAGTTCTTGCATATACATGCACATAAACATTCACAGGGGTTGTACACCAGAAAGCATAGACTACAGCTAATCTTATTCCAAGTAGGAAATGTACAATGAAGAAGATTTCGGAACTGTGACTTCTGTAGAAGGATTTCCTGAATATTTTAATAATGATCACTCATTTTGAAGTAAGTACTCAGCACCGTAAGTAAATAATGCAAGCCTAAGTCTCTAAGACCCATGTCTAAAGTTATCATATGGGTAACACCATGCTGTGGTTTTTCATGCTACTTTTGGTTTTACATTAGAATGACTGTCATTGATATAAGGTCCATTAGCAATCCCAACAATTTATAGATCATTCTTTTTTATATATTTGCATTCTCACCAAAACAGGTGCATCTTCAGAATATTGTGAATGAGTGGTCCCAGGTAAATACACAGTATAAACAGGAATAACTGACCTGAGAAGTACAACTGTGGGATTAGATTAAATATCGGAGTGTTTTATGAGGAGCAGTGCACTAGGAATTCAGTGTGATTTCTGGATTATGAAGTTTCTTGAAAAGTGCCTAGTAATTACACGCCATTTGAGAAATACTACAGCTCTAGTTCTTTTTAATGCTCTATAAGAATACAGCACAGGGAGAATGGTAGAAATTAATGCGAAACTTTATCTGTCTAAACTCACGGTAATGAAAGCATGAACAATTACTAAGTCAAATGAATGCTCTTTGTCAAAAAATTCTTGAGAAATGTAGCTACAAGACCATAAGTATTCCATTTTAACAAAACTTAGAGCTGTATTCATAAGCATTTCTTAGTTATGTGAATGTACCTTGATTTTATAGGCATTACTGTTACAGATAGATAATTACAAGTCTCTTTGTCCTAATCAAAAAACTTTTAAAAAAATGGGTTTAGATACAGGCTTCGTGGCAGTGTTTCAGTAAAACATTTGTAATGAAATTCTGTGTTATGTTACAACTGTGAAATGTTACTGACACCTCTAAGGTTACACAAATGTCAGTTTGTTTGGCATGTTTCTTATACTAGAGGAAACGTGTGGACAATTTTTTTTTTTAAACTGTGACATCTGTAGGGGCTCTATTCTTTCTTAGATAGGAGAAAAAATTAAGTCCTGCAAATTGAAATTTAGAATTCTGATGAATTCTTCCATCAGCACCAAACTTTCTCCTTTTCAGAAGTCTGAAGCAGAGTGGGAGGTGAATCCAAGCAAACCGTTGTTTGGACTTCACTAAGTTCTCAGAGGTCCCAGGACAGAATCAGAAATGAGTCCTTCCAATTTCAATCCTGCTGACTTCCACTTGGTTCTTCAGAGCACAGCTTCTGCCAAAGTTTTCTATCTAGGAGGAATTCTCATCAATTCACCTGAATTCCTCCGAAGAAAAGTTTCGGAGGCAGATGAAGAAAGTTTTCATTTACTAATTTATTGATTTATTTTAATTAATCTATTTAATCTATTAATTTAGTCTACATTTACTGTGCTTTTCCATCTACTTCCTGAGTGATCAGCAATGAACTTTTGAGGAACACAGAGAAAAGGAGGGAATTTCTGTCAAGTAAGAAAAGCGTGGGATGCTATGTCCTTTAATGCTTTCTTGGGTTGCTCGTAAGTCATTTACAAAGAGGAAGTCTTATTCTCCTCCTGAGAAAAAGGAACAAATACTGTTTATTGTTCCTTGTTATTGCCTCAAAATTGTTAAATAAGCTCTGAGCTGTGACATCTCCAATGCATCTGTTCCAGCATAAGAAAATTGTGTTCATGGTATATCTGGTGGGCATGCTGACAGAGAGCATTGCCAGTAATGGGCCCTGCTGGTCCTGAGCACTGCCAGCGTGTCCATGTTGTTGCCAGTGTTGATGCAAGTGAGTTTTACAAACAGAGAAAGAAGTGGTAAAAAAAGATAACATTTACAGCTGAAACTTTGGATTCAGTTCAAGGAACACAGGAAAACTCATACCCACAAAACGTGAGATATTCTTTTTCCTATTTTTACGTTAGTTGTAAATGCTGTGTGCTCCTTAATAAAAGTAGCTGAGTCTCAACTATTCAGAGTATCTGACAAAAGAAGAAATGGAGTTTATGCCAAGAACAATATGAGATAACTCAGGATATCCCTTCTGGAAAGATTCCTTCTAGCACCTTTTTAATTTTTGTCTACCTGAATTAAGGAGCATTTATCTAAAGCAATGCCTCTACACAGTAAAGCTGCCCATAGGCAACTTTGACTTCATCAAATTGCCATACTGAAAAGAGAATTTTAAGTCTGTTCTAGCTTAAGTCCACCTCTTGCCTTTCTCCCCCTACTTTTTAAACCTTGTCATATTGTATTTTAATCAAATTCTGAATGTTTCAACGTAACCAACCACTTAGAAGGAATATGCATTACACACAGATACCTTTATGTCTCTCTTGTGCATCTTCCTCTATCTAAACCATCTTTTTCCCTTTATATACTAAACTGCAGCTTGACATCTTCTTCCCCAGGAGGAGGAAGAAGGGCATAAATAGCCCTCAACCACCCAGAGAGAGAGTTCGTGCTCCCAGGCATCTTGCCTGCTCATCTAATGTAACATTATGCAGCAAAATGGAGGTCTCTGGTCTCTTCATGTTCCTGCAACTTTCTTACTGTGCTCCAGGGGAACTATCTATTTTCTGAAGATCCTTGGTTGGAAACCAACCTTCACCTTGCCCCCTTGAGGTCTTGGTGCAGTTAGTCCTGGGAACAGAGTCAAGGATGTAGCAACTACTGTCCTGGGTACTTTGACTCTGACCAGTGATTTGTATCATCCCTGCCAGTGTCAGAGCACAGAGAGGCTTAACTCTTCACATAAATCCATTCTGAGGTGGGGACTTCACCCTTCTGAGGAAAATGAAACAAAATAAAAATGAGTTACAGACAGTTAGAACAAATTTTTCAAAACACGATTGCATTTAGTAGTGCCTCTGAATTACAAACAGCTCAGTTTCTTTCTGAAAATTATGATACATTTCCCTCAGCAGCAATAACCACTTCTAGCGTATCTTCAGTTTTTCCCACTTTCGTCTTACTCTGTCTTGCTGTGAGCATTGCTTTTCATCTTCAAGCAAGTTTTGTGCCTGTGGTTCTTGCGACCCTCATTCCTTGTGGGATCATTATCTAAGAATGGGAGTCTGGTCCTTTATTAGTCCCACTGGCTTTCTGAAGTAGAGAGGGTGGAGAAGGTCCAGTCAAAATGTGTATAAACCAGTCCAGTTCTCTCCAGTGATAAGTTGTAAACAGCACAGAATGGTGTGGAAACTGAGCAAATTAAAAGTAGTCTCACATAGTCCAAAATATAATCAAAGTATCAGTAGTGGAAAGCCTGATTCTCATGTCTATTAAGCCATGCTTCACAGAATCACAGAATGGTTGAGGTTGGAAGGGACTTCTGGAGGTCATCTGGCCCAACCTCCCTGCTCAGGCAGGGCCACCCAGAGCCAGTTGCCTAGGACCATGTCCAGATGGCTTTTGAATATCTCCAAGGATGGAGACACCATAACCTCCCTAGGCAACCTGCACCTGTGCTTGGTCACGCTCACATAAGGGTTTATGCCCTTATTTTATAAAATACAAGGAATAACTTAAAAGTTCTGTGGTCTGTCAGTAAGAAAATCAAACTTGGCAGAATCACAAAAAAATCATTATAAAATATATATTGTAACAGTTTGGGAAACTAACATTTTTAAAATGGGCAGCTTTTTATTTGCTTTTCATTACAGCTGATGCTATAGTCAAACTTTAAACTCGTGCTAGGGGTATGCAATAGTATTTTCACTGTTCTAGTCAAGATTTCTCTGATGCATTTACTGGGTCTGAGGGAATAACATAGCTGATGCTTAAGTGGAACTTTCAGTTTCATAAACAGCTAACTGAGTGAAGTGCATGTCTTATGTTTGAAACTGAGACTGCCATAAGTGCATCTTGGGGGGGGGGGGCGGGGAAGAATTGCTTGAATTAAGTATCCAGTTCTACTAATTTGCTAATATGCTAGAAGGTAATTCAGACTGTTCATACAAGTATTTCTGCAAAATACAGTGATTTTTTTTTTTATATTAGAATAAGCAAGAAACAAGATTCTCTGTGCTTCTAGGAAAGTTATGAAGTTAATCTCCGAGTAAATTCTCTCTAGATACTAATACAGTAGTATAATACACCACCTCTCATAAGAGAATGAGCAAACATTTTCATTAATTTGGTTATCACAGGAACATAGACATATAGGTCGGAAGGGAACTTCAGAGGCCATGTTGTCCAACTGCCCACCTCAGTTAGGACTATTGCTAACCCTGGATGAGATCAGCTTTGAGTCTTCATCTGCTCTAGTTGCAGCACTGTGTTACCTTGAGAGAGGGTTTTCTGGTGCACATTCTGAACCCTCCAAGCCACTGTTTCTGGCCATTGCTCACTGCTCTGTCGTCTCACAGTAACAAGAGTTTAGTTCCATGTTCTAACCTCCTCTTCACCAAAGTACACAAGCCCAGCTTTCTCAAGTCTCCCTGGAGATCATGTGTTGTTGGCCATTGACTGCTTGTACCTGCTCCTGTGTTTCAACAACCCTTCTGAAGTACCCAAAAGTGTGTCCCAAGTGCAGCCTCTCCAGCTCTGAGTAGAGGAGGGATAATAACTTCCCTCAATCTGCTGGCTACACTCCTCCTTAATATAGTAGTCAGTTTGCCTTATTGATAGCAGGAACACATTCATCCAGTTATCACACAGGTAACTCCATCCCATCCAGACCCAGTGCCCAATGTAACTCCCACATCCTTTTCCACAGCCTGCATGGCCGCATGGAGCTATTCTGCACCAGGTATGAAACTTTGCACATTTTGTTGTGCAACTTTGTGAAGCTTTTGCTGACTCAGTCTTCAAGTTTAGCAGGGTCCTTCTGGTTTAATGCTTTACCATTCAGTGTGTCAAACACTGCTTTTCACTTGTCCACATAGCCAGTTGTTTCATCTTGGTGATGGTGATGATATGGTTGACTGTTTATGCATAAGAATCAGGGAGAAGGCCAACGAGGCAGATATCATGGTGGGAGTCTGTTACAGACCACCCAACCGTGATGAAGAGGCAGATTAAATATTCTATAAGCAGCTGGGAGAAGTATCACAATCGATAGCCCTTGTTCGCATGGGGGACTTGAACTTAGCAGATGTCTGCTGGAAATACAGTACAGCAGAGAGGAAACGGTCCAGGAGGTTCCTGGAGTGTGTGGAAGAAAAATTCCTGACGCAGCTGCTGAGTGAGCCAGCTAGGGACGGTGTCCCACTGGAGCTGTTGTTTGTGAACAGAGAAGGACTTGTGGGTGATGTGATGGTTGGAGGCCGTCTTGGGCATAGCAATCACAAAATGATAGAATTTTCAATTCTTGGAGAAGGAGGAGGGGGGTCAGCAGAACTGCTACCTTAGACTTCTGGAGGTCAGACTTTGCGCAGTTTAGGAGCCTGGTTGACAGAATCCCTTGGGAGGCAGCCCTGAAGGGCAAAGGAGTCCAGGAAGGCTGGACATTCTTCAAGAAGGAAATCCTAAAGGCGCAGAAGCAGGCTGTCCCCATGTACCGAAAGAGGAGCTGGTGGGGAAGAAGACTGGCCTGGCTGAACAGAGAGCTTTGGCTGGAACTCAGGGAAAAAAGGAGAGTTTATGACCTTTGGAAGAAGGGGCAGGCAACTCAGAAGGACTACAAGGATGTCATGAGGTTATGAACATCCCTGGAGGTATTTAAAAGACATGTAGAATTGGTGCTTAGGGACATGGTTTAGTGGTGGACTTGGCAGTGTTGTTTGCATGTGGACTCGATGATCTTAAAGGTCTTTTCCAACCTAAATGATTCTATGATTCTATGATCATAGAAGGCGTACCTTCAGTATCCTTTATTAGAAATTTGCCTGCATTAAATAACTGACTTGTATTAATCAGTTCTAAATCACTTACTTACAACAAGTTTCGTTGTATATATTCTATGTTTTCTCTCTTAAGAGTATGATTTCTTTCTTCATAACTGTGAGGCTTTGATACCATGCATTTCTTAGAACAAATGTTCCAGGTAAGCTCATCTTATGAGGTGCCAGGCTTTGATACCACGCATTTCTCAGAACAAATACTATAGTTGAGTTCAGCTGATGATTGTTGTCATCAGGAGCAAAATCCAGACTTAGTCACCACCTTCTTAAATCTCCACACGCATATGACATCATTGGATTTCACCTACCTCCTGCAGAGACAAAGAGAAAGAAATACTGGAATGCACATATCCATTGGTAAGAAGTTACTCTGTTTTATGGGGTTTATGCCAAGTGACCACCATGTTACAGATCACTATAAAGCATTGTTGTGAAGTAGAGTTAGTGGGCTGTGGAGTCTCCAACACTGCAGGTATGGAAAAGGAAGTTAGACAAATACCAGCCCAGAATAGTGTAGATATCATTGATCCTGCTTTGAGAGAGGTGATAGACTAGATGGCCACTTGAGGTTCCTTCTTCTCCATTGATTCTATCAATTCTTCTATAATCCAAGGAACATAATTATTATACAAACATCTGGTAGAAGAGAAGCTGAAACAGCAAGGCAAGAATGACAATGAGAATATGAAATGGCTAAAGGAAAGAAAGTATGCTACCATAGTTCAACAGACTGAGCAGACACTAAAGAAAATAAGTGACTGTTTTTTCCTTTAGAGACATTTGGAAGGAAACAAGAAAAAACATGGAAAAGAAAAATTATGAATTATCCAAGTTGTATTAATAATTCATTTTAGTTTATCAGCCAAATTCAGATTTGTTTAAAAAATAGTATATTTTCCCCAAAGAACAGTAGTGTAGCTGTGGTGAAAATGTGCCTTTTGCTTACAATTCAAACAATGCCTTATTGAATTAAGTTTATAGATTGAAAAAGAGAAACACTAGAACACCTATCAGGTGGATTCACCATGAATCTTAGGTTGTCACATTTAACCATATATTCCAAATTAAATAGAAGTATAATGAGAGCATAGAAAGACTTAGTAAGGATAGAGAATCTTAGTGAAAACAATGCTGAATGAGGCTGATAATTGAGTGTTTTACTGAAGTGTACCACACTTCTAAGACTTCACTGTGAGCATGTTTCAGGGAGAACAAGAACAAAAGTACATCGTAATATATGCAGTTGCTGCAGTTACTACGTAAGTATTCACTCATTACAATAATAAAGAAAACCAACAAATTGGTGTTACACTGGAATGCAAGAAGATGAGTAAACGCTTGTGGAAAGGATGCCTCCCTAAAAAGTCAAAAGCGTGAGCCGTATGCATACCCTCTGCAAGAGACCTCAGAATGTTCATTAAAGGTATAGTACTTTGAAGTATTGATCAAAGCTTTTAACATTTTACATTAGCTCAAAGCATGTTACTTGAACACTCTCTTCACTACTTATTTTTCAGGGGTTCCAAAGCATGAAATAGTTTGAAGGACTTCAGAAGTTTGGACCTCGTAATTGTTTGCAGGTAATACAAACTACGTGGTATCCCAATATTGTATTGGTCTGTATGGTCTTCACCTGTAGCCTGGATTCCTGATAACCTACCAAATCACGTTTTCTTTTTCAGGATATTTTATTACATTTGTGCTTTTCAAGGCAAATTTGGAGCATGTACTTTGCAGCTGCTGGACTGTGTTCAGAGTTCTGCAAGGTGAGTACAAAGTCAAGAAGCTTGACATATTTCTTGTCTCTTCTCCTTGGTTTCATAACTTCCTCATTCCACCAGAAGTGAACATGAACCTATCTAATATTTCATAGAGGTGGTATAAGAAAATGGAAAGGACAATTTTACCTGAAAAAAGGTAATTTTGCCTGCATTGTTCAAAGAAAGGCCAAAAGATTCTGACCAGCTACAGTTACATGAAAATCTGTCAAGTCAAGAACACATTTTTTTTTTCAACTCCAATTTGCAAACCATGTAGGACTAAACTTTTTAACACTGTGGCACAGTGATTGTCCCAGGTGTGGGATTCACCTCCAGACTACCAGATCTGCCTGTGAGCTAAGTGATGACCTGTCTATCATCTAGGTGACAGAGGTCTAGTCAATACAGGCAGTGGAGCCCAGTGAGATCTTTAGCTGACTGCATTGACTTTAGATGCCCACTTCATGATTATTAGAATAGCTTCCAAACGTCATTAATTAAATTAATTGACAAAGTGTTCAATGAAGTTGTCCACATACAGACAACTAGTAATGTATGATATGCAAGAGGATGTCCAAAACATCCTTTTGAGGATGGCAGGTAATATAGAAATTTGTAGGGGACCCATACCCTGCCGAAACAGCAGCTGGAAGCAAGGCAAAATACTCCAAGGCATGGCAGGTGGCACTGGCCACCTCTGTACAACCAATTTAATTGAGTCCTACATCTCCACTCTTTATGAGGGAAGCCTGGACACATGGCTCACATGTAGGCACTTAGAGTAAGCATGCAAGTGTAGGTGTCTACAATAAGAAAACAAATCCTATTGTAGATTTTGAGATTGACAGCTATGCAAATCTGAAAACTTCATGGCATCTGCCTTCTTTTTCAAAAGTCCCCAGAGATCTGCAACTCTAGTTGTCTAAACAGCTGAAAAATATCCAGAGCCTGAGTCAAAAGGATAACAAAGCATGGCTTTTACTAAGAATTAATACAAGGAAGATTAAGGCACTAATTCCCATCAAGTGGAGAATGCTGGGAGAAAGGCTGTCAAAAGTAGCCATGGCCTTTTCAGCACCAGCATCTGTCTCTGAAAATATAAAAAGTTTCTTTGCAGTTAGTTTATAAAAATTTCTGATCTCTATGCTCTACAACTGGCATCTCATTATATAATTTCTCTGTTGACTTCAGTAGGAGCTGCAGGGCTTCCAGAGTTACTGAAAATGAGGCAATGGATATAAATTCTAAATGTGGATTTAGGACTCTAACTTAGGCAGAGATCATAGACAATCCTAACAGTCTTTCTACAGGTGTTACCCTTTATGCATGCCCATTCTGTGTAGTATATGGCTAAGTGTATTTTATTACACCATTAATAAACAAATAAGCCATCTTGTTCATTAGTCAGGTAAAGAATTTATTGCTTGAGCATTTACTGTTCTCTTTTATTATGGACACTAAGAGTTTATGTAACTTGATATTCAAGTAACTTGTGTACAAGGACATGAAAAGTTCATGTGCAAGTCACTTTTTGATGTCAAGAAAATAATTTCTAGCTGTTAAAAGCAGAGCACAATAATTTATATTTACAGGAAAAAAAAGATAAATTACCCTCCTTGTCACAGCAAGAAGCCTCTATACAGAAGTCAGGCCCCAGAACTTCCTTCCCATTGTCTCTGCTGGGAAAAAACAGATTGTCATTTTAATGGATCTATTTTTAGGAAATAATTTCTATTTCTTTTTTTTTTTTTACAAGAAAATTGCACAGGTGTTCAAATGATATTTCTGTTGCCTTCTGACAGTGTTGTGTAGTATCATCCCCCATAATATAATGCTTAAAATCCATTGGTATTAAAATGTTCATGATTTGGCTAAGATGAGCTGTGTTTTATAAGACATATAGTAATTTTCTTAAACAGCATGATGCTTCAGTTCAGTGTAGTGTAACCTAATGCCTTCTCTAACAAGTGTAGCACAATGTATTTTTCTAGCATTCTAGTATGATTGGCAGTGATGGCACTGACAAGCATTCTAAGCTTCTCATTTTTGTTCCAGATCTCTCTTTGGATCCCTACTCGTATCATTTATGTGTTCAAATCTAAAAGAACAAGAAATAGTGGAGAAGAGTGAAAAACAAAGTCATAATGGGGAAAGAACATGCCTGGGATACCCTTTGCCGTCAAGCGTGATCATCCCATGCTGCCAAGGATAGCATTTATCTAAGCCTTACTGTAGACTGGTGAATAGAGTGGTTAGTTCAGTAGCATGTAGTTTTTTTCATGTTTTCAAAAAAAAATGGAGATTCAGTTCATTAAAAAGTACTAAATATTACCAGTTGGGTCTTGTGTTTTTCTGAATGGTTGCATAATGCAAAATGAGCAATAAGGCGGGCACTGTGTAAACTTAAAATTGCAGCATTCCTGGAAAGTTAAAATATTTTTCCAATGTTGAAATTCCATTTCTCAGCCATCGGAGGATTTGTGTCAGCTCTTTTAGTGGAAACCTCTCTTTTTCTTAAGCAAATCCATTTCACCGTAGCCATCAAAATAAAGATATGCATGCCCTGTTTAACTGTAGCACACTTAGTAACCAACAAATACTAATTTCTGCCAAAATATGTAAAATGTAAAATGTGTTTGCCAAGATTCAGCAGAAGCAAAGTGAAGCAAATGAGCAAACAAGTGAAAAAAAACCCACAACAAAATGCTACAAGTTCATTGCAGTCCCAGAGAGCAGACATTTCGTATTACAGGATATCAGCAATGTGCAGCTTTTCATTGCAAACCATATATGGTCCCAGTTATGTGGAAGAACACTCAAAGATATGCTGTAAGTCTTGAGTGTGCACATAAATATTTTGCCATGTACAGCCCTGAAAGGGAGCTGCCCTAAAATGACAGCTGTACTTGTACTATTCCCTTCTTTATTGCTGAGAAGCTGAGTTTACTGATGATTAGTGCATTGCTTGACTCTTTTCACACTTAGTGAAGTCTTGAGGGACCATAAATTCTGCTCAAAAACTCAAAGATGGCCCTTGCCTAAGGCATGGAGAAGGTTCATCAGGTGACCGGTTATGTTGCAGAGTGAGGACCATTGCCTTGGAAATACATTTTCATGGAAAGGCCATTGCTGTTTTATTGTTATTGTCTGTTAAGCTGTGCACTTGCTTCCCAGAAAGCCAAGCTGACATCTCTGAACGCACTACCTCAGAAATTATCATTTATACTGAAAACTCTGTATCATCATCATTATATTTCTTTGTAGGGCCTGCACTAGACAACGCATGCTGAGCGGATCCTTTGAGGGGCAGCCTGCAAAGGAAAGGTCAATACTTAGTGTCCAGCATCATATACGACAAGAACGCAGGTAAACATGGACAGAAAGGATGGTTTAAAAATATTCTTAAAATAAAGGTGATGAAAAGAATTAAATTTGAGCAATACCTAACGTGTGAAAAACTGAAATTACTTACTTGTACAAAGAACTGAATTCTACATTCTTCATTGTAACCATAACAAAATTCATTGTACTGTATAAATGGAAAAAATGCCTTTTTATTTCAAATGTCATTTCCTTCGCTGACTACAAAGCTATCAATTTAAAGATCAGAAGGAAAGAAATTGGCTTATGTTAGACCGGATTGAAAACAATTGAAGAACATATAAGCTTCTGATGTTAGCAAGAGAAAAATTATAAGAATTTGATATATTGGGTGGCTGGAGAGCAGTGCTTTATAATGGCCACCCTATAAAGGTCAAAATTTCATCCTGAGATGTATCATTAAATTGATTATGATTGTTTCAGGTCACTGAGGCATGGTTCCAACAGCCAGCGAATCAGCAGAGGAAAATCTCTTGAAACATTGACTCAAGATGTAAGTCCTCATAGAAATGATGGTTTCAATTTGAGAATATAAGAAATAAGAATATGTACTACATAATAAATGCTTCTGTGAGATTAATGTCTATTTATGACCTTGTTTACAATTTATCTTTTGAAATCTTGAAAGGAAATCATAAAACAAATGCTGTAACTGCATTACAATTATCCTCAAACTAATTGACATGGTTATTTCACTGATAGACTTGCTGGTTTTGAAACACTTGCTGAGAGAGATTCACTGAAGCTGTAGACACTACATTAGGAACACAACAATTGCTACCCAGGATACCTTAAAAAGCCTTACTCTGGAATTATGCAAATCACTCAGGCCAGCAAAACAGCACTTCAAAATTTCTGATGGAAGTTTAACAATATTTTTCAAACAGGAGAACTGTCAGACAAAAGGACAAAGACTAAAAGGGAGAACAGTAATCATGGATTTCACTGTGGTATAGTTTCACGCATTTTCACTTCTGCAAATTCATAATGATATTCTGTGGATCTCTGCAACTATGACAATTCCAGGGGCAATATTAGTCCCTCCATTTCCAAACTATGACAGTCATTTTCAAGATGTGCTTCATACGTAAAAACAACTTCATAAGAAATAATTAATGAATTGCCCTGTATGGTGGTAGAAAGAAACTATAGGTAAATAATCTTTTAAAGCAGATGTGGCTTTGTTTGTGTCCAATAGTAGGGGTAACACCCAGCATTACCCCTCCAGGAGTGGTCCAAAGACCCACTTAACTGAAGAGTAATAGTGATTGTACCCTCTGCTGGATGAGCTCAGACAACGTCCTCCCTCCCTCTCCCCCTCCCTAACCTCGCCAGTCACTACCTGTACATTCTACACAACTCGCTGCCTGGCCGCACGTTCAGCAGGCTTGAGAAGCTGAGAGGGTGTCTGAAGTCTTTTCTTTCCCAGTCTTTGCCCTTAGTAACTTTGATGGTATTCATTCCAGTTCAGAGAGATCGGGTGAGCTTACAGGACCTTTGCTTTTAAAGTTAAAAGTTGCATTGGATGGGACTTCACGCATGAAATTAAAACTGAAATTAACCTTGATGAAAATAAGCAGCCTTGTGCTGTAGATAGAAAGTACTGTACAATATGCTTGACTGAGTAGACGTGTGGTGCATTTGGAAGTAAAGATTTTTCATTTGAATCTTTCCATGTAAAATACCGTATCTTGCTTTCATCTGAAACATTAAAAAACAACAACCCACAGACCTCATTTAAAAGGAATCGTTTTGCTTCTAGCACTCCAACACAGTGAGATACAGAAATGCACAGAGAGAAGACAGTGAGATAAAGATGATCCAAGAAAAAAAAGAACAAGCTGAAATGAAAAGGTATTTAAAAATCAAAAGTCTGCATGCACACTTTTCCATATTAAGTATTCTCTGTATGAAGTAAAAAGTATTGAGAGTCATGATGAAAAAAGAATGAAGCGTAGGGGATATTTTTACCAGGTATAATGCATATCACTTAATAATTTACGTTCTATCATTCAAAAGGAAAGTCCAAGAAGAGGAGCTGCGAGAGAATCATCCGTATTTTGATAAACCACTTTTCATAGTTGGTCGTGAGCACAGATTCAGGAATTTCTGCCGAGTGGTGGTACGAGCTCGCTTCAATGCGTAAGTTTATTCCATATCAACAATTGGTTCCAACAAGTGTTTACTTTCATGTCCTCAGAAATCTAGGTCTAACTTTTATTTTGAAAGGAAAACTGCATATAATGTGGTCCCCACACGAGCTGGCAGTCAGTTGCCTATGGTATAGTCTTGCTGTTGGAAGAAAGGAAGCGATAAAGTGCTGTGTAAGGGCAGAGATGTTTGAGCAGTCTGCAATGCTGAGATGGGACAAGACTGTGGGGAAACTGCAGGCGTGAACTGAGAGGAAAGGGTAATGTTTTATACTCCCATTTATAGACCTTGGGGAGTGCGCTTGCTGTTCCCTTCCTATTCCTCATCGTAAGGCGGGAAGTCTTTATACACCAACAGTTACTCAAATAGAAAAAGGAGAAGAGAAGTGAATCCCACCTATGCTGACCCAAAGACTCCTTGGCCCATAATTAGAGACCCAGAATGGGATGGGGAGGTATTCAGCTGTGGGAGGTAAAAGGAGAAAAGCTGAGACGAGGTGAAAACCAGGAAGACTCAGTAACCAAACTGTAGGTGTATGCGAGTGTGGCAGATGCAGATCTATGTACAAGCAGCCTGATACAAAATCATCTTATAACTCTTCTTTAAAACCTCTGTCTATGGCTAGCACCCTGATTTTAGAGGGTTAATGCATGTCACCTTGCAAACAGCCGGCATAAGACAGAAGATAGCTCGAGGCTATGAGCTTGGCACTTGGAAGACCTGGTGTCAGCACCTGCTTTACTATTGATTTTCTCTGAGCGCATCAACAAATTACTTCTAGGTAGAACAACAGGAAGGTTAGATACTCAGTTTTATAATACCGTATTTAAGTGTTCTGCCATCTATGTAGAAGCACAGCTTTGAGTTAAGTGCCTACTTTTCTATGCAACTGCTAACTTAAATGCGGTTCACTGGTCCGTGAAGCAGTTGCAAATTAAAACAGCAAAACAAAACACACAAACATGCATTCCAATCCACTTGTCAAATACATGTCAGTGCCTCTTAGCATTGTGGAGTGCCTGAGGGTAACAGCATATTTATATTATCAACAGTTTAATTAAAATGTTTGCAATTGCAAGAGTAAACTGATTTTGTTAAACAGTCATTTTTTCATTTATTTAAATCCTACCTACTTTATTCATTGTCCCACCCAGCTTGCCAAGTAAGATATTCTAGATATCTTTTTCAAACTGGTAGGATACATATTGTCTTCTAGTAAAAAAGGCTGAGGAATGCCACTATATACAATGTGAGGAAGAGGTATGATCTTAAGAAGACCCAAAAGTCAGTGGATTCAGTGGGAATGCACCAAACCCAGTATATTCTGTATACTGACTGGTGTAAGTGGGTGAACCTGGCCTGCTGAAGATGCCTCTTGTTCTCCTTGTGTGCATTTTGCATTCTTGTACTTCATAACCATGAAATCTCTTCTGGTGGTAAAGCCTCAAGTCCGGTCAGTCCTTTTTTCACTTTAAGCTCACAAGGAAGTGATGGCAGTTTCACATCCCAATGGCTAGAGCCCTCACATGCAATATGGATACCTCAGGGCAGATCCTGTCTCGGCATGATTTGCTTCTGTTTTGTATAATAAAGCTAAATAATTGCTGGAGCAAGAACACAACTCGTGTCACCTAGATATGAGTTTGTTAGTTATAGAGTGGTTCTCACTCTCTCTGGCTGCCTAATGGGTGTTTGGATATGGTAGGTGAAGCACAGCAATTTCATAGGAAAATTCAGATATGGAGAATGTAGAAATACTCATCAGAAAATGATCAAAGAAGTAATAAAAGAAATAGGGCTTGTGGAAACATTTTTTTGTGTGTCAACTAAGGATATGATCCAAGAGGTTTTGAAGTAAAAGGAAAGAACTGAGGAAGCACTTTGGAACATAAAATTCAGTAGCAGGTTATCCCCACCCCATCCTCAAGCAAAACACAAAGTTAAGTCCTTGCTTACAAAAGCAAGACGCCAGAAAACAGCAGTTTAAAGAATCGTTAGACAAATTACAGGTAGGCCATGAATTAAAGTGGTACTAGCTGTGTTGATAATGTGACTAAAATTGCATAGCATTAAGTGAAACTTATACAGACATTTAAAATTAAGCCAAGATAAAACGTAGCTTTGATTTGGGGTATAAATTACTTTGAGGTGATGGATGCATGGTATAATTATAATGCTGACTAAAATAAATGTAAATGACTTTATCTTTTCTTCTTTTTTTAGTTCTAAAACAGATCCTGTTACTGGAGCTGTGAAAAATACCAAATACCATCAGCTTTAGTAAGCACTGCAAAAGTAACTTTGCTTGGTCACATAAGCCTGCAGTATAATTGTGTCAGCACACACATGCATGTATGTGTGTATGTGTGCATGCACATGTGTGTTTCTTTTTTTTTCCCCCAAAAAAAGGTTTTTCTTTCCATGGAGTTGTTTGGGGAGAAGGATGAATAGGAAGAGGATTTTTTTATCAGACTTTTCTTCTTCACTTGCATGTAACTTCCCTAGTTTTACTACGCATTTCTGAAATATTGAAATCTTTGACACTCCTCAGCTTAATTTATTTTTCATAGGAAAGCACTTAACTGTGGTGTAGACACAATACAAGTGACACAGCACTCGGCACTTCTGTAATGGTTATCCTTATGTATTGTTCGCAGTGACTTGCTGGGTTTGGTTACTTACCTGGACTGGGTCATGATCATTGTTACTATATGCTCCTGCATTTCCATGATGTTTGAATCCCCCTTTAGAAGAGTTATGCATGCTCCAACACTCCAGGTACTGTCACTGAATCATTACATTTAATGAAGCACACTCACCTTGGTTTTCTCCACTGCCTATTCCTAAATTATGACTCTTCTCTGCTTTGACTTTCAGATTGCTGAATATGTTTTTGTAATATTCATGAGCATTGAGCTTAATCTGAAGATTATGGCAGATGGCTTGTTTTTTACACCAACAGCTGTCATCAGGGACTTTGGAGGAGTTATGGATATATTTATATATCTTGTAAGTTTTTGTATTTATGGGAGGTTTGTGTTGCGTTCTTACTTTTGATATGTTTGGATAGATAAATGTTTGGTAATGTTAAAAAGTTTGGCTCTGCACCCTGATGTAAATGCAGTAGTGTAATATGTGTACAAACACCACTGTTTTCATGTGCACTCCTGTCAGTTATGTGTACAAATACATGTTTAGACATCTAAAAATACACCGACAGGTGCTAAGCTCTTGGTAATTTAGTCTAGGGCCATTGCATTGCCCCTTTTAATTGTTTATTTACGTTTTAAGTATCAGACCTGATTTCATTCCAAAGTAAGCTTGAGATCTCTGACCTTGCATCAGCATTTTTATGCAGGAGAATCTTTATTTTAGCTGTTTCTTAGCCATGCATTGCTTCCTTCCCTCTTGGCAGCTCTGCTGCTTTATAGTAGGTGTTTCAAAAGCGTCTACCATTTGACATAAGGGCACATCCTTGTTGTTGGTGTTGCTATAGCAGAAAGAAAGCAAAGCAACATCATTCTATATTCCATAGCTATCAGTAGTGGTTCTCAGGAAAAAAAAAATTGTTCTACTGTTTTCTTTGTCCCCCCCAAAATTTCTTACATTCCATTGAAATACAAGAGAAGGGAGTCCATTTCCTTTTCACATATGACAATAAACACCACAGAATGTGTCAAAAACAGTGCTCAGTATAATACAGTATGAAATATTTTCTAACTGAAGAAATTACTAAGCAAAATGGCTTTGATGGATTTAGATTAAATCTTTCAGAGATTAATCCACCAGACAGATGTGCTGCATAAAATTTGTCACGATCAATTTGTATCAAAGATTCCATTGTTAGCATAAATAAAAATATGCATACTTATACAAAACTCCCACTGTAGTATGCATAATCAGTATGTGCATTAGTTTCTTGAAATCCCTCTGAATCCCTCTGCTTGTCTGAAGGAAAATTTAGGTAGTGTATCTTGGATATTCCAACTGTGCCTGTGATGGTCTTAAAATAATATGAAAGAAAGTCACCAGCACTGGCAAATCTTTTTTTGGTGAGGCGGCTGTATTTTACCACTGCTGTTTTTAACAAATCATATTATGTTTTACCTCATATTGGTGATATCAGCTTGATTCTCCATTTTTTGTGCACTTAACCTCTTTGTAACACTCTCACCTCTTTCCCCCTATAATAACATTGGCCTTATAAATAGTTTTTAAAAAATAAGAAGTAATTAACAGACTTTATAATCAATAACCATCTGTCAGAGATTGTTCAGGCTACAAGACACAACTATGCTGTTTGAAAACACTTTCAAATGGATAATATTTGTGTGATAAAACCACACAGTGACAAAACTACTTTTACCTGTAACAAAGTGGTAGGAAAAACTGGTGAGGAAACTGTTAAAGCACCTTCCAGGTGAAGATATCTCGGTTTCAGGGTAGAATCCATGTTTGAAATGAGAAGTGGGGAGAGAGATGATGCTGCCTGCTCCAAGAATACAGTTTGTGTCCCCGCTCTGAATTAGGCAATTTGATTTCTACTTTCCCCCTTTTTCCATCTGCTGAAAAGAATAAAACAGATTTTGAGTCAGAGGAAGACAGAGGCTGAAGCTGATGCCCATTAGTTAGGACAATCAACCAGGGCACAGGAGATCCAAGTCCTTTTCCTAAAGTAGGCTTTTTTTGCCTTAATCTTCCCTTTAATTTTAAGGAAGAGAAGTGTTTATTGATCTTTTGTGCTGTGCCTATGTCAAGTAAGACATTGTAAGCCTCATCCTTCTTTGCCTTTTCCTGCCCTGTCTCCTCAAGGTGAGTTTGATATTCCTGTGCTGGATGCCTCAGAACGTCCCTGCCAAATCCGGAGCTCAGCTCTTAATGGTACTCCGCTGCCTCCGACCTCTTCGAATTTTCAAACTGGTGCCTCAGATGAGGAAAGTGGTGCGAGAGCTGTTTAGTGGCTTTAAGGAAATCTTTTTGGTATGTGCCTCTTATTTTGTTCTTATTAAAAAGAAGATATGGAGGAGTAATAAGATACCATTTTGCTATAATGTTTATGTTTTCTAATCTTTTCTCCATTGTTGTCTGTTTACTTTTTATTGTAGCTACTGCTGCAGATGACCACAGAACAGGTTAAAAATTAGGAATATAACGCATTTACATTTATACTGAATAAAGCTGCTGTAATAATTATTTTATAAATTATATTATTTGTTCAGCATATATTTTGCCATAATTACATAGAAGGACTACTGAAATAAAATCTACCCTTATTCACAGTTCTAGTTAGAGAAGGAAGATAAAAAGTAGGGTATGGCAGCTCTGTAAGAACAAAAGTAGACCTGATTTCCAAGCTGAAGGTCTCTACCTCCAAGTTTTTTGAGAGGCAACCAGAGAAAATACAGTTGTTCATCACAGATCTTTATCTCATTGTTATGTTGTTGTTATTATTACAATCATGATTATGCACTTACAGTAATAATAACAATAACGGAGTCTGTGACTGCTTGATCAGAACCTAATCTATTGTCTTGGGACCCTATGTGAAATTTGTCAGCCTAAACAACAGATATTTATTTCATTAACAGAATGCTGTATTAGGTCAGGTTGTCATAAAAAGCTAAGCTACAAAATATTTGCAGACAGTAATAGAGGCAAGGACAAAAAGTATAAAGCTAGTTAGCATTTCATAGATACCATATTCTATTAAAGATATTTACATCATAATTTGCTCACGTATATCTTTATTGTAGCTATCCTGTAATTAAATTTCTAACAATGGCTTACTCGGATTAATTAGTAAAGCCTGATTCAGCAAAACAGAAGCAGCATGTATTTAAGTACTTGAAGAGTTCTCTTTAAAGTGAATGGCAATTCTTATGTGTACAGAATTTAGCAAGGTGGTACGCTGAATGTAAGAAAGCTTTGATCCTTATCTACAATTCTTAGATGCTATGTTAATAATAATATTAACACAGCACCTGGTTACTGGAATAGAACCTAAAGTAACATGTCTGTCACGAAAGCCGTATCTCCGGGTTTATGGAACAAAACAATCCTCCCTACAGTTCACGGAAGGATCTGTCCCCCTTTTTCAAGTCTGCTGGAGGAGAGCTTGACAAGTCTAACTTCTTCTTTACAGGTTTCTATTCTTTTGCTGACACTAATGCTTGTTTTCGCAAGCTTTGGAGTGCAGCTATTTGCTGGAAAACTGGCTAAATGCAATGATCCGCACATCATCTCTAGGGTAAGAACTGCTTTTCTGCTTCAAAATAATAGTATGCTGTGCCATTTCTGCCTGCTGGGGAACACAAGTGGGGCAATCAGAGCTATCATATGAGAGATGGAGATATTGAGCACTTTCTTGTTCAGAAGCAGGATGATGGAGGGAGAGGTGATAAAGGAGTGAGTGAATGGGAGTAAGGCTGGCTTTTCATGTAAAAAAGTTAAGCAAGTCTAAATATTCAAGATGGTCCGAAAAAGTTGTCAAATTCATGCCACATTTTTGCAAAGGACTGAATGTCACCTGGAATTAACCATGGAAAATGACACTTTTGCATTCCTAGGTCAGCAGCTAAAAACCAGGTTAGGCTGCTAGATGTCAAAAGCACTGGGAATGCTATGTAGGTTACATGGAGAAAGTTAGCTGTGTTTCTTACTCCATTTGGAGAAATATCATCATCACCTAAAGAGAGCAGTGGTCTTTCCTGAAGAGGTGAAAGGCTAGATAGTCTTGCAAAATGAAAAGCACTCTCAGTCCTGGAAGGGGAAGGGTTTTTTGAATCCTTCCTAAGATGCATTTTTCATTTGGGTAAAGGTCCATGACTATTAATCCCACACCTGTAAATAACATTTCATTTCTGTTTACATTGCTTCCCCATCATGGCAAGTGTGCTGTCTATACTGGCATTTCGGCATCTCTCACAGACCGTCATTTAATCTTAGGCTGTGATTTATTTCACTATAGGAAGATTGTCATGGCATCTTCAGAATAAATGTAAGTGTTTCCAAAAATCTCAATTTGAAGTTAAGACCTGGAGAGAAAAAGCCTGGATTTTGGGTGCCACGAGTCTGGTGAGTTGCTACGCATTGGCCTATCTATCTTCAAAAACGCAGCTGTTGCTGTAGAAAATGGCTCAGATCTCATGGCATTAAAATACTGATGGAAGGGTTTTATTGTAAGTTAAATGATATTAAGGGTAAGAATTCTGGTATATTTAGTAAAAAGCCACATATATGAAACTTTTCCAGACTTAACCTGCTGTTCTATTCATAAAGCAGAAAAGAAAAAAAATACCCATAGGTACTGAACCTAGATAAGAATTGGATGTGATTTGTATTACAGTGGGAGTTACTGTCCTGAACCAAGATTATCACTTAATTGTTCTTTAGTACTATTATGAAGACATACAACAACAACAGAACGTAAGAATAGATAGGAAAAGATGGGAAGAAAAAGAAATGGAAATCAACCTGCCTACAGCTACCCATAAAAAAAAATGAGCAAGTCATGTCTAAAACCAGCCTTTCTCTTCTATGGCCATCAACCATGCCAGCTAGCAGCTTCTTTCTGTTTCCAGTGCTGGGAATCTTTGTGGTCTATCGAGTGCAGTAGTGCAGTAAAAATTATTTAAGAGCATGTTATGCTTATGGTTAGTATTCTGATAAAGTCTGTTTAGTATTTCCCAACACCTGAACAGGCAAAACCCCCTCTTTTTAATTGTTTACATTTTTAAGTTGGTTGGCATTTTGCAAAATCAGCTTAACATCCACAATTATTTTAATTGACTATGTGTGAGGATAAAGAATGTACCAGCAGTGGTAGATTCAGAGCCATCCTACCCTAATGAAATAATATGCTGTGATTTGAACAGTCAGTGAAACTCTGACATCTGCAGAAGTCTTTGTTTCTGTATGCTTCAGACAAATTCTTCCTTGAGTAAGCAAATTCAATCCTCTTCAGCTTGATCCAGAAATAAGCAAAAACTGTCTTAATCAGCATAACTGTAAACTTTGGGGAATGCTTTGTTATTGCGGAAAAATGTTTTACCACAAGGACATTTATACCACCTGTTGGCTGTGTCAGGCCAGATTTTCAAGAGCCAGATGTCAGTATAAGGACGGCATTTAAAATAAATATCTACATCAGAGAGCTCTCTTTTTCACTGAATGGTTGGATTTTCAGAAGCACCAAGCACTTAATAATTCTTCTGGAATACAACTATGTACCTTATAAATTGTTGAAAATTAATTGAGCTCCTTGGATTTTCTGTCTGGGACTGTAGAGACAGAGCAATGTGCTAACCTTGCCCAAAGAAGGTACTCTCAATGTTCAGCTGGAAACATCCTCTTGAATCTCAGCTGATACAAAAGGTCAGAGCATATGGTATAGGAAAGCCAAGAAGATGTGATGTTCTCTCAGTAAGTTTTGCTTCAGACCATCAGTTCCCAATGACAATGAAATAAGGAACAGCATTTTCTAAATGATCTTGCTGACTTTGGAGTCCGAATCATTTATGTGCGTTTGAGACTGGTCTCCTTCAAGTAAGTTATTTTAGAATCTGGGCAATGCCATCAGATCCATTTTTTTATGAATGCTGTATTTTGCTAATTTCATTGACAAAAACACTAAAATGCAGCAACATGTTACAAGCTTTATTACTGTGAATCAGATTCTGAGTAAGAAAGTAAAACGTACATAGGGATCAAAAAAAATATGCTGTACATATCTATTGGTGTTGCTATTGTTTTCTTATTCTTGACACAGAACTTTGAATGATATATTTCAGAGGCTTTCACACCAACTTTGCAAGGTATTTAAATGTCAGGCTATGAAGAATCAAGGTAACAAACAGAAAGAACAACTTTATTGCTGAAGTTACACCTATTTGTGTACTGCATTTCAGGGCAAATCCTCGGAATTTTAATTTTGACAATGTGGGGAATGCAATGCTGGCATTATTTGAAGTTCTTTCATTAAAAGGCTGGGTGGAAGTCAGAGATGTTATTATTCATCGTGTTGGGCCGGTAAGGAAACACTTCAGAGTCTTCGAATTCCACAACACATACTTTGATTTGTTTTAACTGTTAATCTTATTTTTGTCTATTCAGATCCATGGAATCTACATTCATGTTTTTGTATTCCTTGGCTGCATGATTGGACTGACCCTTTTCGTTGGAGTTGTCATCGCTAATTTCAATGAAAACAAGGTACTGAGCGAGGCGGTTTATTTGTGGAACTGGCTCTGTAAGAAACCTAAAACTGATATTACACTGTCTACATTACCTGGTAACGCTGCCTTTAAGACTGACTTACCAATCTTACATTCTGCAAGCCTGCAGGTATGACTTTAAACACACCTGATCCATATTTGCTACAAAACTCAAGCCTGGGATGATAGCAATCCATCACACACTCTCACCTGTCTGAGTATATTTACAATGCAGCCGTGTTGCCAGATGGAGATTGAACCTAAAGCACAATGTATTTACAGATGCTCCACATTCTGCTGTTTTAGTTTGATGTAGGCATACATGCGGTGGCAGGTAAAAAGACGTGTTATGCTTGTACGTGTTACAACTAAGGGGTCTCATTAGAGCCCTGCACTTGCAGTATTTCAGATCCAAAGTAAAGCTGCATGGCTTTTTCCTAGCAAACAGCAGAGTACATTGTAAAATTAATTGTCCGTCACTCAAACGAAAAAGTTCTAGGAAAAAACTGCGGTTCACGTGGGCTTTGCAGATTACCCTAAAAAGTAGAAAAACCTGTCCCCAGGTGAATTGTTAAAGATCAGCTCATGTCTACACTTGTTAAAGATAGCATCCTCTGAATGGGACTGCTGCATGCACACTGCACAGCCCTTAATCTGAGGTTTTTTCTGAGCCTCTTGTGGTGCCCCTGTGGCACCAAGACATAATTATTAATTTTTTTCGTCTTTGAGTTCAAAGTCCCCAAAATAATGAGATATCTGTGTTGCAGCTAGCTAGAGTGATATTTGTATCACTCATGGCAGTGGAGGGAAAGGCTGATTGTGCACTCTGGGGCTTGGAGATGCAAGACAACCCAGTGTGCTAGTGCTGGAAACAAACTGGGTGCTGGCCATGGCCCTGCTATGGCCCTGACGCAAACTCTGTAGCAAACACAAGTGTTGAATTTGCCCTTCAAGGAAACCACTTGACTCCTGGAAGGAAGCTGAGCAGCACACGACTGTGTGTCCAATGTGGGCAAGCAAGGCATCATGAAGTGAAGTCAGGCAGATTGTGAGCCAAATAAATAGCCAAAAACCTCTGCTGTTCAGAAGGTATTTTTATGTTTGTGTGACTCCAGTGTAATTTTGGTGAGATGAAGTGCAGTCATTCTTGTTAAAATACATCTGTTCTAGAGAAGAAGGAGCAATGTGCTATTCATTTATTTTCTTATTCACTAAATTTTGACTAGTGAATTAACAAAGCTGAAATTTCTCCAGTATGAGAATTACAATGGATTTGTATAGATGCTTTTGCCCCTTCCTGTTCAGCTGTGTAATACTGCTTTTCCTTCATATGTGTCAGCATTAAACTGATGAATACAAAATATTTTTCAGCAAGTCATGAAAAAAATTAACTATTTTTATTTAAATTACAGGTAATTAAAATATTATTTGAAACGTTAAAATTATTTTAATGTTTTTCTTCTATAGCTATGATGTATTTAGCTATGTATGTTTCTGTCACGTACATAATAGTTCATGAAACTCTATTGAGATGTTAGCTGAGCATTTCTATCATATAAATTGTTTCTTCATTTCCCTTTACACTTTCTACACAGGTCGATTTCCTCAAAAACCTGTTCATAGGCACAAGTGTAGGCGAGAAGTAGAAATATCACATTACGAAGTTCACTCTTAAATAGCTTTTGATCATGGCTAATCAAACATCTTTCCTTTACCCTGCTGAGGTGTGGTGCATGCAGTGTTGGGAAGTGAGGAAGTGGTGCATTTCCCCTTTAGTTTTGCATGTGTTCTTGAATGTATCTGTCATGGATGCTGAGCCAGTTTTGTGGGCAATGGAGAATCATCAGGAGCCACTCGCTGCTCTGGGTTGCTTTGCTACACCTACAGGCATCTACTTTTAGCCATCGTCATAGAAAAAAGGTACTAGAGGAGCTGGGTCTTTGCCCTTACTAGTATGACTTTTATTATGCTTTTGTGACAATGGGCCCAATCTTACTAAGTGCCGTCAATCTCCTAGGCAGCCATTTCGCTCTTAGTTCCCACTCTTTCCATAGAAGTCACTCACAAGATCAATTTCACTGTGTCAGCCTGTCTCCTGCAAAGGCAGCTTGTGAGATTTCTTTCAGAAATTAGTGAGATGTCATTAACTCATAACTCAGTGTTCATCTGTGTAGTCAACTGTCAACTATGGAATAAGGTGATCAGGGCCAACTCACAGGTTACTTTTGAAGTGATTTATCCACAATATCAGGGTAAATCTTTCACCAGTTTTTTAAGTTTGAAATATGAACGTGAACAGGGGAAAAATACCCTTAATTATATGTGACCGTGTAGCAGATTTGTATTTCATTCCCTCCTCCCTGATATGCAGCTTTAATGACACAGGAAAGCTCAGATTCATGTGAAAAGTAATTTTGTTTATGTTCACTGTGACTCAAAATGAGAGGGAACAGGAAGGTGTGAAGATGAGGCTTATAAAGATTGTGAGCACAGGAGATAATTAAACTAAATCTTAGCCCAGATTGCCCCTGCATGAGCTGCCAGTGTGAATGTGGAAGTCTGAGGTGTAGGGCCTGAATTAGGGTTCCCATTATTTTCAGAAAATTATCTGGTTCTAACATTTATCATTTTGGGGTGGTTTTCTCTGCTTGTACATTTTTCTCTAACTACAGCCACCTTTTCAGCTATAAGTGCTCTCCTCCCTCAATTCCATATCTGAATACGGGGAAAGCATTAGTCTGAACATCAAAAAAAGCTACTCACTAGTGACAGTTCCCTGTAAATGACACTGAACAGGCACATCATGCAATATTTCTATAGAATTTACAAGTTACTAAAAATACAGTCAGTATAAATCATTTATGTCATCTGGTTCAGCTTCTTCAGTTGTTTCTTAGTAACCTCAGGTAGCTGCTGTGGCATGTAATGTTTGTTTTTCTTTTTTCTTGAATACTTGTTACTTTTTATGTATTTACTATAGGGAAATGAAAATGTCTTCAGATTTGAGTTGAAAAGATGAATATGTTAGTTAATTATGCAGCGGCAGGGGCGGGGGGGAATCTCAGCTCAGTCAATATTAAAGTAGAGTGAAGAAATGTCCAGGAACTGAAGAAATGTGAAGTAAGATAGAGAGAAGGCTGGCAAATAGTCCAGAAAGAAGAAAGCAAGACAGTCCACTGTGCGAGGTTAAGTTGCATCTTCTTAAAACTAGTTACATGGCCAAGCTATTGGTGTTTTAAGTAGATGTTGGCTTTAGAAAGTTCACAGCTGATACATCATTAGAGTAGTGCCAGGAATTGTTGAGGAGGGTCAGAGTTGGACAATTACTGAATAAACTATTTTATGTGAGAACGAACAATTTGCTGAAAAAAAAAAAATATTTTCAGATATGCCGTAGTATTTCATGTGAGCTGTCGGAGCTGCAGGTGTGGAGATGTTGGACTGGGAAGTACCACAGCGGGCTCTGGGCTGGGTCCTCAGCTGTCCCAGTGACAGAGCAATAGCCCAAAGTGTTCCACCACCCCGTTTCACAACGTCTGCCCGTCACTTGTCACAGCATCCAGGTGCCACGTGTTCAGTCGGCAGTGAAGATGCGATCGACTCAGTTTTGAGCTGCAGTCCAAATGCCAACACAGCTCCTCCAGCAGTAGTCCCGCTCGCAGGGCTCTGCTCTGCGATCCCCTTACAATGATCCCACTGGTGGAAGTGGTAGTTCTGGAGCAACAGAGCGACTTGGCATCACTATTTCTACATTTTACAAAGGTCCGCTTTTTTTGCCACCTTTTTGTCTTGTTCGCAGGGAAAGCTCTCCAAGAATATAAACCAGACATGCTCATTGGGGTGAATGAGTTGCCTTTTAATTTGAGCATTTCTAAATGTACTGTTTGGGCCCGATACAAGTAATAGGTGTCCTTACATCTGTCGCTTTGTCCGCATCCTGTTGGAAGGCACCTCCTCCCAGGGTGCCGCGTGGGGACACAGCTCCATAAAGAGATGATGTCCACTGAGAGGGAGGAATCCTGACCTTATCGGTCGCACAGCCAGCCACAGTTCCAGCACCTGCACAAGCCGATGCCGAGGTGAGCCCCAAAGATCACAGCAGCCGTCGCCCAGCTTGGCGCGGCTCCGTGCTGGCTGTGGGAGCAGCCAAGGGCCTGGGAGACAGGTTTGTGACATTTACCTTGAAATGGTCTCCCTTGGTTTTGTAACTCCAGACTTCTTCCATGAGATTTTACGGTTTTCTGAAGTGATGAGGGCCTCATTTTTGGGGAGGGTTACTTGTTTTTTCCTTTGTTACGAAAACACACACATTACCATCTACCACCGCCTGCCCTAAAGGTGTATCTCCACCTCTCCTTGTGCTTTCTTTGTGGAGAGCTCCTGTAGATTCATAGCATACTATCATTTTATTTCAATTACACCCCAAGCAGAAGAGCTGTGGAGAGTGGCAGCGGTCTCCTGGAGGGCTCATTCCCCAAGAAACTGTAGCAGCGGCACTGACGAGCCGCAGGATTTTCTGCAGCAACGTCCGGACAAAATCGACCACTCTTTAAAACGGTGCTTCCTGGCAAATGATGTTCAGTCAAATGGAAGGCCTCCTGCAGTGTTTCACTGCCCACACTGGGCTGCTGCTACGAAGAGCAACAACTGTGCCTGCTGAGTTGAGTCCCAGAAACTCACAGCTAATGCATCCAGAAATCCTCTTGAGTAACAGCTGATACTTCAGACTCCTTTACCCAAACAGTGTGTTATTTAAGGAGAGTTGCCTATGTAACTCTATTTCAGGCACCAAAGAGAATGTTGTTTTCATGTTTACAGCATTAAATGTTCTAGCTTTTATACGACAAAAGCTTTACACGCTTCTCTTCGTTTATTAAGGGGACAGCTTTACTGACTGTAGATCAGAGACGATGGGAAGATCTGAAAAGCAGACTGAAGATAGCACAACCTCTTCATCTCCCACCTCGTCCGGGTATCAAAGATATTTTGATTTTATTCATGTTGAGCCCTAGTGTTCAGAATTCCCCAGGAGTCTGCGATTCAAATTAAAATTGTAATCGTGAGGCCACTAGGAGGTTGTGCATAAGTTAATGTGGAAACAGGCTCCAACTACTGATCTCTGCATAAGGCTATTAAAATCAACCCCAAAAAGGTTGTGCTTCGATGGTTTTAGGATAAGCCTTAATGAAAAAATGAATTTCTAAGTGAAAAATATTTGCAGTTGGCTGTTAATGATATGAATGGAATGTATTAACCTGACAGCAGTTGAATGATGCACTTGCCCTACAAGTACCAAAGCCTTCATGCAACACTGGTGTTCAGTATTTGAAATTATATGTTCAGAAGCCCTATTTGATACAGAAAACTGTAGCAGAAAATTAGAAATGTATTTTAAAACTGGTAAAGGATTATTTTGCCACTAATGAACATGGAAAATATGTCATGGAAAAATACCACTGTGTGTTTTAACTCTCCTCCTCGAACTCTTTCTTTTTCAGATAACGATGGCTTTAGAGCTAAGATGTATGATATAACTCAGCATCCATTTTTTAAGAGAACTATTGCTGTACTTGTTCTGGCCCAGTCTGTGTTGTTATCAGTTAAGGTAATTGTCTTTCTTTTAAGCATTTCATTATAGTAGGACAGCATGTGTTGCACATTTCCTAACACCAATTAACGATCAGTTGAGCCATTACTGTGATGAATATAGGGGAACATGATTTCTAGATACAGCAATCTCAGTTGGCACAGATCACTGTAGAGTAATTGTAACTTGTGGAGCTGAGTGAATTTCTGCCTTTTTGTAGTCTGGTCCACTATTTTTAATTTCCAGTTAAGCTGTAAATCTGTGAGAGAAGAAAACACCAAGATGCCATTCCTGTCTGAGTATATTTTAAAGTGAAATCTATTCATTTACAAAACCTACAAGAAAAGTTAAGGCAATGAAGAGGCATTTAGTTCTGTTTAACAGCTATTTTTCTGATTTTTTTTGCATTTCAGTGGGATGCTGCAGATCCGGTGACTGTGCCTTTAGCAACAATGTCAGTTGTTTTCACCTTCATTTTTGTCCTTGAGGTAAAGTAATATATTTTATGACTTCTTGAGATTAAGGCTAGTATGTGTATATTTCATTTTGTATTTAGGGATGTTGTCTCATTCTTCACTATGGTTTTTATTTCTGAACAAGTACATTTGGGGCTCTCCATGTCACTTGTCTTTAAACAACATGTATTGTAGGAATAAACTTTTAATTTGTTATAATCATACTTGTCCAGCACCTTGAGCTTTGTGTCCTTTTATATATATAAAACTCTGAGCATTTCAACATGTGTTTTGGTGAACCCAGTGAACTCTTTTTCTTGCAGAACATCTCAGATTAAATTAATTCCATGTTGTATCATGGAAGTTCTGCTTGATCCATTTATATTTTGCCTGGTGCATTAATTCCGACTACTCTGTAGCTGTGACATCATCAAACGTCTCTGTTTTGGTTTGGTTTTTTTAAGTATCACATTTCATTTTAATGCCTTTTAATAAACTATGTCAAATTCCAGTATTGTCTATCTTTTGTTGCACAGATCTGGATCCTGTGTGGTAACGGTTCTCTGTCTATGCGAAAATTGTCACCCCAAGCAACTGTGCAAGGTGTAATTAGCCTGTTCTCATAAGATTGGAATCTAAGGACTTAAACACATTTTTAAAAGCATATATTTTTATATGTATAAGGATATCTGTAGTGTAACAAAGCACACATTTATAAGGTTAAAGAAGATGCTTCCTCTGTGGTTAGGTTAGTATATAATTCTTTTATAAGTAAGTTTGTGGTTTAGTATTTTTCTTTTCGGTCCCCTCTGAATAGCTGATACTGACCACTATCTGAAACAGTATAGTAGACTACGTTTCCCACTGCTCTAATCCAATATGACAGTTCTTATGTTCCAGTGATAGGTTTTGCCAGCAGTGATGAATAAACAATGAAGTGAATACCTTGTAGCAGCTGTAGCTAGAGTATGTCTGTGTTGTTGCTTCTTTTTTCCCTACCCAGGAGAAATCAGTGTCTCTTGAGAAACTGAGCAAACACAGAAAAGTTTGATTTGTATCATACACAGACAGGTTTTAATTTACCTAGTAACTATGTCTTTAGAAATACTTTTTTCTCTTACACTGCCGGGGTAACAAATACACTTCTAGAATTTCAAAGGAACTTTGTCAGAGCCAAGAAAAATTTGTTGACTGTCTCAACAGGCAAGCTATCACACTGTGAGTGCACACAATTTATGGAGAGAAGAAGCAGCTTCCTGCCCAGGATCTTCCCTAATACAGCATAATCCAGTTACAGAGTCTGCTATGTAGATGCTCTGCTACCACTAGCAGGCACGGTCCATGAGGAAGGCCAAAGCTTTCTGCATCGCTAAGGGCCCTGTGTCCAGTCTAAGGACTCCTGATTCAGTCTTAAACCTCTACTGCTCACATCATTGTATGTGGTATAGAAGAATAGGAAGAATTCTGAGATCTCACTTGATCACAGAATAAAGTGAGATGTGATTTTTTTATTTGGATGGTATGGTATTCAGTTCAAGATTATAGACACCTGAACTTAGGTGTCTAAATTGTACATGTGAGGTAGGTGTTTAAGCTGTCGCTGTGATCAAGGGAGATGTAGGGTGAGATTCAGTTGGCTAAATTAACTGCTTACCAGTTTGGGAACCCTAACTGATCTCCCCTTACCTCCAGTAACCGCTACAGAGGGGCAGGGATGTTTGCAGGTCTTGTGTCATCCCTGCCAGCCCCATGCATCTGTCTCCTGTATTCTAGGGCATCTCAGCTGACTGGATAGAAGGAGGCAAGATACCTTCAGGTACCTCAATTAGAGATTCAGAGACCATATTCTTCATTTTGTAGTCAGGCTTCAGAAAACGTTATACGGGAAAGAACTAACTGGAAAATCAGCCTTTTACCTCAAACTGTTGTCCTTTTATATATGCTTTAGGTTTCAGAAGTGTAAAGAATACTACTAAATGGCAGTGTTGCAAGGTGGGATGAAAAAAATCATGATGAATGCCTGACGTTTATAGCCTTTATATAGTAACACTTGACTTGCTTTGAGGTTTAGTACGAATTGTGTATGAGAAACTCTCTGGTGTTCCCTCTCCATGCATCACCCTACCTCGATGTCTGTTAGCTGTTGTGACTACTTTTTATCAGTATCTATTCTTAAGCTTCCTGTCTGCACTCTTATTACCTGTATCAGAAATGTCAAGCACTTCGGCTGCTGTCTTGTACCAGGTACCTTGTAAAATGTGCTGCCTTTACTGTTCTTAGCTTTCTTCTCTTATATGCTGCTGAGCACAGATGGTGCTGAGTACAGAGTATTCCTTAAAGCAAGAAAGACTTGCAATATGGGAAGGCTTTTTAATTAATTTGAACTAGAGGTGCTGCAGAACACAATTATATTCTTGAGTTCAAATGTGCTTCTGTGATTTTAGCCTGCTTGAAGACAGGTAGCTAGATAGGATACTACTACCTCTTTTAGCTACATATTATTGACATAATCATTTTCTAACTTCATGACTTGCTTAACTATATGAAAGCTTAAGCTCACATTCACCTCAGCAATCTATACATTAAGCATTGAGTCTGAGGTGGTCAGCTGCACTCCTTCCTTCGATACTTGATGGGGAGAGAGAGAGAGAGAGAGAGAGACTTGCAGAATTCTGTTCATCCCCTCGTCTTGGCCACAAGTACCCATTTTCCTCCATCTAAGGAAAGTTTATGTGATCGGGTTAGTCCAGCAGCCTCACTTGTCCACATGGGAACAGTGAGCTGATATGAAACCTGCCCATGGTTGTTTGAAACTATTTCATAAGATAAATTCAATCAAACATTTTAGAGAATGGAAGAGGTTCTTCTAGCAAGAAATAACCATTTATTCAGTACAACTGAGAAATTGTTTTTATCCATAGGTCACAATGAAGATTATTGCCATGTCACCTTCTGGCTTCTGGCAAAGCAGAAGAAATCGGTACGATCTCTTGGTGACATCTCTTGGAGTTATATGGGTGATACTTCACTTTGCCTTATTGGTAAGATTTACAAAACATGGTTCCAGTGATTAAGCTTGATTTTATCTGTTTAGCACCAGCAGTAGGATCACTGCTATACATCTAGATAAACCCTTGGGAGTTTAATGAGGCTGAAATACAGCTGAAACAAATTAAGCTTGATGCTAAGAAGAAGGAATCGTCTTGGGCAATGATGAAGTAAAAAAGTTGTCTTACTGATGTAGAATCTATAAATGTGGTAGAAAACTGATGTCTTCAAGAGGGATGTGAGTGAGGAAGGGAAGGAATCCAAAGAGACCGAGAGCTCTTGCCAACAGCAGTCTCATAAGCATCAAGGAAGAAAGAGGCAATGCACAGAATCCAGGCAGGAGCAGAGGACTGGAAGAAGGCATAGGTTCAAAATTGCTGAACAATACAATCTGTCCCAAACCCAGCAGCGATTATGTAGCTCTGGTTTTAGTTAAGGGATGATGTTTAATCCAAGAAGGCATGGAGGAGAGAGGAGGAAATCAGCTCTCCCTTCATCCCACCCCAGTTTTTAAAATGTGGCTACACTCCTGGTTCCCTTATTTACGAGGGAAGGAGAAGGAATAGTTGATACTTGTCATGAATCACAAATTGTCGAAGTCACAACCCTATCATGGCTGCAGGCTTCGCTCTTGTTTGCCCTGAGCTCTGTTTGGAGGAAAACCTGTCTTGTGTGACTTGTCATTTTGCCCTGACGTTCACAGTTTGCTCCCTGCTGCTGAGTAGCTTGGAAGGTCTGAGGAGTTTCTCTAAGCCAGCAGCTGCCTAGATAAGCAGACTGGGGGTACTGGACATAATTGCAGCCCAGCTAAAGAGGATTGAAGGCTTTTTGGTTCGATATGTGGGGATGTTTGGTTAGTGTTTTTGAAGTGGTGGTTAGGTAGGTAGGTAGTTAGCACTCATCTTGTTGTGATAGTGCTCTCTTATAGAAGTTTCTTCCTCTAGAGTGCAAGTGTTAGTTTCTTACTGCTCCACTGTTATTGAAATATTGGTGCTACTAGTTTATGATTTCTCTTATTTCATATGGCAACAGCCCTGCATTATTAAAAGACCAATCATCATGGTCTTTCCATGAGATCCCTGGGGGGCCAATGTATTAAGTCTTCTGTGTTCCTGTTCCAGAATGCGTACACATACATGATGGGGGCATGCGTAATTGTCTTCAGGTTTTTCTCAATTTGTGGGAAGCACGTAAGTATAAATTAAGAAATACAACCATTGAAGTGCTCGTGTATAGATTAAAGGACTAGTTGCTACTCATCTCTACTGCACATTCTGTAAGGCTCCATTTTGTATGCCAAAAAAAAAGGATACTTCAAGCAGCAGTCTCCAAATTTACATGCTGTCTTTAAAATGTCAGGATTTTATGTCTATTCTATAATAGCACTATATTATGGTTACTGGAAAAGCTGCATTTTTTGCAAAATAAAGTGAAACTGCAATACCACACAGTTTTTTAAGAATGCTCTCTAAAACTCCGAACATACATTGTGCTACTTTCAGTCCTTGCCATTTCAGTGTGGTCTGATGTGCATGCTGTTTATATATTTTCTCTGCAAGACTAGGGGAGTGGTGGTTAATGCACTCATCTTGTTGTGATAGTGCTCTGTTATAGAAGTTTCTTCCTCCAGAGTGCAAGCCTGTGTCTTGTGTCTCTACAATGTATGTCTTATCACAGTAAAGCATTTATGTTCAATTTAAAAAAAATACTGGGCCAAGATATTCTTCTGGAAACACTGGCATGGCGACCAAGCAAGTCACTTCTAAAGTTTACATTTCTTTTTTGTTTGGATTTGCTCTGGTGTAATTGAGAGTAGGCTGGCAGAATAAGCATAGACAGAGAACAAACACATTTGTTTAACAAGTGGTGACACTCTGCATTCTCTTGCTGTAGAACTTCTTAGACTATCCAAACATTTTCTGTGAAGTCTGACATATTAAAGTAAATGTGGTGAAAAGACTGCTGTACTAGGTTGCTGGGGTTAAGAGCAGTAAGTCAGAGGGTTTGTTCAGTAAAGATAAAAAGTTTTCTTTCAATCAAACTACACAGAGCCTGTAGACCCTTGGAACTGAAATGAAAAATCCTTGCTTCTCCTATGCAGCCAGACCAAGTGATTGTCTTCAAAGCTTTCTGATTGATTCTAAAGTTTTTTCAAGGTTTTAACCTTGTCATTTGTGCTTTCATGTTAGGAGCTGTATCAGTTTCACTAATTTATCTGTTGTGATGCAATGTGATCACTAAAAGTCAGCATGAGTTATCAGTTTGGCACGAATCTAAAGAAAACTGCTACCTTCAGTCCCATTAAAAAGAATTTTCCATAGCATCCAAAGTGCGTAAGGTTGTTAGGACAATCTAGGGCAATAACTTTATCAAGAGTAAAATGTACAATATGGGATGCATGGGAAAGTAACATCTATTATCTAGGCCTATGGCCTATGTAATTTCCAAAATTATTCTCTCTTCTTAAGCTCTTTGGCCAACTTGCATGAGAAATTACTAGTTTAATCAAGCTGTGCTCATCTTAAGGAAATCCCCTTCTCTATACATCAACCCATTCCTTTAGGTAGGCTGCAGTATCTGTGGTTTCCACCTAACAGTTAACATCACTTTCAGGTAAGCCCAAAGTAGTTTACTGCACCACTGTTCATGCAATACTAATTTTGATACTTCTGGAGTATACTGATCCTAGAATATTATAGTTAAACTTATGCTGTATTATTGCTGTATTATCCTCCACTGTATTATTGCTGTATTATCCTCCACTGTATTATCCTATATATACTCTTTGAGGAGCAACATCTTGACCTTGTAAATTAGGTGGATATACTGATCTCTTTAACAAGTAAAAAGCACACTAAATTTCAGAGGAAGACACAAAATGTTCAGTTCCAATCAGATTCATAATGTACCATTTCACTGGGCTCATCCATTAGTCTATATGTGTAAAAAAATCCATTGTCAAAATGGCGAGTGCAATAACTCTCTTTTCCCTTTTATCTCTGCTTTCCTGAATTGTGTCATGGATTGCTTTTTCTCTGTCCTTCCAGGTGACACTAAAAATGCTGCTCCTGACTGTGGTTGTCAGCATGTACAAGAGTTTCTTCATCATAGTGGGAATGTTCTTACTGCTTCTTTGTTATGCTTTTGCTGGAGTGGTTTTATTTGGTACAGTGAAATACGGAGAGAACATTAACAGGTACGGTATGTACTACCTCATGGAGATGTTCTTTAAACAGCCTGAAAAAATCACATTCTGCTGGAGAGAAGTTTACCCGTGGCAAAAATCAGACAAGTCTCCAGGTCTAGCTGAAGAGCTCTAAACAGAATTTCTGATAGGAGACACTGAGCCATCTTCCCAGTCCTTGTGCATTGGACCAAATGGCACCCAATCCAGCCCAGAGCAGACTGAGAGCTGTTCTTCATTATCCCAGCTAGAATATGCTTCAAAGCAGCACTGAGCTAGCCACAAGCTGCTGAAACACAGCGTACCTACGACACCTTATCAGCATCACCCAGGAACAGGATCCATATACCAGGCCGATACAGAGAGGGGACAGTTCTGTGATCTGGCTGTTAACTGGAGACTTCCCAATCAATAGCATCATCAGGCTTCAGGAAGAGAATGGAGACAGGGGATAGGATCTGGCTTTGAGTCTGCTTTAGCTCTTTGATAAAATGAGCCAAAATACTCAGACCTGTGTCTGAGCCAAAGTTCAGTTACTGTATCTTAAGTCATGGAATAAATAATTCAATGAGCTCCTTCAAATAATACTCTAACTATTTTTAGTTTAAAATAGTAGAACGGTAGAAAGTGGAATTTATTTGCATTTTTTCTTGTCAACTTTTTAATTCTGGGACGTGAAATGACCTCTCTCTCTCTTATTCTTTAAAACAGACATGCAAATTTTTCATCAGCTGGCAAGGCTATTACTGTACTCTTCAGAATAGTTACTGGAGAAGACTGGAACAAAATTATGCATGACTGCATGGTAAATACGATACTGCCAGAGATAAAGTAGGCAAGAAACAGGAGACACCATTGCATCTCAAAGTGTTTCCAGTATCTTAGCTTTGTACAAGGAATGTTGTGATTACCTTTATCTCTTCAAGGGATATAATGTTCGCGAAACCTCAGAACATGACACACACATTGCAGTTCCAATCACACACTCACAGTGTAATATTTCATGGGGCTAAGCCGTTTAAAAGACAAAAATAAAAAGGTGTTTTCAAAATCAGAAGTGCAGTAACTCATTTTTCCACTGTTATCTCTGTTTTGACTGGGGCAAACTGACTTTTCAGGTTAACTTTGTCTTTAATGCATGCACTTTGGCTCATTCTGTGTGAATTCCATCTTAAGGACCTCAAAATTTGTTCTTAAAACACTTTATTTGCCCAAGTAAATTTCCCTCTGTTGATTCCATTGTGATGAAAATCATATTCCCTTCCTTTTTAAAGGAATGGGCAGGGAAGCTTTTTGAAAACTGCCACGTTTCAGAGCACCAAGTTGTTTCTTTATAGTGGCATAATGCACAATGTGCCTTGTGTATGGTAGTGAGATCCACGCCTACGCCTTTTTTGTCGTACCTCTCTCTGGTTTTTGATTTCTAACTACTAAAGGAACAACAAAAACCTGCCCACAATAATAATATTATTCCCTAATTGGGAAGCTTTAAAGAAATGATAGTCATAAGTATTGTATTGATTGCAGAGAAATTAAGAATCTCTTCTTATCATTGATTGACTTTGTTTTCTTTTGTTTTGAAGGTTCAGCCTCCATTTTGTACGCCAGATAACAGCACTTACTGGAAAACAGACTGTGGAAATTATGCTGGTGCTCTTATGTACTTCTGTTCATTTTATGTCATCATTGCATACATCATGCTAAATTTGCTTGTTGGTAAGTGAAAATGTTCGTTAATAACAAAAAGCTCTATCTTGGCATGTAGTATGTTAGAAGTGAGTCTGTTGTGCTATTCAGGTATGAGGTTACCTTGTACCTTCACTGTTACCGTATATGCATATGATGATTTTGACTCTTCTCTGGCATGGTGTATGCTAAAACTCAGGAATCTGGGGAATGAAAGTTTTTTGAACAAAGAGATATGCTGTATTTGTAGAGTTACCCTAAGAAATACTATTTTCTGAGCTTTTCCTTCCTCCAGTTAACATTTTTCCAACATCATTGGAATTCACCTAACTGATCTTAGATATTAGATTAGGCATCTCACCAGCATATAAGATACAGCTTTTAAAAAGTGAGCAAGTGAATATTGATGTAGCATGACAGTATATTATCCATTCAAAATCATCTGAACATACAGCTAAAGGCACTTATTAACATCAAGTTTGCACAACAGAATTCATATTCTCTTGAAATCATAGTTGCTTATGGATGTTAACCAGTTAGAATGTAACTACAGGCTTTCTTTATAGCGTTTTTTGGTTTTGTGATTTTCAGCTATCATTGTGGAGAATTTCTCATTGTTTTACTCAACTGAAGAAGACCAACTTCTAAGTTACAATGATCTTAGGCATTTTCAAATTATATGGAACATGGTTGATGACAAAAGAGAGGTAAGAAACTTGATAACAAGCACAGAAATCCAGTAAATTTACGTTTTTCCCTTGAAAAAGCATAGGGGGAAAACAAAGTGTGCTGACAAAACTCACTGAGCAGTTACTGTTCACGTTCTAAAAGTTCAGTGAGTATGATCTAACATTGTTCATGGCCCTTCAAATACTAACCCATATTCTTTACTACTGTGAAGTATTTATAATAGTAGATTTAAAAACAAATTTAGATATACCTAGAATCAATACAATAGCATCTTTCCTCCCATCTCCCTGAGAGCTGTTCCCTTGGAAGTCTACAGGCTCACATCCATTTGTGTGTCTGATCTTCAGAAGGGCTTTGCTGAGATTTCAGCACTGTCTTCTGTAATATCCTCATAGAGAAGCTGATGAAGTATGGGCTGGATGAGAAGATGATGAAGTGGACTGAGAACTGGCTGAATGGCCAGGCCCAGAGGGTGATGGTCAGCAGCACAGATTCCAGTTGGAGGCCAGTAACTAGTCCTGTACTCCAGGGGTCAATATTGGGTCCAATCCTGTTCAACATCTTCTTTAATGACCTGGGTGATGGGGCAGAGTGCACCCTCAGCAAGTTTGCTGATGACACCAAACTGGGAGGAGTGGCTGATATGCCAGAGGGTCATGCTGCCATCCAGAGGGACCTCGACAGGCTGGAGGAATGGGCAGACAGGAACCTCATTAAGTTCAACAAGGAGAACTGCAAAATTCTGCACCTGGAGAGGAACAACCCCAGGCGCCAGTACATGCTGGGGGCCACTCAGCTGGAAAGCAGCTTGGCAGCAAAGAACCTGGGAGTCCTGGTGGACACCAAGTTGAACATGAGCCAGCAGTGCCCTTGCGGCAAAAAGGGCTAATGGTATCCTGGGCTGCATTAGGCAAGTATGGCCAGCAGGCCAAGGGGGAGGATCCTTCCCCTCTACTCAGCACTGGTGAGGCCACACCTGGAGTCCTGGGTCCAGTTCTGGGCTCCTCTGTGCAACAGAGACATAGACATACTGGAGAGAGTCCAGCAAAGGTGATGATGAAGTGAGGTGAGTAAGACGATGAAGGGACTGGAGCATGTCTTCAACAAGGAAAGGCTGAGACAGCTGAGACTGTTCAGCCTGGAGAAGAGAAGGCTCAGGGGGAATCTCATCAGTATACATAAATACCTGAAGGGAAGGTGCAAAGAAGACAGAGCCAGGTTCTGCTCAGTGGTGCCCAGTGACAGGACCAGAGGTAATGGGCACAAGCTGAAACACCGGAGGTTCCCTCTGAACATCAGGAAAGACTTTTTCACAGTGAGGGTGACTGAGCACCAGCACAGGTTACCCAGGGAGTTTGTGGAGTCTCTATCCTTAGAGATACTCAAAAGCCATCTGGACATGGTCCTGGGAAACCGGTTTTGGGAGACCCTGCTTAAGCAGAGGAGGTTGGACAAGGTGACATACAGAGGTCCCTTCCAACCTCAACCATTCTGTGATTCTGGGATGAGAAGAACATCTGGGAGACTGAGCTGTTCAGATGCTCAGAAGTTAAATCATCATCCGAATGATTTATGACATCATTAAGATTTGAATATGAACAATGAGTTGGTTGCTTGTAGTTGGCACATGCCTGTGCTGGAGATGGAAGCCACAGTCTGTACTGATGGAGGTGGAGAGTTCTGAATCCAGCATGCCCAGCACTGACAGGATCTCTCTCTGATGTGGAACAACACATGACAGCAAAAATAGTTCCAGTCAGGCTCATTTAGCAAAACAAAATATGTAAAGAGTATGGATACCACAGTTTCAGAGGGAAATACAGTCCTAATTTTTTAACAGCGATCAAAATTATTGTCACAAAAAGCGGAACATGTGCTAGGTTGACTCTCAGAACAGAAGACCTTTGAAAAGCCAGTAAACTCCCAACTTTCTCCTGTCCAAAGATGCACAGAGAAGGGGACAGGTTTACAGCCAGGTATAAGCCTGGCTGCGAATGTTTAAATTGTAGTTTAATTTCAGTTTTTCAAAGGCAGCTCTTTGGACATATGATTCTCATCACAGATTAATGCAAATGGGGAAACTAAATCCCCAAGCAATTTTGAAAATTTCTGGCAAAATTAACAGCACAGATTCTCATTGTATATCAGTCAAATAACAGCAAAGACTTCCATCAGTGTGCTGAAGAGCTGGCTGCGTGTGTATATTCTTCAGTAATGTATTCACAGTGACTTAAATAGGCCAGGATTTGACACAGAGTCTCTGGAGAAATAGTGTTTCTCTCACTGATCGAGTTGAATGTCTGAGTTGGTTGTTAGGTCACAGTAACAATTTACCATCTATTATGCAATTTTACCCAGGGAGTAATCCCTACCTTCCGAGTGAAATTTCTGCTGAGGCTTCTGCGGGGCAGGCTGGAGGTAGACCTCGACAAGGACAAGCTGCTGTTCAAGCACATGTGCTATGAAATGGAACGGCTCCATAATGGTGGTGATGTCACTTTCCATGACGTGCTCAGGTACTCTGAGATTTTCTCTGAATTTGTAGAACAGGTATAGTGGCCTGTGTTTCTCTCCAGGCTAACAGGTATTCATTAGGCTTGGGAAAAGGCAAGACCAGTAGCTACAGAGGCACTGCTATTTTAAATGTAATACAAAAATTAGATTTCTCTTTTTTTCCTGCAAAAAATATTAGTGATGCAAAACACAGGTCCTAGGGAATCAGCTCTAAGTAATTTTAATGTTTTCACCAGAGACAGTTTGTCATAAACAGCAGTCACGTGTCGTTCTTGTATCCCAAGTAACGAAAGGTTGCCCCCACATGTGTAGCAACATGACAGTGAATCTGACTAGAAATAAAATAGAAATGGGAATATTATCCAAGCGTAAACACTTAGGGAAAAAAAAAAAACAAACCACCACAAATGCCCTAGTTGCTTATGGTTCAGCAGCTCACCTGTATTGGATAGCTAGATGTAGGTGATAAGGTCTTCGTTTGTTTTGAGCACCACAAGTCTCTTCTGGAATCATCTTAGCATTTTTTAACTTCAAATATGAATTTGCTGCATACACCTGAATTATGTATTTTTGCATTAAGGTCTTCAGTATGAGCTTTGACGTTCTAAATTAAAATGTAACATCACCAGCATTTAAAAAAAATTAATCTATGTTTCTTCCAGCATGCTTTCATATAGGTCTGTTGATATCAGAAAAAGTCTTCAACTGGAAGAGCTGCTTGCTAGGGAGCAACTGGAATATACCATAGAAGAGGAGGTGGCCAAGCAGACCATACGCATGTGGCTGAAGAAGTGCTTAAAGCGAATCAGAGCAGTAAGTCAAGCTAAACCAGGATCTAAATGGTTGCAGAAATTGTACTGCTCAACAGTGTTGGAATTTGCTGTCACTATGCTTCATTTACTCTGGAGTCACAATAATGTTTATGTGAAGAAGTATGTAGCAGTTGCTAACTGAACAAAAAAAGTATGTTACAGCTCAATTGAAAGCGCTACAAAAATAAGCATCTTTTGAAGGCAAAAACTGTCTTCCTGCCAAAAATTTATCTGTCTTTTCAATACAGCTGGAAGATGCATGTGCAGAGACCAAAGTCAAAGGAATAAAGAAAAAACAATGTAATTTGATGAAACCTCATAGGCCTAATCCTTCCTCATAGAATGTAATTGTATAATTTCCTTGCCTCTGCTGGCAGAAGATACCATGATCAGTCACCAGCAGATGACTCTTCAGATGGAACCCTTATCAAGATACATCATTTGAGTGAGCCATCACAGTAACTGTGTGTGCAAATGAGCAGTGTGTACGTGCAAATCAGGTATATGAACCGTGGCACACAGTAGCTGTGTCTATGCCAGTAAATTAAGCAGGGCCAAGGCTTCGGCTCAGGACTGGGACGAGGTCACCCATCCTCGTTAGCATGTTCCTCGGCACAGTTTTGGCCCGTGCGTACTCGTACCCTCCCAGACCAGTGCCGAGGGGTCTCCCAGACCACTGCCATAGGAGCATCGCTGCCCTCGAGGCATGGGTCAGGGTGGAGACTGCTCCCAGTAGGCAGTGGTTGAAGCTGTCTAGATCAGCCAGATCATGCAAGTCCTTGCCTGTCACTTGGCTTCAGCACTGCAGGAAATCCCGGTCTGTTTAATGTACTAGTATAGAGCTAGCCAGTGCTTCTGTATTCTGTTTACGCAGTGCTTCTGATCATCAGAAACATTTTTGCCTTTGCTCAGGATAGCTACAATATATGCTGGTCAAAGTTTGTCTTGGATGAAATTTATATTAAAAAAAAATTCAGGAAATTTGAATTAGGTTTTGCAGTTATTCTCCTCTTTTCTTCCAAAACCAACTCTTCCTTTATATAAAAAGTCACACCCTGGTTGCCTTGATGACTGATTTTTCAGTTACTGTAAGGCTGAGTCCAGGTTTTGGCACATATATTTTTTATTTTTATAAAAGCTTACTTCTTGTGACTGGAGGTTTTCCATAGAGATCTGTGATCATGGAATCATTTTCTGTTCGTAAACTTATAAAAAAACATAACTGGACAATTTGAATGTAACGTACATTCCAGCTGAAACGTCAGTGTTCAAGGCATATTCAGATAGATAGTTCCATTTTGATCTTATCTCTGTAATAATAATGGCAGTAAATTTAATCTCAGCTCTCAATTCGGGGTTTGTTCAACTGTTGTTCATTTCATTATGATATTGAATTACACTATGTTAAAGTAAATATGCTATTCATTTCTCTCTAATAATGTGGTTCAGATCATTTCACATTATATGAACCTTTTATAAACTGAATGTAATTATGGAAGTTAATATATATTTTCAAATTCTCTTGTTAGTCTCTAAGTCTCTCTAGAGGGAGCCGGTGAAAACTACCCAGGAAAGTGAAACCCTTCCTAAGGGCTGTTTATTTTCATTTAAAAGCAAATTAGATTGTAAGATCATAATGGTAGTGGTTTTGTTTTTCTATTTGTACTGTAAATCTATACTCAGTCCCAAGGTTTCCACTACTGTTTTATTCAGTCTTACTGACAGCCTGTTCCAAAGTCCATGAAAGAAATCAGAATTTTTTCTTTGCAAGAACTTCTAACTTAAAAATTCAAAACAATATGTTTTTAAACTCTAGGCTTAAACCAACAATTGAACAACTTCCCTTCCACTTAATATAGTTTATAAGTTTCATCCTTTGGTCCCTACATAAAGGTTAGACATATGCTGGAAGTCACTTTATTTAAATAGTGACCATCTAATACATGTAGCTTTATCGATGCACCTGGTATCCACATCTGGTGCTCACTGTTTGGTTAAATATTTAGAAGGCTTTAAAAAAAATCAAGCACTGTGACACACCAATGAGAACATTTTGTTGTCACATATTATACCTTGACAGAAACAACAGCAGTCGTGCAGCATTATCCATAGTCTACGAGAGAGTCAACAGCAGGAGTTGAGCCGATTTCTGAATCCTCCCAGCATTGAGACAACACAGCCGAGTGAAGATATGAATGCTGTTAATCAGGATAACAGTGCACAGCCAGAGGTATGTTAACCAGAAGACTATCAGCTACTCAGAACAAATCCAGAAAACTTCCATGTTTCTTATTTGTTCTTTTTTAAATATCACTTTAACTGGGAAAGTTGTAAGCATTATCTTGTTTTGCTTCAATCTTTGCCTTCAGATGTAAAGGCAAGATGGTCTAAGGCAGTAATTCTCCAGCTTAGTTAGCTGTCTTGCTAGCACCATAAAGGGCAAACTCAGCCGTACGACTCTGGCAGCACCAACTTTGAGCTCTAGCATGAGCTGTGTACACGCTCAGGGATGTGAAGCTTTCCTGTTCAAGCATTCTGAAGTAGTGTTTACGCTGAGAGTGGTAACATTGGGCATGCCGGGTCCTCTGGGCAGGGGTCCTGGGCTCTTCCAGGGCAGAAAATGAAGAAGGTACAACATAAGGACTCCACTGTCGAAGGCTGAGAACAATTTTGTACCCTTCAGTGGGGAATATAATGTAATTGAGCCCAAACGGTCTTTTTATTTTTTCCTATTAGTAGTAGCTTTCTGGGGCAGTGAAGAATAGAAACCATATCGCCTTAACAAATGTCAATATGTTTTGTTTGTATTCATCTATAAGGCTTGTAAACAGAATAGAAAGATAACCCTTCTTAGGATTATCCCCATGCAATGGGGAACTATGACTGAGATTCTTTTTTCTCTGTTCAGACCAGTAGCCAGCAGCAGCTCCTTAGCCCAACACTTTCTGACAGAGGTGGCTATCGACAAGACTCTGCAGATGCTGGGAAACCTCAGCGGAAATTTGGACAATGGCGTTTGCCATCAGGTAAGTGAAAAATGTTTATTGCTAGAGTCCCCACATGCCAAATCACTGCTGTACAAGAACAAGGCCATGAGAGGCTTCATGATGCACAGTTCTACCTCCTGCCTGCTGCTGGCACCAACATCAGGGTTTTTCTACCCTCACACATGATGAAATACAGCAATCTCTCCCCTTCCTCCCAGTTCTGAAAGGTTGGAAAATGGGCCCAAGCATTGCCATGTGCAGGTGGTTGGGTTTTTTTTACTTTTTCATACATTTAGTCAGGGTCTTTGGATTGGGGGCAATACCATCCCATATGTTTGGATAGCATCTTGTGCATTTAGAGTTCTCTTTTATCATATAAAGCATAGTGAAAATGAATCAAGTTTTCCCTAACAGTAGTAACTTCTGAGTGCCTTGTCTTGTCTAGGCATACCAGGCGTATGGTTTATACCTTATACCGTAAGTATACATTTTTATATCTTCACTTCAGCCAGGAATTGGCCAGGTGTACAATCAGTTTCCTGTTTATTTTCTCAGAAACGGGAAACGTCCTCAAGTTATTCTAGTAACTACAGTCTGCTAGAAAAGAAAGGCTAGACTATGCCTTATAGGAGGATGCTTATAGGAGGGTGGGAGAGGTGCATAGGTACAGCCTGAGGCCTTATTAAGTCTTTATCTCAAGAGCACTCTCCACCACCTGAAATAGTCTCTCTTAAAGTACATCTTGACCTCTGCTGCCTGCCACACTCGTGACCAGCAGGTTAGGTGTGTGCACATCAACCTTTCAGCTGTCATCAGTCAGTCCTATTCTGAGTCAGAGCGCTGCCTTCAAAGGTTGCCGCTGTTGAGACCCTAATCATAGCTAGGTGGAAGTAGAAGAGATGGTCATGCTATGAGTACCATTAACCCTACTTTTGTGAGCAGAGTACTTGTCCGAGAAACAGGACAGCTTAATAGAGAGCTTTCAATCCATGTTTTCCACTTAAATATCACTGAGCAGCAAAGATGAACATTTTGTTGGAACAGAGAGAGAGTAAAAGAGGGAGAGTGCTAAGGAGGAATCCTACTACTGTAGCCAACTGGACAGGTTTTTCAAGTGAGAATGAGGAGTTCAGGATTTCCTTTCTTAGCACTGATCTGGGCCATGTCAGTCTTGAATGCTTCTCAGTGGATGGTCTCAGAAAAGAAGGGTCACCTCCATGCACAGTACAGCCTGGCGGTTGGTACGTAGTCTACCTCCAGTCCAAGAAAGAAATGTATTTAACATCATGAATAGCATCATTAAGATCAGCTGTGGGTTTTATATACTTACACATGTGGTTTAGTGCTTTCCTAAAGCCCTACCAGCACCTTGTACTGGCATCCAACCTTAGGCCATAGTTAAATATCGCTTTCTAGCTGCAGCTGCCACCCCTAAATGCACTTTCCCCTCTCTTTTTCTGGCACTCACCACTTTTACCATTTTGCCAGCAGGTCAGCTCATGTAAGTACCGCCTAAACTATTTAGGTTGCAATTAGCCAGGTAAGAAGAGATCTGTTTTATCAGCTATCCCCAGCAGAAGGAAATGAGGCACTGCTCAGTTAAACTGCTCTACCAGCAGATTAGTGGGAGCAGTGTGAACAGCTGGAGCTGAAAAAAACACAAACATTAGAACAGAGCCCTAGTCTTTCTGCACTAAATCAGTTTAAAGCTGCCCCGGTCCAGGTAGTTCTGTATATCTGAATTCTAAGCCAAAATGTTCAAGAAGCAGATCTACTCTAACAAACACAGAACTTTCTGTTTAATTTCATAGCCCCCAAACCAATAAGCCATTCAGTGTCTTCAGTCAATCTCCGCTTTGGTGGACGTTCAACTATGAAATCTGTTGTATGCAAAATGAATCCCATGTCTGATGCTGCTTCTTGTGGATCAGAAGTCAAGAAATGGTGGACAAGACAATTAACTGTGGAGAGTGATGAGAGTGGAGAGGACCTTCTTGATATCTGAGAAAAAATTAAGTCATACTAGAACAACAACCACTTCAAGTACAACCTGATTTTCTATGTCTAGAATTGAAGACTCTGTGTGATGTACAATTTCTTTATAATCAATGTCATAATTTTTTTTCAAATGCTTATCCTTCTGCCATATGAAGCATAGCGCACACTTACATGTTAGAATTCACCTCTATGGCTACTAACTGTACTTTAAGAAACCTGTATACAATAGCAGTGCTAACAAAGCCAGAGAGACTATATTGCCTTTAGCAGACAGAGCGTTGAAAGATTTCATATGTTCTGTAGCTACATAATGAAAATGTATTTTGATATGCACACCTCTGTGTTTTTCTTCAATCTGTACCGTACTTCACAGTGGCAACACTTTACAATACAGGGGTAATGTATTTCTTCTTTTTGTGTTTTCCCTCATTTCTTATTTAGTAACATTTCCTCAGAAGGATTTTATTATTCACAAATGACCTGAAGAGGTCAGCACTGACTTCATGTTCAAGGGAAGTATTTTTACGAAGTACAGATTCTGAATTACAATTCTAAGCTTTTTCTGGACCTTTTTTTAAAATATGCAAGATACAGGATAACTCATTTTAAAATCAGAAGGTGAAGGATTGGCTTTTAAAATGTAAATATCTTTGGGTTTTGGTTAATTATGCAAAGAGCTTGATTTTCATAGAGAAAACAGGGGAAAAAAAGAAAAAAAAAAAGACATGAAAACTGTGCATTTAAGCATCCAGCAAAAGACCGCCATGTGAAAAACATGGTTTATGCTTCATTTTCAGAATATACTAGTTACATATATGTATGGTGTCATTATTCTCCTGTTAACTGGGTCCCATTTCCTTGTGTAGTCATAGGATAACTTTCTTCTTGTCTGTGTGATAAAAATTAGCATGTTGGGGGTTCTAATTACAGAGTAGTATTGTATGGCTTTTAAAATACAGTTCAGTTTTGCCTGTATAGGTAGAAGTGAATTTTACTTACCCATGTTACTACTCATGCTACAGCCCTGCAAAGCTGGGGCATGACACTGTACTGTGGTTAAGTACCTTCGTCCCTTTTATCCCAATGCATCATATTTTGACGAGTTAGCCTTCTTTTATTTTATGAAGCACCAATAGTGCTACATTATCGCTGGTAAAAAAGCAGCTATCCCTTTCATAAAAGTTTTTCCAGAGAAAGGCCAATGCTATACAGATACGAAGGTGGAGAAGAAAAGCCACAAAACGCAGCAGTGTTTGTTAGGTTCAGAATTGAAGGCTGTCTAAAAATGTGGGGTAAAAATGTACCTTTCCCTCAGGGAAGAACTAAGAGGTTGCAGATTTTGTAGCTTGGCCCCCGGCTGGGTTTTTTAGCATAGCTGGGACCTTTCTGTTACCATTGTTTCCTATGGAAATGATAGGTTGCTCTAACATGGCCTGATGTGAGATCTTGTAAGAGGCTCACAGTTAATGTATATCACCACTTTAAAAATATATCCTTTAAAAAGCAGACAAAAGCCAGTACTTTGCGATGTTTCTGTCCAAAATATTGATGTAGAGTGATCAGAATACAGGATTGTTTTCACAGATGCCTTCACCATAAATGCAACATTAGGTTTGGCCATAAAATACAATTTTCTTGGCATTTATCAATGTTTTGTTCCCTCTGTATGGTTGAACATGGTTTAGGTTTTTTTCAAAAATAGTCATATTGAAGACATCTGTATGTTGTGGTTTCTTTATGTGTTTGGGGGTATATTTAAGTTTAAATCTAGTCAACTGTAACTCTATGGTAACAGAACGTGTACATTCTCTTGTTTACTAGATTATGAACCATCAACAAAACTTCATATGCAAATCCAATATTTTGTGTTCTGTTTTGTGCTTGTTTAAGTTGAGCTTTTGTATATATGACAAAAAGATAAATATTGGATTTATAAAAAATAGTATCTTTGAAAGTTCAATAATATATTGAACTGCAGATCTTTCTGAATCATTCTTGCTGCAAATCTTCTTTTTAAAAAATCTGGCAAACATTTTTTCCTTGCCTTACAGTACTCTGTCAATAAAAGTGAGTTGCTTTAAGCAATATTCCTCCCTCTGGTTTTCATTCTAACTGCATTTGCTATATCTGGCTCATCTGTGGTAATGCTGCATAGTGGCTAGGTGTGTGGTTTGCACAGGATTATTTAAAGAGATGCTTTCAAACCCTTCTAACTGGAGGGCCTTTGGTTTTTCGGTGAGAAGTCCAGCAACCAACCTCATCAGTACTGCCACGAGGGGTCTCATTCAGAAAAATGGGACTAAATACGATTGCTCCTTATTTATTTATATTTAACCTGCTTGCTTTGTTTGCTTTAGAGCCTGGATGTGAATATGCGTGCCTGAGTGTCTGTGTGTGCATGTGTGACAGGGGGAGATTTGTGGTGGAAACATTGTAATGGTTTTATAGACTGCCTTTGAATATCTTCAAAAACACTGGGGATCCCTGGACCATCTTATTTAACTGGCAAGCTGGCTCTGAGAAAGCAATGCTCACCTGTTTATTCCCCCATTTTACTTTTGCAGATATAGCAAGTGAAATAGAGTTACAAAGATATGAAAATAATATATACTAGAGCCCCCAGGCAACTAGGTTAAGGTGAAAACCTCCTTAGTATGGCACCCTCGACATAACTAAAGAAGTTGATAACCTCCTACTCTGCAGCAAAGCAGCCAATGCACATTTGCACATGAAGGTGAAGAAGCAGAGTGGAGACTTGAAGAATGACTGAAGTTCAAACAGCCTGCACAAACAATGGAGAAACACAAAGAGGAAATAGTCCATCAGGAAATCAGAGTCAGTCCAGACAGCCTGAGAGAAAAGTTCAAACAAGAACAGGCCCTAGACAAAGGTAAACAAAAAATTGCCAGGGGAGTATTACTACCTACAGTGCTCTTGGCTCCTGGAATTAAATCCACAGTTATCCTATACAAATGAAAAGAAGAAAGCGTTCAGAGTCCTTTTCATCCACTAAGAGAGCTCTGTTCCATAGGAAGCAAGCTGTAAAAGTCTTCATGGCTTGGGTGGGCAAAAAGTGTAGTGCATGTTGTCAGTGCTCAAATAAAAACCAGCTTGTGGGAAGTCTGAGAACATGCAGCAAAGATGTATCTCAATATCATTCCAAAGTCAGGTCAGATTTCAGACAATCACTTTTGCAATGGAGAAATTAATAACCTGAAACCATTTGCTACTGGAAGATATCCAACTGAATTAAGAGCTAAAAACATAAAGTACACTTTTATCTGGCGAGCTGAAAATACCATCACTGTTTTAACTAATGAGGACGAATCAGGCTTAAACATCTTGAAAATAACATTACATTCAGTACTGTGTGCATTCGAAGCCCAGTATCACAGCTTCTGAGAAGCCAAAGATTTAGATACCAAAAGCAAATGAATGACTTTTTCAGAATAATCTTTTTTGTTCTCTTCTTTTATTCACGACATGCCCACAGCTCTTGTTATTGTGCAGATAAGGATGTCCGTGAATAACTGAAGCAAGAGAAGAGTCCGCACTGTTGTAACCGTACATTTGGAGCCCCAGCAAGATGTGTGCTAAACCTCCCATCCAAGAATGCGCACTCCTTCTCCTGAAACATTTCCACAAGTAAAAACAAACAGCGGCCTGAGATGTCAGTCAAAATTACCAATAGGATTATCTCAGTCTCCCCGAATTTAGCATTAGGAGGGTAAATTCATTCCTTCTATTGAAGGCACTTTAGTCACACCGCAGATGAACTTCCCACAATGCATAGGCTGGTGCTGGGAAGTTGGCTGCCCTGGTTTGTTCAATTGCTCTGCAACACAAAGGGAGCCTCACTAGAATTCAATTAACCTTCCTCTTCATCCCAAGGGCGCTAGTGTCGGACCCCATTAGCAGCTGTTGCCCATTGTTCTCAATGAAGAACCTCTAAGCACCAAGTTATTAACCCATCAGTGAGCTAAGTGTGCAGGCAGTGGCATTTTATCCCCCTTCCACAGGTTCCTGTCTCAGATATTTATTCCAGTACCCTTACTGGTTTCATACTTTTACCTGACTTGCGTATCTGCACTGGGGAATCTGCGTAAATTACTTGGGCACCTACGAAAGCGTGTTTCATGAAAGGGTAGCTTACTGGAAAGGCAAGAAATGTCTTAAGTACAGGTAGAAAAGGAAAAAAATCCCTATCCATCAGCCTGAAGAGCTGTTGACATTAGCCTTTTCTTCTTTCTGAATTCAAGCAGCAGCCACCAGTGGCACAAGCCTCCAGTGTCTCGGCGGACGTTGCTTTGTTTCAGGAAAACTTTTGCCAAGGATGGAAACAAACTGGTTTATACCAGATGATAGACAGCGGTGAGTCCTAGAGACTTGGGCAGTCAAGCTCTGATTGGATCCTCCAGATGATGGAAGCCAATGCGGCGGGATTACTGTTTGTGAGTACATTTACCCCCAAACGTAAGAGAAGAGGGTTGATCCTTGAGTTCGTTGGCAGAGAAGCTGGATGTCGCATCCTCTCTCATGCCCTCTGTTCTGGGTTTCTTTGAAGTTTTGCTCTCCAGTTGCACCTAAGGTGAACAGTGCCTTGGCATATTCTGCATTCTCAGTACGTGCTCCCAAGAAAAGGGGATTCAACACAGTGATGATTTCATTGTAATGTATCTGATGCCAGTTCATAAGGGTAATGAGTCTTGCTTTTTTGTCTCAGCACCCATTCCACAGAACTACATGTTCTACAGATCAGGTACTTTCACCGCTCAGATTTTCTAAATTCATACTGCCTGGGGAGTCCGTTTACTGCACATTTAAAAGCAAGCAAGAAAGAAAAAGACAAATTAAAAGAAAAAAAAAAAGAAGAAGAAAAGAAAAAGAAAAAAAAGAAAAAATAAGAAAGAAAAAGGAGTTACCTGGGTGTTGGGCTTTGGGGTTTGGTTGGTTTTTTTTCCATTTTGTTTTGGTTTTTTTTTCATTTTAGCAGCTATTTGAAAAAACCAACCAAATCTATGTTTCTACATAAAGAAAAGCTTCTCAGTTGTTCTGACCAAGCTAAGAAAACAAAAAAAAAGTGTCCATTTCTCAAATGCACCTCAGTTTTGAAATGAAGAGTTTTCATGTTTTGACTCTTCTTTTTAGTTTAAAATGTGATCAAAAACCTATTATTTGCTGTATTTGACTTAAAATTGTCAATCCTTTGGTCAACGAAAAACTGATTTTCCCCATGAATTTTTATCATGCACAAAAATTCACCCAGGTTTTTTTTTTTTAAGTCCACCAGGAAAAATTTCATCCTGGTGGGTGAAAAACTGGACATAACCCAGCAATGTGCGCTTGCAGCCCAGAAAGCCAACCATATCCTGGGCTGCAGTAAAAGAAGCGTGACCAACAGGTCAAGGGAGGGGATTCTCCCCCTCTACTCTGTTCTGGTGAGACCCCACCTGCAGTACTGCGTCCAGCTCTGGGGCCCCCAACAGAAGAAGGACATGGACCTGTTGGAGCGAGTCCATGAAGATGATCAGAGGGCTGGAGCACCTCTCCTATGAAGACAGGCTGAGAGAGTTGGGGTTGTTCAGCCTGGAGAAGAGAAGGCTCCAGGGAGACCTTATAGTGGCCTTTCAACATGTGAAGGGGGCTTATAAGAAAGGCAGAGAGAGACTTTTTACCAAGGCCTCTAGTGACAAGACAAGGGTTAATGGTTTTAAACTGAAAGAGGGTAGATTTAGATTGGACATAAGGTATAATTCTTTACAATGCGGGCAGTGAGGCACTGGAACAGGTTGCCCAGCGAAGCTGTGGCTGCCCCATCCCTGGCAGTGTTCAAGGCCAGGTTGGATGGGGCTTGGAGCAACCTGGTCTGGTGGAAGGTGTCCCTGCCCATGGCAGGGGGGTGGGACTAGATGATCTTTAAGGTCCCTTCCAACCCAAACCATTCTATGATCCTATGATTCCTATAGATTTTTGTATCTGGCATAACAACGTCATACGGAAAAATGGCATGCAGGAAAAAGAGGAACACTGCCTTTGTTACCAGTATGTTTAAAACTGCACAGCAATGAATATTTTGCTCTTTTTGCTGAAATTGATTCAGCCAAAATGTTGGTTTGCTGACATCGCTGTGGGTCTTCTTCCCAAGTACTTCAAATATTTCAAAAACTAAGTATCACCAAGGAAAAAAACAAATCACTTTTCCCAGTTCCTCCTCCGCTGCCTGCCAAGTCCTCCAGTGTGACCAGATGTGTGGTGGTGAGTTTTGCTGTGCTCCTGTCAGCACTGCTGGCCCTGGCCACCCCACTGTTGGAGACAACCACCTCCTCATCAGAGCTGGTGGATGCAGATAGGTGCCTGTGACTCTGTCCTCCATGGCAAAACCTGGCTTTTGTGCCAGGTGGAGGGGACTTAAAGGTCTACCAAGGTCAGTAGAAGCTGAGCAAATGGTTCAGGGTCCCTCCGGCTTCTCCACCAGGAGAGGGACACCTCCGGCACCACGGTGCTTGGGCAGCCGACGGGCACAGCAAGGGTTGCCTAAGCTTTTCTGCCAAAACTTTCGGATCGGTGATGTTAGGCGTGCGATTTATCCACTCCTGTGCTGCGGACACTCCTGGAGGTATGATCCAGTGAAGTGGTTTAGCTGCTGTGAGTAAGAAGGTCTCAAATGCAGTTGCTCCTAGCCAGCTCCAGCTCTTCCACCAGAAAGTACGGTGCCCTGAACTTGGCCGGTTTAACTCTCCACCCAGTGGTTCTTCTGAGCTCTGTAAAATACTCCCGATTTAAAAATCCAGGTATTAAAACCTTCATCTTAATTGGATCAGCAACAGCAAGAATATTTCTCTGACCTTGGCCTATAGATGTATTTCAACTTTATATGCATTCATCAACTCAGCATGTATCTGTAAGGGCTTATCTACATGAGGAAGTTGCACCAGCTTAAATTTAACTTGTTGCAAATTGATTTCTCTAAATCAGTCTGAATACCTGTGGAAATTCTTATTTCACTTTAAAGATTTTTTCTATTGATCTGTGTTATAACCCAGATAACCTTGGTTTTATTCTAATGGCATGAGCGCTCCCACAGGTCTACGCATCAGCCATCTTAATTGGTTTTAAAACCACACCTTTAATTATGTGGTTGTAACTCCTTAGCATAGAGGAGGCCTTTCTTATGATCGCTGGGAGCAGCTGAGGTGCTAAATAAAAGCCGTCTCGGGAGCAGCTTGCACCCTGCTCCCCGAGCAGCCACGCTGCCCGGTGCTGGTGCGATACACTCCTGGTCTTATTCCAGACGGCTGAGCTGAACAAAACACACAAAGAATGTGATGATCATTTACTGGGCCCACAAACGGGGCTCAGGGTACATGCTGTGGATGCGACGGGGCTTCTGCAGAGGGTCTCACCCTGCGCAGCTCCGGCCACGGAGCGAAGCTCAACTTCACTTTTAGGCACAGTCAGCTTGGGTTTGGGTTGCTTTCACAAAGCCTTTCTTCTTTCAAGTAAATCGGTGCTTTTCAGTAAGAAAAAGTCTCGGTACGATCCGTAAGACTGGTTTTCTGAGCCAATCTATCTACAGGTTTTTTTATTTTAATGTACATTCGGTCATCCACAGTTGTAATCAGACGTTACATCCCCCCTGAGCCGGACAGTCAGAAATGCCAAAGACAGGCCGTTTCAACAATTTTCAATAGCTAAGCCTTCTACTAAGGTATCGCAGATCTATGACAAATTTAAACTCTTTTTTAACACTAGAGGGCTAGCATTACTTTACATTGGCTGTCTGTGCGCACACACACACAAGATTAGTAGGCTGATCGTCTTTGTGGCAGAAGTTTAATTTTTTTTTTTTTGCTTTGTAGAGTATTTAGATACCACAGTGACAAGAAATTTCTAGCACCATTATACAACAAGGGACCTTTCATTAACCTTGTAGTACTTAACCAAAAAATTGCTTTCTTTTGTTTCTGGAAGCATCACTTTTTGGGAGACTAATGACATTTGCATTCCCACTTGTATATGATGTGCACAGAAGTTGTAATAGAAGATTGAGTTAGCAGCAACGTTTCATTTTCTCTGTCTCCAATGATTGTGGTATTTGCATGTCAGCTGGAATGCGGCTTATATTTGCATTTCAATTCCCAGGAAAATTCAGGAGCGACACTATTTTCAAAATCTAGCTCCTAAAGTTGAAGAAACAAATAGCTAAGGACATGAGAAATCTTATGCCACGAAATAAATGCATATTTCATTTCTTGGACACAGAAATTATGCTCAATAATTTGAACTGCAACACCTGCTTTTTATGGTGCCTGCTTTTCATTTCTGGATTTTCTTTGCCTGACTGTAAGCATCTACGTATGTTCACTTACAAGGTATGGTTAGATGAAAAATACCGTTACAGATTATATTTGTTGATGGATAGTTAATGATTTCGAGAAATATTTGAAAGTGCAGCTTGCTTTCTGTGCTTTAGCGCAAAAAGCAGGGAGTGCTTGGGGTTATTTTTTCATAACAATTTTTACAGTAAGAAGGAGAGAGGAAAAAAAGCACAGGATGGTGCACGCCATCCATTGAAAGCAGCGTGAAGTTTCCCTTTGGCTGCAGTGAGCCCTCGGTGTCCCTCCTTAATGGGCATTTTAAGATAATGCAGTTTATTTCCAGTTCACGTGCCCACGTGCGTGCCATACCCAGCTGTGTGCAGTGACTTCTCCAGGTGTGGTTTGCTCACATTCAGCTGCAGCCCTACACCTTTGCTTAACGTTACCGGTTACGCTACTTGTTTTGGGCTTCCCCCTCAAGTGTTCATCTAACACGAACCGCAAGACTTTACGCCATATCGAAATGTTTTGCCGGGTAAGCTGTCTCACCAAGGGATTAGCTGACTTGAATCGTGCATGAATTTCATTTTAAAACTTCAGTGCACATCTGCAGCTGAAATTTGCTGCAAGTGCACTGCTAAGCGGTGGCCGGGAACTGGCACGCAACCTGTGAGCACGCAATGTACCGCTGCCTTGCAGCGAGGGCACGTTTGCTGTCGTGACCGTGTTTAGCGTTACGGTTAAACACCGCCTGCCCTGCTCCGCTTCGGTGTGCTTAGAGAAGGGGCAAGAGTGAGAGGGATTTTTCTTTCCTGCGCGCAGTGGGATACCTACCAGCAGAAAATGTGATCCGGAGCCCAAATCAGAGTAAAAACCTTCCAGCGTTCTTTTCCATTTCCCGCGACGTTCAGCTGGGGTGGGGGAGCTAAGGGTCAGCAGATGTGGAGGAAATTCCTGGAAATTTCCGTGATCGTCCTGTTGATAAATACAAGCAGACTGCTGCAAAGTGAGAGTCGTGCAGTGGGTAGAGGATCGGGGCAGCAAGGGCACGGAGGAAGGAGAGAAAGCTGCGGTTGAGGAGGGTCTGGATGTGTTTTCCTGGGTGTCGTTCCTTGGGAGAGCTCTGCTACGGCTGCCAGTCTTGCTAAAGCTGTACAACGGCCAGTGGCGGAGGTAGAAAGTAAGATGCATAAAATAATTTTTCAGGAAATCTTTACAGAGCTCCCCTGCAGACATTGCTTTTCGTCTCAAGCAGTGAGTTGGCAAAGCCTTGCAGGAGTTTGCTGCCGTCACCACCGACTGCTAGCTGGCACGGGACCGGTCGGCAAGGTGCCGGGGGTGTCATGGTAGTGGTGGGTGCAGCCATGGAGAGGGTGCCCAACGCGAGGGGCATCTCCAGGAGCTTCTTTTTAAAATGATACGGGGCAGCTGAGGAGGACGGGTCGTGCCACTGTTAAGCACGGTGCTGTCCCCAAAGCTGAGGTGTGGAAATATGAGGGAAACACATTCTCTGGGCAGGACAAAAGCAACTTGCAAAGCTATATGATCTCTGTGCCGAACCAGAGCTTTAACTGGCACAAAAATTATCTTTACTAACACCTGCAAGCAAGTGCATAGAACACTGCAAAATTAATAGTCAGGGGGAGAATGAATTCCTTAGAGCACAAAGGAAAAAACGTTTCCTCTTGTAGCTGATGGTGTATCAGGTATCTCAGACTGCTTCAAAACCAAGGGCATTAGTGAAACCAAGAGCCAGAACCATGACACCCTGCTTTATTTCGGGTGTCAACCTCTTCAGTAAAAGTGCTCTCCCCCAAACAAAGAAACCTGGCTGAAGCTATATGAGCTTGTTGGCGTGGAGGTTAGTCAGGTGAAAAGGAGTGATACACAAGTACCACTGGAAAGAAATCTGTGATATGTTGAGACAGTGGAAAAGACAGTCAGGCTGGTCTCTGGTGAGGCTTTTCTGTTACAGAGCAATGGGTGGAAGGAGATATTAAATGCATAAGCAGCAGTTCTCTAACATGTCAGCCTCCTAATAAAAGGTGCTTACTGCTTGCTTTTGTAGGTGTCATACGTGCTTCCTCTCATGCTTTTACCTATTCAGCCCTCACAATGGGGCCAAAAAGGATCTTCCAAGTCCTTCACTTTTCCATGATCTGCCTTTTTGCATGTGTTGACGGATGATGCTCAGCACGTGCTTGCGGGTAAATCACGTTTCTGAATGCTCTGCTCTTCGGGTGCTGGAGAACCCTCAGGGCTGCTTTGCTTCTGTGGCAAACCAGCGTCCAGCAGAGTAACTCACCTGCGGTGGCTGAGACATCTCTTAACATCACCGGACCCTTCATCAAAGTGATCTCTGTTTGAAAAGCTACGGGCTTCTCCTTTAGGCTGACCCAGCCAGTTGTTCAAGGCCTGGGATGTGAGGGAATGGTAGGGTCTCAACAGCTGTGTCTGCCTTGAAGCAAACAGGTTGGTTGTTCTTGAACTTGAATCAATTAGTCCCAAAAATACGGTGTGCGAGGACTGGGCCCATCAGCGGGTACATGGATGTAAGCATAGCAGCCCTAAGGCCTCTAACTCTCTAATAGCTAAGCTTTTTTAATTGACTGCAGCCCCGGGCATTGTTTCAGCCGTATCCTCAATCCTGATGCTGTCAAATTCACGAATCCCGCACCACACCAGGTAGAATTACTGAGCTGCATTGTCCCAGGTGGAGGAAAAATTCAGCGTAAAAAAGCACATCTTGGTAATAGGCAGCTTTCAGGGAGCCCTGACGCAGGACCTGGGAGGAAGCTGAGCCCAGCAGTGCTTTCTCAGGGTTTGACAACGGTGAAACACAGCTGATCCACAGCTCCAGAATAAAAAGTTCTGTAAATTGTTTGGGTTTTTAAATTTTTTTCCTCTGCCTTTTTGGGCCCTTTAGCCTCCGGGGGACCCGGGCAGGTGCATAGTCCAAGCACCCTCAGCCAGAAGTCTGGTCCCATTCAGATCAGAGCTGCCCCGTGCGGGTACCTGGTGCTTGGGTAGTTACGCGGACCCTGAACACCCCCAAACGCATAGTGAGGCCTCTCACGTGGGGATATATGGAGGGTGTTCGCAGGTCCGAGCACAGAGGGAAAAACAAGGGGAGGGAAGGAAAACTCGGACTTATCAAAACTGGATTTATCTATATGTATTCTAGAAAGTAATGTCTTAGACTTAAGAGAAGAAGCAGTTGTTCAGTCGCTTAACACATTCATAAAGAACTTAACGCATTCATAAAGAAGAATGTTCAGTTCCTGGAAAACTGTATCAGTAAACTATAGGGAAGCATGTATAGGCTTTACATCTTTTTCCCGAAACACACAAAATTACAGCTTTCCAGCAGTAAAAGTTACCGGGAAGGCTCATGGAAAGCTTTGAGTTTCATATTATTTTTTTTTTTTCTTTTTTTCATTTTCCTTTAATTGTCACTTCACCCCGCGGAGCAACCTCACCACCCAGAGCACCTGTGCAGGGGCAGGTTTGAGGGCGGCCGTGCCGGCGGCCGGGGACTCGGCACACACCAGCCGCTGGCCGCCCGGGGAGCCGATGAGTGGCAGGTCCGGCTTTCGTGGGAGGGTGCCAGACGGGAGGTCTGACCCCCGGGACTGCGCCTCCCAGCCCCGAAAAGGAGCCGTCTGGACTCTGCCCAGCTCCAGCTGGCGCAGAATTACTCGGGACCTAATTACAACAACCTGGTGACAGCCCAGCGAGAGGAGTCCCTCATTAAACATGATGGTCTGGATGCCACGGCTGGCACGGGAAACTCTTAAATGGTTATTGCTGGAAATGGTGAGTGCATACCAGGGGAAAGATCACTCTATAAATGCACTATTTCTTACATTCCTTCTCCGAGCATCTGTTATTGCTCTCTGCCAAAGGCAGGATATTGGATCCTTAGCTTGGCTCAGTGCAGCCAATCTTCTGGTTTTATGGTTAGGTCTGTAACAGCAGCTACAAGAAAAACTTTAAAATACTTGAGTGGAAGAAAAATCCTTTAATAGTATTCGTGCCTTTTTGTTTGGCTCCTGGAGTATTAAGCAATACAAAGGAGATACATCAGTATTGATACGCACGGTCCCACTAGCAGTATTTGCTTTCTATTTCCGATGTCTTATAACAATGTTTCATATAAGTAAGATTTATATATATTGAAATATTACGGAAAGTAGAAGAAAAGCCTTTTCTGATACAGTTAGTTGTACTGTGGCGAACAATAGCTCTCGCGTTGTGTGGCACATAGTGGGAAAGCTTTTCACCTTTTTACTTTGATGAGATGGGATAGAGAATGGGTCGAGCCAGTAGAAACCTATTGAATCAGATCTAAAAATAAAACCAAAGGCCTAAAAAACCTGCACCTCACCCAGGGACCTTTGACAAGTTCTATTCAGGGACTGAATGTGTGACCTCCTGATTTCAGAAACATGCTTTTCCGTCCTTTTCTTCACCTTGCTTTGCAAGTTTTAGAAGCCAGTTGCCATGAAGCCAGTTTGGTGATGTGGGGCACCGATGGCTCGTCATTGGCCAAACCGAGGAGCAGTAAGAAGTTTCTCCTTGCATTTGGTTGGGCTCTGAAGGTCTCACGTCTCCTGTGCATTAGATACAGCATCTCCCTCCAGGCTACCACCAATACAAATGGACCCTCATTCATCCTTCCCAAGCATCTTCATACCTGGTGTGTCCTAGGGCTTATCCAAGCACATGCGGTTGGTTCGCTCCGGGTTGAATTCTTCCTCTAGCTTTAGTGTCCCAGTCATCCTCTCCTTTGACACATGTCCTCGTCTGAGGCACCCTTTCATTCAATTATGTCCCCTTGGGTGTGATGTTTCCCAGAAGCAGCAAGGTATGTGATCTCTGTGATAACATGGCTGGAGCGTCTCTGGCAGGAGTTTCTGCAGTAGTAGTAAGCCTTCACTACATTGACTTGCAATTAGCATTTCATTCCTAGTGTCACAAATAATTAAAAATGACCTGAAGTCACTCCAGCAGTTTTTTAATTGCTACTCTTCTCCTGTGAATCTCTGTTAGTAACAATAAGCAAAACAACAATACAGCATAAAAGCACATTTTAATTTCTTTTTTATTATTTTACAGTGCTGTTTCCTACTGATGTGGGGCACTGCAGGACATGTAAGCATAAATGCAATATGAGCCGCCAAACATGAAAACCCTGACCACCTGTTCTTTTGCTGCGATAAACGATGAAAAAATCCAGTTAAAACAAAGCTTGAAGTAGTTTACTTTAAAATTACTCTGACTTTGCAGAGTCAAGCCTTTCAGGCTCCAAATAATAATTATTTTAGCATCTCCTTGTTTTCAGAGAAAGGCTTCCTTGCCAAGAATGGTCCTTTATTCTATATTTACCTGGGAGCCACAAAAAAGCAATACTTTGTTTGACGGCTCCTGCTAAGCTCAGGTCTCCTGATGCTCTAAAAATATGCAGAAAGAGGCAATCGTTGCCCCAAGGACTTTAAGGCCCAGAAACCTTAAGGTCCTCTGGAGAAAAGCCTGGGGCCACACCGCTGTGGACACGGAGATTCATTCGGACATTCCTCAACTCCAGCAGGAACTGAATATTTTTTAAAATGCTGTTGTAGGGACATGCCCAGCCCATGGCATGTAGCCATCATGCATCCAGGCATTGAGGAAAGTGTTTGCCAAGGCCGCGGCATAAGACAGAGCTGCAGATCTCATGTGCCCATAACCACGACCCCCGGTGATATCCATGCTCTGCTTACATGTGCCAGGCACTAGGACTTCTGCAGCTGCCTCTCAGCACCCCACGACCCGGTCCCTCTCCAGGAACCAGGTTTTAGGATACTACAGAAGAACTTGCGTGGTTTTCCCAAATCCCTGAGCAGAAGTGCTCCTGTGAAAATGTTAGGTGACCCTCCCAGCCCCACAGGTGCCTTGCTCCTGTCTGCTCCAACGGAAGACCCACTGTTCCTACTTTCAACTAAAATGGTGTTTTTACCGAAATTGGCTTCCTCTGAAGCACTAGAAGACATCTCAGCACTGGCTCCCGAGTTGTGGAAAGTGGGAAAAGTTTTCATTGACAGTAGTCTGGAGGTACCTGGCCAGGGCTGTATAGTGGCTGAGGATCGTCCCTTTGTAGACTGCAGTTTATGGGGCTAAACATGACACAGCTTGGTGGGGTGAGAATCTCTTCTTACCAGATGATGCCACTGTCGAGTGGGAGACTTAAGACAACATGACGACATGAGTCGTCTTGTAAGATGTCCACTAGTGATATGCAACAACCTGAAACATGGCACCTTAGTCAGCTCCGGAATTCCAGAAGGAAAACTGCCTTGCATTTATGCATAAAATCTGTCCTGTTCTTAAAACTATACTTCCAGCTCGAGCGGTCCTTTGCTCAAAGACAACGTCCTGGCGCTGCATGTCCTGCCCTATGAATCCGAAATGGTAGGAGTCAGCCTTCGGCAGGAACGTCTCCTAATTTCGCTGTATGCCCTTAAGTAAAACTATTTATCAGCCAGCTCACTTGCCTTGCCCAAGCTGATAAATGACCCACACATGTAAATCTATTTCCAGAGTTTTGCTCATTCTTTTTGATCTGGTTTCACATCCACAGACAACTATTTTCATCTACATTTTAAAAGCAGAACTTAAAGTATAAAGGTGATTAATTTCCAGAACCTCCCATCCCTGGGCAGTCTTTTAAGGTCCCTGACTACCAACAGCAGCTTGCTGTTCTCGTTATGCTGATGTGTAAGTTTATTCAAAGACCCCTGAAGAACTGGAGGCTTGTTGCACTCATAAATTTCCCAGGATGTCTGCCAGAGGCATAACATGTTCCCAACTATCTGAAAGTCATCAGTGAACTCTGAGAAGGCAATATTTAAAACCAAAGCTAATAGTGAATGTTTGCACTTTATACAAAGGGAGTAAAAAAAAAAAAAAAAAAAAAATCCTCAAAATAGTTCCTTGATGTGGTTTGGAAAGCTGATGATATGAAAACTATGGAAACAATTTTCTTCTCATAGAGAGAGCAAGGTGACTCACTAGCCTTAGGTAGGAAAACTGTTGAAGTGTGCCTGCTTGTTAAGTAAACACAAGCAAAACTGGGTGCTATAAGCAGAAATGCAGGACCCTTAAAAACTGGAAGTGAATCTACTATAGAGAGGTCATGTCTGAGGAGACACCTCCAGGCTTATATCAGTCTGGAAGGAGCAGCAGCAGCTCCAGAACTTCTCTAGGTGTGGCAATAAGAAATTGTGACTTAACTTCGACATCTTGCACTAAATTTCGGAGAAGGCTGGAGAAAGCTAAGTAGGATCCTTAGTCTGGGGCAATCAAATCACAGCTTATTGCTGCTATTAGCTTCAACATTGTTTGTGCCAGGGAAGCCTTTGATGACTTGATTTAGCCCCACATGATGAAATGGAAGAAGATATCCCAACAGAAGCTGAAAACTGTATTTTGGCCATGCATGGAAAAGAGATCGTTGCATCAGCCGAGAACCGATGAGCACACTGAGAAAAGACAGCCGGTAACCTGCCTGCAGGGGAGTTTCATTGACCATCTTGAGATTCTTGAAGCTGTAACCTTCTCACGTGCCCCTGGTCAGAAGAAGGGGACACAGCAATGGGGTGCAGGTTGTGTTCTGATGTAGGGGCTGGTTGGTAGCAGAGCGGCCGACCTCTCGCTGCCTCCCAAGAGCACCGTTAATGAGCACAACCAGTTCACAGATACAAAGCCACAAATCACTTCTTCACTTCTTGCAGTTCCAGGGACTGTCATAGAGGCTCTTCTGGGACAACACATTGATACTGGCAAAGTGTTACATGCCGAGTTAAGTGTTCTTGCGTGCAAGCTAAAGCAATAATCTTCCTTTTGTTTAATAAAAATCTAAGTTACTGTAGCTAAATCTCCAGATGAAGATTCAACTTTCTTCTGGAGAGTTTCTTTCTTCCCTTGGAAGCCATCTTGCATCAGGTGTGGGAGATAGGATAATGGCCAAGGAAAATTTGGCTTCCACTCTCAAGTGAAGCTAACTGTGTCCCACTGCATGTAAAATCCTGTATAATAATGCATTTATTGGTTTTCATCCAGAAATCTTTCCTACAGTTGCTAGCATTCCCCCCCAGCTGAGAGTCTGGCTTCCATGCAGCTCTCTCACCAAGCTGTTCCCCCAGCCTTGAAGAATTCCTTGAAAAATGGATTTAGGATGCCCACAAGTCTGCCTGGCTATTGGGGCTTCCTACCAGGCCTCCAATGCTGCAGCCTGTGAAATAGCTGTTATCCAGACTAATGAACATTGCTCGTGCAAGCACCGGTGGGTAGAAAGTGGCCATGAATATATTTAGGATGGAAATCAGACAAATATCTCTAAGCCTCAGAAGAGGATGGTTCTGGAAAAGCCTTTTGTTGTAGCGGTGGTAGCTCAATCCTGAGATTCTTCAATTAAAAGTAAAAAGTTCAAGCAGTTTATGTTCTGCCTGCAAAACAAGAAACCGAACCAACCTTCTCAACCCCTGTGTTGCCAAGTCCAGATATAAACACCAGCACATCAGCATCCCGCACCGCTCAGCGGCGACGACAGGCACACTGCCAATAATAACCCACATGTTACGCCTCGCTGCTGCCGGGCGCGGGGACACAAGCGTGAGGAGCACAACCTGATGTTTTAAGTAAAGGCCAGGGATTAAGTTAGGCTAAACCTGTCAAACAGGAGGCAGAGAGATGGGTCTCTGGTAATGCCAGGAACCCCAGGGGCTCCCTCTGCGGTTGAGCGGGTTTGGGGGAGCAGCAGGACTACCGCACGTCGCACCGGAGGAGTGCTCACCCGGGGGATCCCCACCGCCGAGGGGAGCGTGTGATGGCATAGCATTAAAACATCCCAGGTTTCGTTATAGAATGGACTTCAGAAATCTGTAGGTGTTCATTAAGGTTTTTTCAACGTCTAGCGCTGTGGTTTCCCTGTTGCATTCGTCTTGGGTGCATGCTTCAGTGGTTGCTCATTACTTACACGTCAATAATAAATCAACCTCTTTGATCTATACTGGGTTTAAACAGCATGAACAGCGTGGTATTTCCCTGTGACAGAGCAGTTGAAAAGATGGTCCCTACCCAAAAGAGTTTACGAGGGATGGGTAGATGGGATGGAGATGCACAAAAGACCAGCAAACCGAAGTGATGCTGCCGGCCGCTGCGTTAGGCAGAGCTCTCTGCTCAGCTGCAGCCTGACCACTGTCAAGTTTTGCTGCTAGCATCACAACAGAGGAGGGGTTTAAGAAGGGATTAACCACGGAGCATCTTCCTCCTGCTTCCTTTTGTGCTTTTGTGTTTTCTCTGCTGGCTCGAAAGCAGCAGGTAAGTAGCCCGCATTATTGTCAGAGTTTTCCTTGCTGTTATTGATGATCTGCAGCAGCACAATGAGAGCGAGCGGAGCCTTGGAGAGTAAAGCTCCAAAGAAACAAAACTAAGAAAATCAATGTTTGCTATCGGAGAAAAGAAAATCATCTGGACTGAAAGGACCTGACTGATGGAATGGGGTCTGTGAGTCCCTGCCTGAGCTCCTGTAGGCAGTTGCCTCTGTTTAAAGGGAGAGAGAAGGACAGAGAAAGAGAGGAGAATGGTAAAATGCTGCTCCATGAATTAGGGCAAATACTCCTCCCATTCTGGGATGTTTTAGCTTTGCCTGCAGAGTCTGCTGAAGTCAAAGCAGCTCGTGGGATGTATTTTCATTTTATATCCAGACAGCTGTACGTTACCTTCTGTGTCCCTCTCAGGTATGTGGTGGCCATGAGCTAACCTGTATTTAAAGCAGCACCAAGGGGAAGAAGTAAAATACTGTTCCTAATTTGTGGCAGCGGAGAAAAAAGATCCTTTCTTTTTTTTTTATTAGCAATGCACGGAGCTCATGTGAATGGGCTACTCAGAATGGGGTGGTTAGTTCTTATTCAGAAGTGTGCACTATATGGGATTATTGATTTCTTCTCTGCTTGGAGATAAGAAATAGAATAAGCAGGAAACAGTTTTCACACTTGACCTCATGTATGTTCAGGCCTGAATTGTTTCCTAGCAGGTTCTCATGCATCTGGTTTTAACCTTTAGATATCGCTGTCTTTACGCACTCAGCAAGGACACTCCACACACAGTTATCTCCTCCTAGCCACCAGCTAATTGGTCTTGCCAAAATACACCTCATTCAGCCCCAAATTATTAAATCAATGGTGTTTTTTGAACAAATCATTAATCATTTTGTCTCTGCTTGTCTGCTTGATTTTGTCTGGTTTTCTACACCCCCACCCATGTTATACTAAGCAACAGTTTTAAATTATACCTATTTTTCCATCTTCTGTTATTAAAATAGGAGCAATGATGGTGCTGGCACAGATCTGGAAAAAGAGGAAAATGATTAATTAGAGCATACATCAATAATCACTTGGCTTTCTCTTACTGCAATGTAGCAGTAAAGTATTTAGCAATTCCAGAAATAAAAGCCTTTTAAATAAATATCAGTCCCTTTTTATTGAGAAGAACACTTAAATTACAAATTTCTTTTAAAACATACAGTGTACTTACCTGCTCTGCAATTTCAAAATCAGTTATTTCATAGAAAAGCAATTTTCCTTGCTTGCATAGTTGATATACAGCTGTGTGTTATATAGTGTAGAAAAGGGTATGGGATTATTCTTGTAACTGGAGATTTTGTTTCAAATACCTCTTACTGCTTTGTTTTGGGGGCTTTTGTAGGGTCCCATTGTTAGTTGTTCATGGTATCAAATGGACACAAGTGACTTACACAAATGCTCAGGACATCAAGCCTCATATTTCTTGAATTATGGACAAACATGGGTTCGGCCTTGTATGTGCACATGCGCGTATTTTGTCACCCACTGTTGCTCACCTTCATGTTTAGAAGCTGTCCATCAACCAGCCCTGGCTGAGGTGCAGCAGTCGCCAGCCTTATGCTGCCAGCGAGAGAGATCTAGTTCAAGGTCAATATATTCGGAAGCAGTTCTGAAATGTTTTGCCATCATCCTTTCCACCTCCAGCAAACGTACTTTAAATGCTGAGATGGAAATGCAAAAATCTTCAATTGTGACAAAAAAGCAAAATATGTCACTGATATATTTTAAAAACCTAAGGACACAAGCTGTTAGGATTAGTGTATGTCATTTAATGTCAAACCTCAGTTTATGATCCAAGATACAACAAAAAGTTAAGGAACAATAACAGCGTTTTTGGATGGCTTCCTTTGGGCCTTGCACTGCTTATAATGAACTTCTTTTTCTGCGCTGGTACTTTAACTCCCCAATTATTTTAATCCAACTGGCCCCATCACTAGCAGATATTTACAAAGGAAATATGGATTTGCTGCAGATAAAAAGCTGGTGTTTAAGGCAAGTGAATAATTCCAGCTAGTTCCTATTGGGTTTCTGGTGGTGTCATATTTCCATGAACAACAGGATATTTTTAAAATATAAAACAACAATTGAATTGTCACAGTATGGGTGGCATTTCAGTTCTGCACTACTTCCTCACTGGACCAGAAGATAAAAGGTTGCAATATTAAGGGACACGGAGCCAGACATGCTTCATCTGTTAGCATCCCAGCATGGCACCAGAAATGCACTTCTGAGAAAGAAACATTAAAATGAAGTCCCCAGGGATGTTAACCCTTGTGTCACTGTTCTCTACCTTTCGCCCACGCATTCCTCTCCTCAGAAAATGGGGGTAATGCCACCATGGAGGCAAACACCAGGGTGTGTTTTAAATTATGTTGGCGAAATTGCATAGAAAAGCGTGAGCTGGCTGCTGAGGACCTCCACCTCTCACCGAGGGCTAATTCAGTGAGACTCCTCCCACAGCCTCAACATTGCAACCAACTCCTTGCATCTCCAAAGCTTTTGGACTTCGCCCTTTTTTTTTTTTCATTATTTTTCCCCTGTGGCTTCTTCAGCTGTGGCAGCTGAAGCCCTGGGTCCTCTCTGCAGCCCTTCTCCAGCTCTCTCCCCATGGGCTTTCATCGAGCTAGTGCAGGGCATCCCCTCACTTATATTTCTGATTTCACCTTACCGTAGCGAAGGCAAAACTATTTCCAACTTTACGCCTGCTTCTTCCCACACCCTTTATTCTTTTCTGAACAGCTTCCTTGGCCGAGGTGCCTGAACTGTGACTTTATCCCAAGAGGTATTTGAAATTTTCTTAAGACGCATCATTGAGAGGAATGTGAATATTTGCTGGTTTGCTCAGGAGACTGCGAAGCCAGGAGCCAGCCTATGCAGTTGAAACTGGTACCCTCTGTGTGGTCCAAAGGCATGGCAGGCACTCTTCTAACAGCTTCTCAGCATCACAGCTACATCCCAGTGACTAGGCTCATGCTCTGATACTTTTAATTTTCCCAGTGGAGAGGCAGCCCAGATTTATTATTTAGTCACCGAATGCCTCTATCTCCATCTGTGTAAGGATATAATGATAATGTGGTTTCCGAGAAGGTCCTGTCTGCATTCCGTGAAGAAGTAGTCTCTCCTTCAAAGCTAGAGTAAAGTCTGGTTCCTAATTGTTTCAGGACAGAAGAGGAGTGGGGAAATTAAATGGGGCAGAAACGTAGTGTGAATAGTAGGCTTTCAACTGCTTGGAAGCCTTAAGTAAAACATAAAACACTTTTTGAAAAGGTCATGGAGTAGAAACCATCAATTTTAATAAGATATTCCTCTCTGCTGTTGAGGCAAAAGTGTCAATATGCAACAACCTCCTACCAGAAGTGCACAAAGCAAAAACCTCTGGTGTATTTAAATACTATCGGAAATTATGAGAAAATACACTCTTATGGAGTATGTAATTTATTGCTTAAATAAAATCACATATACGAAAGTTCACGCTCAGGCTCAGTAAGGCTGAATAACAAGAATGAAGAAGAAGCTGACTTGTGTGGACTGAATTTTCAGAGCAGTGCCTGGGCAGCTCTTTTGTAGGACTCCATGTTTTACATGCCGAGAGAAAATACATCTCAGCAGCACATAGTGAAGCACCTGCAGGCTGAATTTCTGGGCTTCTATTTACAATGGTGATCAGGTACCTGCACAAAACTCATCATCAATTCAGTGGTCCCTGGAGAGTCACATTAATTAGAAAAGCCTGGTCTCAGTCAGTAACGGCAGAGGTCACAGCTCCCATGCACACTGCCCCAGACTCTCCGAGGTTTAACCAATGAGTTTACACAGGCTCAGCTGATTTTTGCCCATACCATTTAACTTGTTTTCCTTCTCGCAGTCTATTTATTAACAGGTCTTTGTGTAGTAAATATAGTCACCCATTTTCTTTGTAGCTTGTCTTTCCTTACTACACACATTTGCAAAAAAGCCTCTAACTACTGCAAGTGTGGATGTAAGATATAACTGGGTTTTTTTGACCAGTTCTTGCTGATTTGTGCAAAGGTACCTTATATGAATAAAATGATGCCCCAGCAACTTAATGAATGACTGATTTACTCGATGTGTTTCTGTTGTTTATTAACAAATCTGAAAAAGTCATTTAAATATGGAAAAGGAAGTGAATGTATGGATTGATCAAGTCATTTGTCTCTGCTTGCAAACATGGTCATTTAGCTCCATCATGCTCCAAAGCATACATAAACCCTCAGTACACAACCGCTAATCATGCCAATAATAGAGCTAATGATATCTGGTACCGAAGTTATTGTGCTCCTTGAGCATCTGCTTGCACCTACTGCCAGTGCCACCGGTGAAGAAGATGGAAGAATGAAAAGGCATTTTTTCAGCAAGGAAGGAGGAAGGGTTATGTGAACAAGAAATTAGCTTGAATATATAAGAAAGGGCAGATTTTGAAGCTGCTGAGGTGAACCAAGTATGACTACTCGCCAAGAGACAAGCAACGACGAGACTTCTGCAGATTTCAGTGGGTCCAGAGTTTCACTTCAGAAATGGAAACACAGTAAAAGGAAAAAAAAGAGCAGCTCATAAGAGGATTTTAAAATGTGGGTGGCATACGGAATGCAGCTAGTAACACCAGACGCCAAAATGCAACTGCTTCTCTGTATTATTTAGAGATGCAACTTCTCTTACTCTCATAGCTTCACTCCAGAACTTCTCAATGACAATCATCTTTGAAAGGAGCTCGTATCTTTGGGTCCTTGTCACACAGACCCAAGTCACGTTGCAGAGCCGTAGCTCGTGTTTTTAACTTGAAGTGATGCTTCATCACTTACTTACAAAAGGAAGCATTATGGCCATTTTAGTCTTTATGTGCAATTTTAAAAGACCTTGTTTTACAGAAGCTGAGTGTGGGATCCCTGCAGGCTTAATGAACAAAATTCATTCTTAAGATTACATATTTTTGCCATCATCCAGCTGTCATCTCACTGTCTGTTTTGTATGTTCAGTCACTATTTTCTTTCTCTAATTCCTTAGATGGGGCGTTTTTCAATGTACCAGACAAGAAAAAAACATCAGATTTCCCTCTGACTAATGGGTAGCAAAACTAGCAGGGCACAGCAAGCCTCTGATTTTAAGGAACAGAAAATATCCTATCTCTTGGCAATTGTGCTGTTATAGTGCTCTGGTTAAAAGTGGACAGAAAAGTAGCAACACGGCTGAGAAAGGGCTGAAAAATGCTTAGAGCAACTGCCTTCTTCCAAATACTTTATAAATAATAAAGGGAGAAATAAAGACAGTGATGGCTCCTTTGCTTAGCGTTTATTGGTTCTCACTTCCAGCTTTTGCAGTGTTTATGTCGGCTGCACCACAAGAGGTTTCTGCAGCCACGGTACCAGCCCCGGACACCAAAAGCCTTGCTTTCGAAAACTGCATGGCATGGGCAGGGCTCAGATTTACCGAGGTTCATCCAAGACATCAGCTTTCTAGAAAAGTTGATTTCTGAGTGTAAGAAAAACCCCAAAAACCTGCAGTGGATATCTAGCTCCCTTCTCTGCTGAAGTGACAATTTAAAAAAATAATTCTTGCCTGTTATGAGATTTCTGTTTCCCTGTGACTCTTCCTGAGAGTCTACGTTATTGTACAATTAATCCAATTAACCAATCTTTTTCACAATAACCTTATCGCGTGGCTCTGTGTTTGTGGGTGGGCAGCTGTTATTACAGCCTGCTGGGGCAGGTCTCAGGATTACAGCAGAAAGAAAGAATTACATTTGTGCATCATTCGCTTCCCACCTGGGGCATAATAAATAGGAGTTCTTGTGATAAGCGGTTGTCTGTCTCAACCAGAAGAAAAGAACATGTAAAAACCTTGCAATTCTGTTGTTCACCTAAAATATGGTAGAAATTGCTGCTAGCCCCAAGAGAAAAATCTGGCATTCTGTTCTCTTCTCGGTTAACAAGGATCTGTAACACCTGAAACCTTGGCTTTAATTTTTCCCTATCTTTTGCAATATTTTTTTATGGCTGACTGACTTCATGCTGAGCGTATTTCTTCACTCTTTTGTTTTTTTCACAGGTATACTTAACTTCTGGGATTCCAGTTTAGTCAGGGGAGATCTCTATTTTATCCTTACAAGGAGGAGTAAAACCTCCCTGTGTGTATACTGGGAAGACTAGACTTGGACATTTCTTACATCAAATAGAGTGACCTTCAGAGCCACACTTGGGATCACATAAGGTCTCTGCTTTTAGCGGTATTAGAAATCTTGCCTAAATGGGGTATCCCAGGACTCCCCAGAGCAGAGGAATCCTTCTATAGCGGGAGGGGATGTTCAGACAGCACGGGGAAAACACCAGGCATCTGTCTGCTGGGGAAAAGCAGCACAGCCAGGCCAAACGTGTCCTGGTGATCTCCACAAACAGCAAAACCTCAAGCCTTCACCTGCTCCGTCCAGTTGCCCACACTCAAGCGCCCACCTCTATTCCAGATGCCAGCGGGTGCCGGAGGTGACCCCACGGGGCTGGGAGAAGCACGGGACCTATGGAACATGAGCCCTTGGGAAGAAAAGGGAAGATCTGGACAGGGACCCACAGTGACGCAAAGCAATCTGACTGCGGTGTTTCAAAAAATACCCTTTCTTCCCTGAGTTTTCCATTTTCCTTTTTAATCTGTGATCTTTGAGCTTAGTGGTTTATCCATCTCTTGCCTACCTGAGACTAATCTACTGATTCTTATACTGGAGTCTGATATCACTACTTGGTACTTTAGAAAATGGCATTAGCATTTATTAGCATGTATTAGCCTTAATAAAAAGCAACAATATATTTGCTGTTTTGTTCCTTCAGACACAATCCACTGGTCTGAAACAATTTTTGAAACTCTCGTAGCAAAACCATAATACAAAGGTCACACAGTAGTGAGCAAATTAGAAGCATGCTCATCTTTTTACATAAAATGCATATGCGAAGAGGCAGATATGCATCTTGCCATTGAAAACCCATAATTTGGTGTGCTTTTCTAATAATGCATTTGGGAATTTAGAAAGTGTGCAATACAAATTTCAAAATACATCGCTGAACAAAAAAAAAAGGCAGACATACAAAGACAAAACCTAATAATCTGGAAACAGAGCTGAAAAAAACCCATTGTGTATGCAATCATTGCCTTTGATTTTTTCTCACACAAAGGAGAATGTCTCACCTCTGTTTGTGCAGATGGGCAACATCTGGTCGTACAAATACCACTGAATGCGTGAGTTTTAAATTGTGCGTGTTTGTACCTTATAACACCAAAGGCATATTCTGTTCACCGATTAAGACAGTTCAAGGTGTCTTGTGAGCTGGGTGTCTTGGTTCCCAATATACTCCATGGGAATCTAGACAATATGTCAGAAGTAGGTTCATTTGTCCACGCTCTGGTTTGTAGTCCCATGTGAGATGCCCTAAGGCATCCCAACCTCCCTCCAGCCACCCTCAAGGCATGGGCATCACATCAGCTCTGTCAGCCCAGTGCAGATGTCTCAGATGCTTTAGGGCATCGGAGGTACACGAGATGCCTGTATTTAAAATAACTTAATAGACCGCTCCTTGTGCAGTGTGTGGGGGGGGATTCATCTCCCTCCAGAGCAGACACCCACACGTCAGCTGAGCAATTTCAGATGGCCAGGCAGGGGGGTCTGTAGGGGTCTGGTACTATTGGAGGTGCTCGGGAGCATCCCAGATACCAAAGGGATATTCCACGCCATGTGATGTCATGCCTAGTATAAAAACTGGGAGGAGTGGGCTGGGGGGGGATCGCTGATCAGGAGCTAACTGGGCATCGGTCAGTGAGTGGTGAGCAATTGCATTGTGCATCACTTGCTTTGTATATTCCAATTATTTTATTATTATTATTGCATTATTATCATCACCATCATCATTATTATCAATATTACCATTATTATCATTAACATAATTATTTTCTTCCTTTCTGTCCTATTAAGCTGTCTTTGTCTCAACCCACAAGTTTTACTTTTTTTCAATTCTCTCCCCCATCCCCCTGGGTAGTGAGGAGTGAGTTGAGTGGCTTGCGTGGTGCTTAGTTGCCGGCTGGGGTTAAACCACAACACCCACCTCCATGGTCAGCCCTCCAAAAAAGTAAAATAACTTTTTTACAGGTCATGTTAAATAGTCAAGGATCTTTTGTGATCGTTTAAAAAAAATATACTAGATTTAATCATATTTTCAAGCTATGGCCCACAGGAAGCCAGAAAATTATCTCACAGACTTGCCGTGCCTTACACACAAAATTATCCTCCCTCCATTAAGGAGCTGAAGCCAGACACAAGAATAACTCATAATCTTTCTCTTCAATGTACAAAAAGCTGATAGCTAAAATGGAGCAGGACACCTCCTTACCCAGGGCTTCTCTCAACCAGAAAGAGAGAAAAGAAGCATCATTCCTCCAAAAACATGTTCAAAAAGGCAACAAAAGAGCAGCCTGAGAACCCTGTGCACAAGGGTAAATTCCAGTATCACTAATGCTTTGGCTTTCATTAGAAGGCTTGTGATACAGAGTTTTTCTTGGAGTTCAGGATCATATTATTTCTGAGAATGTCAGCAACAATTAAAAAAATTAAAAAGACAGGAGAGGACAGAAGATAAAGGCAAAAGGGGAGGAGAGGAAGATGAAGGGAAGGGAAGGGAAGGGAAGGGAAGGGAAGGGAAGGGAAGGGAAAGCAGGAATAGCTCAGACCTAATTTTCTTAAAGAATCCTTATGATAGTGATTCATCCAGACTAACAGCTTATAAAAGAGGAGGAAATAAAAAAGCTTTTTATTATTTACATTTTTTTTCCTTAAAAAGTTCTGGCTTCTAACTCAGTATGACTTACAGGACTGCGATTTATGAATTTTGAACATTTGGGGTCAGCTGTATTAAAACACATATGGATCAACACATAATGGAGGACAATCAGAACACTATAATGTATCTTCAGGTTTTACATCTGATGAATTTCCCTTGAAGAGAAAAACATTAGAGGGAACATTACTGGTAGTAAAAAGTTGAGCACTTGGATGCCTGCCATGCCCAATTCCCCATTGACACTGAAGTGCCTGAGATAATGCAGAACAGTACCTTGCAAGGCTTGCTTTAGTTCTCCTTCACTGCATGTAAATGTTTCTCTTTCCTCCTATGGCAACCACTTAAAAAGCTGAGTGGTTATGTTACCCAAGTGTTTCAAATATAAAAACTTACTGTAAGGTTGGGAACTTACTATAAATATCTCCTGACCGTTTGCCCTGTTTAATGCTGAAAATGGATGTATAATTTCAATCCATTAATATGCAAAGTGCCACCTTCCTCTCTTAAAGACAAATAAATGGCAATATAATCTGAACTAATGCCTCCTTTCTGACCAAAGGGAGGTGGAGGGAGATTTTCCAGTCGCTGGATGCAGAACATCAGAAGGGACCTCTCCCACCCTGGGCAGCATTAATGTTCCTCCAAGGGCTTGACACAGTCTCTGTGACTATACGAGCAGTTGGGTGGGCGTCACCTCGGCCAGCAAGAAAGGGATTAGCAGCTGGGCAGGAGCCTCCAAGCTGTAACGTCAGAGGTCTGTAGAACGAGAAGCCATCACGTTCACCCTTTTCGTCCCTCCTTAGCAATAGAAGAATTGCCAGGCAGGACCAGACCGCTTGTCCAAGCGATGCTGTTTCCAACCAGATCGTTCCAGAGTCTCGAGCTCCTCTCCCAGTCGCACCTGGCAATGCCACACTTTCACAGAGGAGGGAGAAGTGCGTGCCTTGAAGCTGCCAGTCCAGGCACGACAGACTGTTCCCAAAACCGTGGCTCTCCCCTAGGGTGTATATAGATCAAATGGGATGATATCCTCACAAACCAAGCAATTCTGAACTGATACATTATCTGTCTTCCTGCTCTGGAGGGCTGATCATCTGCTTATGAAGTTACGACCCCTTCTTGGATGAGTAACTTGTTCAGGTAATTGAATAGTCCATATCATTAAATTTTAAGCACCATTGCTTAAAGGCATTCCACATTTTTAAATGACTTTACAACAATTGCTCAAAAAGACATCTACACATTTAACGGTAAATAGCTGCTGTTTAGAGCAGAGATTTTTTTCTCCTAGAAAAAAATAAATGCCTGTTTCCAGGGGACGCAGTATTCTACAAGCCAATCATCAGTACAAGATGACCTAAAAATTAACTGTCGTCTAGGTAGCAATGATCATGTTCTGATTACACTTGTGTTGTACAAACAGACATGGCACCCCTATGGGTGTATAAACTTATGCCTTTAAAAACACCGGTTATCTAAAAATTAAACCAACTTTTGGCATAGCTGACTAGTTTTAAATGTGGTTCAAGAATGCTCTAAAATCAAAGTTTGCATAAATCTTATGGGCAAAAAGCCCATTGCTTTAAAAAAAGGATTAAGCATTACTATTTAATCAAAATTTGAAAAAAAATCAATGCATAAAGATTGGATGCATAAAGAATGGATGAAAGGGAATGCTGGAAAATACAGATAAGGAAAGCAAACAATCAATACTGATAAAGACACTGAAAATCACTCAAAACATACTCAGAAGAAAACGAGACTCCCTTCAAATAAAGTAAATGCAGACGGCAAAATGGAAAGTAATGGTGTAAAAATATTCAGTATACATATCTATACTATATTTTAAATCACACAAGAAGTTCTATCTACTCTATTTGATGCTGATGGAGAATGTTATTACTGACATCAAAAAGGGTGGTGGGGAAGTTTATGATAAACTTCACATTTTCTGTTGCACACACAGAGATAATCCAAAGGAAAGGAGGAAAGGAAAGCAGGTGAAAAGGAAGCAGGTGAGGAGCTTTCTGAAACCATCTGTTTAATTTTGAACAGATATTGGAAAATAGTGATATCTTGCAGTGGCAGTGCAGAATATCAAAATGCAAGCCAAAAGGTATACTGCTATCCCGAAAAATATTGATAGGACTTCAAGGACCTCGTACAAACTAGTGAAACTCCTGAACACAACCAGTGTAATTCCAAGCATTAAATGAGCACGAACAGTTTACAAGCCAGTTTGCTTGGCGTGAATAACGAAGAAAATAAACTAAAGCCCCAAGCTAAACTATGGCTAACCACGGACTCTGCCAATAAGGAGTTAAAGGCTGAGGGGGAGATGCAAAAATTATTCAAGACAGGAATAAAAATTGACAAAAACTTTAGGTGCCTACCTATCACATATATGACCAGTGCTTTCCAAGTTGCCCAGATGTTCTGCAGTTTTGGTTAAACTAATCCTTAGTTTAGAATAAACCTGTGGTTTAATAATCTATAAAACCTGCTCCATCCATGGAGGTAGACAGACTAGGGATAGAGATTAGACAGGTAGAAAATTATGATATCGAGACTGGGCATCCTCATACCTAAAAGTCAGAAAGAAGCAGCCCTGGCCAGATATTCTAGGAGCTGCCTTTACATACTCAGGCAGCCGAGGTCTCAGCTCAAAACATGCAGTAGCAGTTGTCCTCTTGCGTGATTGCCAAGTGGTTAGGACACTTCTGCAGAAAACAGGACGGCGGAGACCTGGTTCCTCCCAAGTTTGCAGGGTTGTTCATCCAGGCCAGCTGCTTGGCCTCCAGGCTGTCGGGAGCGGCAGGTCCTGAGAGGCCGAGCTGCTTGTGCGTTTTACCGTATGACAAACTGAGAACAAAAAACAACTTCCAAGTGGAAGTACGTACGGTTGCGTGCAGCACCTGTGTGAGGTGGCTTTACCAATTCTACATCAAACCTGGCTCATGCCCCTCTCACCAGTTTTTTCCTAAAATCTTCGTGCCCCTAGTTATTGAGCCAGGTCGAGAAGGATAACAAGATCCAGGAGAGGAATTTTTAAGATATTGAATGATTCAACGGTCTGAAAGCCAACACATAGAACTTTGGTGAAAAAATGCTGAAGCGGGGCCCTAATTTTTTGTCTGTGAGGTCCTGGTTTAAATTACACTGTAATGGGTTTTGACTGTAACGCACTACTTCTGACTGACTTCTCACTCGGGTTATCCAAAGCGGGTGGTTTGCCTCAGCTCGGCTCGCAACGAGAGTGCAATCGCTCTCCGAACCCCACTGCTCCTACCACCACAAATTGCAGACTCCATCAGGAGATCAACAATTTATCTGTCACAGAAAACTGGCATCTTACTGCTAAAGGCAGGCTTGTCAGATCAGCGCTGAAAAAACCTGTCCTGCTGCTTCCCGTGCTGCACCTGTTCTGGGGATAATGAGGGGACTTCAGGCTTCGGGACCGTCAGACTGACACCTTTGACAAGCTCTAAATCCTAGGGCTGGGGGGGGGAATTGTATTTTTTTTTTTTTTCCCCCCCAAGCAAACACTTGTGGCTACAATTGACTGCCTAGCCCCAGTGACAGTATGTTGTTATTTATAACCCAGCTTTCCTGGGAGGCACCTGTACATGTCCTGGCTGTTTTGCTGGCTTGCTCCCGGCTTTACAATCCCATGTCTCAGCCGGTGCGATAGCTTTTGCTGCAGCGATGACAAATGTCACCTTGTGCTGTTGATGTGCAGCCAGAACATCATCACCGCAAGGGTTTTTTCCCTAAACCTGTGACTTTGCCATCTCACCCTGTCCGCATATCCTTGCAGTGGTTCTGCTGTGTCAGGCAAAGGCCGTGTGTGCCTTCCTCCTCCGCAGTCCCCTCTTCCTCCTCCCTCCCTCAGCACAGGCAGGTCCTGGGGAGATGCTTGGCTTGCTACCTCTCACGCATCTCAACATTTTCGTTGTTTCTTTAAGGTCTCTTGTCTGTGGATATTAAGATTGCAGGCTGTGAGGAGAGGGACCGCCTCTTCTGTATTCGTGTAACACACGGTGACACAGAAATGTCTCCAGTTTCTAGCTGCTTTGGTAATACAAATTAAACAAGAGTAGTGACGTGGCTGCCTAATTACCCTGTTTTCTTCCCTGTGTCGGCAGCAATTTCAATCAGTTGAATTTTGTAATGACAGAGTTAAGAGTGGGCACCATACCAAGTCTCTTGATTGATAGCTGAGAGTTTCTGGGCATGGGTCCTTAAAGACCTAACGGCACTGCAAAAAGTCAAAAGCCAGAGTCGTCTGCTCCTTCTCCAGATCCTTAGAGTGACCTGGGGATGTTTCTCTTCCCCTTCTTTGACTTATTTTTCCCCTGCTCACAGCCAGTCTCATTTTCCTGCTCCAGGAAAGGAGGCTCTGGAGGTCTCCACTCTCCCGCTGGGGTAGGCAGCTCTTGCTGGTGCCACCAGTCATGTCCCATGCAAAGGCCACTCATGTGTTGCACTCCTAACACTGGCTGCGCTGCCACGCTACGGCTATTAGATGTTCTGCCACATTACGCTTTTAAAAATGTGCAACTTCTGCTTTGATCTTGGCAGCCTGAGACAGTGATTTAAATGCCTCCTACCTCCTTTCCTGAGTGAACGCCTCAGCATCACTGCTAAGAAGCACGGCTGGCTGACAGCTCTTTCGGAATCAGCCTCCTGAAACAAGTCCCAGGGAGAGGGAAATATGGCATGGTGCCCTGCTTGCTTTGCAGATCTGAAATACACAGGGGCTCAAATGACTAATTCTTCAAAGTTTTTCTTTTTTTAAATGAGCAGCTTTCTAAATACAGTAGAAGCCCTTGGTGCTGGTTCTTACCCAAACAGGTATCCTCCACCCAGGACCAGCTCTCCTGTGTCCTTTTTTTCCCCCCTTTTTTTGTGTGTGTCATAGATGTTTGGGTTCAGGCAAAGCCCAGCCATGCTCCCTGCATAACACCATGGGTGCTGGGTGCTCCCTGGGGCAGCTTTCCTTAATGGGCTTTGAGAACTCACCACAAGAAACAAAACAGCTCCCCAGATGAGAAGCTTGCACCAGTACTGAACCAAGCAGCTAATCATCACTAGTCATTTATATTTCTTTTAAACCAGACTGCCTTTTCAAAGGCACATTTAACCTTATTTTTTATTGCTCCTAGCTGAAACTTAAGAAAAAGAGTCCATGAATCAGCAAAGTAATTGTCTTTTGTATTAGCTGGGGATGTTTAGTATGAGTGCATAACTAAGTAAATATTGAGATTAGTGGTCTCAGGAGTATGAACTTTCTGCAGATGTTTTGGCTAGAACTTGAACATAATCTGATGGCAAGCAAGGAATATTGAAGAGAAAGCATATGTAATGCAAAGTAGACTGCACTTAAGCAGTCATTTTAAGTAAGAAATGAGCAAAAGGAGCTGAGTGGTCACAAAAATAATTGATACAAAGATTTTTCTTTTTTTTCCCCAGATGAAATTTATAGGAATTTGTGATATTAAGATATAATTTCAGTTGGAACTGACCTCTCAAATAGCTTTGATGACAAGACCTCTGTTCCTACAGACAGCTCCTACAGAGCTTTGTTTCTTTCATGTGATGTAGACTGTTACCCTTTTTAAACAAAAGTTGATCATACCTTATGAACAGACCCCAGTCAGTTGTTTCTGATGAGATTTGCAGAATGATGTCAAAAATCACTGCAAAATTGATGTGGAAGCTGATGCGCAGTGGTAGGCAGCAACAATACTGAGTAGCTGTATGGGCAGCTCCTTCCATAGACTCAGAATATGGAAGCACAAAAGGGCATCCTTGAATTTTCACCTGGGAGTCTGGCCTGCAAAGGAAAATGTCCCTTTGTACTGACTGATATGAAAATTAACGGTGGTCTTGGCCCACTGGCTTCCTTGTGGCATGGCACAATGCTCATAGCTTAATCTAATGAAACCAGACACACTAAGTGTGATTTGCATTTTCTAATGCAGTAAGCTTTGCCTAGGGGATCTCAGGTTTGGATACTAGCTTTTCAGTTTCAGGTAAAATTTAGGTTCTTAGAATCACAGGAATTGCCACGCAGAACTGGACCAAAATCCTGTTTCATCCATTGTGTTGGCCCTGACAATGGCTAGGAAGCAATGCATCCCTGGGAGGTATAAGTGCGGCATAATGTCTCTTACTAAGTCAGCAGGAACCCTTTTTTGCACAAGCAGTCATTTAGTGCCTGACAAGGCTTGCTAGATACCTTTTTCAAGAAGCCTTCACTGAATTGCAGCAATTTACCTGACTAGATTTTTCATTATGTAGCTAACTTTGCCATGCATATGTGTGCAGCGTACATTTTAAAAGCTGCATATTTTACAGCTACAGCTCACAATCTGACAAGGCTTATAGCTTGGTCAAATAAAACCAATTCCCTGCACAACAAGCATAGATGCTTCTTTTCAGCAGATGCTGTTTCCCTGCCAAATTCCACTTACAGCCCCAAGCCTTTTCACTCATGTCATATCATTTCATATACAGCTGCTTAAAACATGAGCCCTTTTTAAATCTCCCCGAACTCAAAAATGCCTCATCAATTTTTCCTGTCTCTCTCCTTCCACCCCCTTAGGGCAGAAAAGAAGTATTGGACTCATTTTTACTTTTTACCTACCTGATTTTGTAGAACAACACTTGTGGAAGCCCGTAGCAATGCTCCACTGGGTCCTCAAAAGCGGGGGGGCGCGTCTAGAAATGGAAGCATCTGAAAATTATCAGGAACTGAAAAACAAGGACGAAATGGAAAGTCTTCAGCAACTTTAACAAAAAGGGTTAACACCTCTCTTTTAATTGATGAAAGGACCCAGAGATGTAAATTGGAAGCTAGACAAGTATATGCTCAAGCATGATCTGTTGTGGTTGGTTTCTATCCCTTAATGAAGATAAATCAACACACCTTTTGTGAAAGATGACTACTTACCCTGGGAGATTCAGCTGTTATTGTGCACTGCTAGTCTATGACTCTAATGGTTGTTATTACAAGCTTGATTTGCTCAAAATAAAGGTGTGTTAAAAGCCAGGAAAATTAGACTTACTTTTGTTATGATGTTGAATTAAATTGACTGACAAAACTATGAAAGCTTTGAAATGAAGACTGTAGGGAAGTATTATCCTAATGTGCATAAATCTTACTGTAAATCTTCATTGTGTTAATCTGGTTTTTGAAGATCAGAAAAATATATGATCCGTGGCCCATGACATACCAAACTGATTTTGTATAATTCTTTGTCAAAAAGCTATACTACAGACAGATCAAGGCAGCGCTGTCTGTGCCATAGCCTTCTAGACCTTATCTAGGCCATAATTAAGCATGGTGACTATTCATTATTTTTAAAACAGAACAGTAAGTCAGGGAGTGCAGTCTTCATTTGAGTAAAACTTCCAGTCACTGCAACCTGAGATCGCTTAAAGGAAATTTGCCAAATGTAGCACTTGGGCAAATCAATCTACAAGCTATAGGAAAGTTAGAGAGCATCTGAAAAGTAAGTGCGTGAGTCATATAGCATGAGAACTACTATTCTTAACTGCTTAATAGCTTTTTACCACCAAGCAGGTATTTTGCTATACAACCAGGTGGGGAGGAACACTATGATCATGCTGATTAGGATGCAAAATACTTGTATTAAGGCTGATTTCTACCGAAAAATATTTCTCTGTAATGGCAAGAAATTAGGACTTACAGCTATCTGTGTGTTCCCTTGTCAGTCAGTTTAACAGACATTCCAGGAACTGCATAAGATGGGTTGGAGTTTCTCTTCATTACTGGACACAGGCCTTTTGAGTTATGATTAAGATTTATCAGCAAAACAGGACAGGGAAACTTGTGAAATCATGTCCTGCTTCAGGTTCCTGTGACTATGGACCCAGTTAACTAATTTATTTATTAACAAAAGCAGTTTAAAATTTCGGTTTTGATTTAAAACTAAATTGAGATGCAATTTAATATTCCCAGTTTGGCTGGGAGCTGAACAATGGCAGGCAATGAAGGAGGTTATGAGTGGTGTAGGCTTTTCTAATGATCATTGACAAAGATTGTTTTTCAAATGTTATTAAAAGAAGGCAAGAAACGTAAATTTGCTACATTATAAAGATAGATGAACTGATAAGTTCTATCTTTCTCCTGAAGGTCTGTATGAATTTGAGAAGACTGTGTAGCACAGCACCACAGATGGAAGATAAAACTCAAAGTGCACCTCCTCCAAAGGGAGAAGATTCTGCCTGGGCTAAGTCTTGCGGCCATGAAGGCCCTGAGCTATCATGGTTTACCACGTCTTTGGATCTGAACCATTGTCTCTATATCTTTGTTGCTGCATAATTTAAATTAATTTAACTTGGGTGGCCAGGTACCATTGATTGAATAAAAACCTCTTTGCTTTAAAATACTGAGCATTGTAATTTCTATTCACCCTAGGAAAAAAAACAGGACACCACGGTCCTAGAGAAAGAAATGGTTCTTCCCCTTACACAAGGTTTTTCTAATCAAACACCTCATCTAAAAGAACTATGTGCTGACATTTTGTTCATAGCGGAAGCTGCCTGAAAAGTTGTCTCGAGAATGGAAAAGGTAGGGACTGTCCAACTGGTAAATAAAGCAAATGCCAACATGCAGGAAAGTTATTGCGTGTGTCCTGCATCCCAATCTCAGTTAAAAGGACTGCTCCACCTACCACAACATCCTTGCTAAGATAGAAGCTGCATGAAAAGCAAGCAGAAGTTTGCTGCTGCTGAAGTTGCTTGGAAGGTGCTGAGGAATCTCGAAGCTGAAAATTATGCAGTGTGAGGTACAAAGTGTGCTCTTTATAGCAGACTTTATGGTCAAGTACAGCTGTCTAGTCAGAGAATGAAATCAGTGGGGACCTTCGATCAGGGAAGATGGATGTGCATTGAGAAAAGCCTTGCAATCAAATGTCAGCAAGTTGTATATGACCCTCACTGCTGTGTTGCCTATCCAGCAGCACAAATGAAACTAACTGTTCCCAAAAGACCACACACTTTTGTTCTTTTTTTATTAACTAATAAAAGTACCTCATATCTACTGGGTTGCTAATGGCAGCAAATTCTCTTGCAAGCAGCTGTCAAAAGATCATCTGAATCTCAGCATCAAACGGGAGGGCACAGATGCATTGAAGAGATGTAACTCACAACGTCTTCCACACCTATCACGAGTAAATGGGGAAAATGATAGCTTTTTATGCCGGGAAAAATCATTGATACTCTCTTTAAAAATGGAATAAATGAAAGCCAGGGCTGGCCTAGCTAATAAAAAGCAAAAGTATATCAAGCTTCTATGGGTTTGCCTTTTATCTTGTTTTTTATTTCATTGAACATATGTGATCTTTAATTGCCTGGTCTTGATCTGAACATACACATTCCTTATTTGACTATAAACATAAAATTAGTGAAGGTTAAAAAAACCCCACATTTTTGAACAATTTGTCACAATCTGGATCACTTACTTGATCCAGTTTAGAGCATGAGCATATGTATATCGGAGCTATCTGAGTGAGATTCAGAAGGGAGGACTGGCTTGGCTCCAGAGGGTAAGCATGTGTAGCTGTGTTTGAGAGGAGGTAGGAACTTCTTTAGTCAGCTTTCTCACCAGAAGAATCATAGCATCCAACCACTCCTTAGTGTTAAAGCTTATATTTAATGCTATTAGACTGCCTTAACCTCCAAGTGAACTTGTCACCAGAACAGAATAAAGACAAAGCAAAGCAATGCAGAAATATAATGGAACTGCTTTTGTTTAAACTGCTGTTCTATTCCCAGGAAAGAATTGAGAAATGGGTGTGTATTAATAACTATGCTGGAAGAACTGAACAAAAGAGAACGTGCCTTTTTAATTATAAATTGGTTTTACCAACCACGGTTTTTTGTTAGTCATGGGTAAATTTGGTCGTGCCTTGTCAGGAGCAGGACAAATGCAGCCTGTTCTGTTTCTGTTCGAGAGGTGACTTGACATTCTTGATCATTTGGCGTCACTCAGACTGGCAAAATGGGAGCTAAGTGTATTTTCGATACCAAGTTTTCTGAGCCACGAAGAAGTGTCACAAATGTATTTTAACCTCAGTTTCAATGTGATTTTGGAGAAACGGAATAGTCTGTTTTGGAGATGAGTATGTACTGTAAATGTACTGTTAATGCATCTCTTACAAATAGGATAGCCCTGCAGGTTATTAATTCGAAGACTCACTTTATTGTACATGCTAATTGATAACATCCTCTTCACTATTGACTTAATCCTGTGCTGCTGAAGTTAAGAGGAAAGCCCAGTTGCAATATTAGTGCTTCAATTCACACTGCACTTTCGGTGCCCCTTAGTGAAGTCTAATTGAAATTTTCAGATGTGTATTCCCCTCACACAGTAAATGCACTTTGTGTTGTTGTAGAGTTAACTCCAACATTGTTTTTAAATACTCATTTAGACTAATGTAGGGAGAAGCAATTATTTTAAATTCCTGACCCATTTCACCCTGGTTTTCTATAAAAGCAGTCTTGCATGACCAGTCTGGATGGGATTCAACCTACCTAACTTCAGACATTTACAATGCAGATGTTTATGCCTAGGTATCCTTAGATACAGATCTGTCTTATAATTTCTGTGAAACTGGCCAGCTTAGCAAAGAAGACAGATCCTGTAACTATACAAACCAAGGGGAAGGCTACAGCTGAAATTCCTCCATTTGCAGACCTCAGAGAAGCCATACAGATCTGGTGTGGTGATCTGCTGAAAGTCCCAGGTGGGCAGGGACAACTAGTCCCCTAAACTGGGCATATGTCACGGATATAAATCTTCCATAACTAAGGTAAGAGTAAGCTTAGCCTTGGCAGCTATAGCTTTACAGTATAGATGTCTGCACCTGAACTAATTGCCTGAGACTCCCTTTTTTGTGGAGAAAATAAAGACATTCAGGGTGCTGCTCATCTGACCCATTTTAGATGTCTAAATGAATCTGAGAATTGCACCCTCAGTGCATCCCTGTCCATGGATAATAAAGGATTTTAGGATTACTAGCTTAGGTATTCATTTGGTATGATGAATTCCTTCCTCGTCTCTTAAAACTAATGCCTACTTCCCCTGTGTAAGTACTGGAGAGTGGCAGATGCCTTCAAATAGTTAGAGAGAAGAATGTGATCTACCTAAATAAGTTGTCATTGATTATGTGGCAACATGAAGCATTTACCTCAGACACACTGTGCCACTACTTGCCTAAATTTTAAGAACCAGCTTGATCTCTAAGTTAGGCAGGCTGGATCTTACCACGCCTTAGAAAAGACATTTTTAGTTTTTCTCTCCCTCAGGAAAATTATAAGTAAAGGATGGTTCAGCTGCTGGGCTCTCAGGTTACCTAGATAGTCTTACCTGAAGACAACACTAATATTCAAAATCTTACATATTTGCTGGAGATTATGAAAGTAAAGAATGAGAAGTGAATGAAACAATGAAGACTAGAAGAGAGAGACAAAGCTTATGTAAAAGAATAAATATTTATTTTAATATACTTCCAGAAAAGCCTATTTATGTTTGGAAACAGATATTGGATAGATTCCCAGCAAATGCACAGCAGCTAGTCATAGCTTCCTAAAAAACCCTCTATCACTATTATCTATTTCTGGCAGCAAATATAACTGTAGTTTAGATGCTATTCTGTACAAAAATTAAGCCAAGTATTGCAGTACTTCCATAGCAAGTTATTCTTACTTTCCCAGTCAAAGGGGTAGATTAATCTCACCCAGCTTCAACCCCCTAAGCATTAGCTATCTACATTTCCTATAATTACAGAAAGAAACAGGAAAATCCAAACCAATATTCATCCTGTTTATGGGAGGTTGAAGTTTCACAATTGCCTTTTACTGGTCCACGCCTGTTGTGCTGTTGTAGTGCTGCCTAACCCACGCTCAGCCAAGTCTCTAGTGTTGGTAATGCTGATCACGAATCGAGTCCAATCAATTTGGTGAACGCTAGATGTTTTTCTTTTGTAGGAGCAAAAGAAAAGAACAGAGATCCACCTCAATGAACTGTTGTCAGATTGCTAGACCCATCACAAGGCAGCAGAGATGCTCAGCTGGGAACAGGAGGGAGCTTGGGGCCAGGCATTTCAACAGCATCACATCTCATACCGACTTCGGCTGATCATGACACTGCACTCTCAAACCACTGTCCAAAAAGGGGATGAGTTGCATCTTCCCCTCTACTGACTGCAAAGGGAGCTTAGATTTATGCATTTAACCCATAGATGGCTAAGATTAGTTGAAGAAATTGCATCTTGACTTACTGAGAATAAAGATACCATGAGACAGACAACCAGTGTTCTCAGCACGTTTCACCAGGGAAGTTCTCCTTTCCACAGGGAAGGACCAAATCAATGTTCCAATGAACATTTTGTTGACCTGCTAAACAGATTTGGCATTTTTTTCTCTTCCAATGTACAGTGCTTTGCTCAGCAGCAGCATTCGGGGAGGATGTGCAGTGCTATTCAGCTCTTCAGGTCAACTGGGAATTCGCAGTCAAGTGTCTAACCTTATGCTCATGGATTGCATGCACACTAAAATCTTGCTGGTAAAATCTGCCCACTCACTACATAATTTCTTTTTTTCCTGATTATACCCTGATTATATCCAAAATTTCCTTCAGCCACCACTAGTTACAACTACAGAAGGCGTTTTGTAGCATTAGACTTGTGCGTGCAGACTGCAGAAATAATGTATTGCATTTCCATAAGCTTTAGCTAGTCTTCTGTCATGGAAGCAAATCAGATCTGTATTTAGGTCCTTCATAAGAAATCTGACAACAATGACATAATAATATATGCACATAATAAATTTCTGAAGCACCTTGCTCAAGACTTTCAGATGGATTCTCACCTCACTTATGCCCCTTTTTCAACTCCACCACCTTGAATTGTTTATTTCTTGTCCACACCAGGGTAAGTGAAATCTAAAGGAAAAACATGAAACATTAGTTCGTTTGTGGGTAAAAAAAAAAATTCTTGTGAGGATCCTGCTCATCTACAGTGTTCTACCATTCATAGACTAAATTACAATATCACAAACAACATATTGATTGACTGATAAATATGATCATCTTATACTGAGAAAAAGAACACCAGGGAAATGAACAAACAAAATTAGAAGACAAAGCAGTTTGATTAGATTAGAGGCACAAATGTTGAGAGGAGTATATAAGCCTTAGCTGAAACAACTAAATCTCTTAACTACACTCTGTCCCATGTGATCTTACGTGGTGCTCATGTGGATCAAGCCTTGTGTGTGTGCACACAAAGCTTCTGAAATTTTGCCAAATCAGAGTTTTGTGGTCTCTGCTGCCAGTTGCACCCAGAACCTGGAGAAAGGAAAGTAAGGGAGAAAAGGTCCATTCATGTTTGGTTTGAGTTTTCTGCAAAAGATGTTTATCTTTATAGACAAATTTGACTAGTAGTTGCGTAGATGCTGGCACCAGACCAAGCAGTAAAGCCCTGGAAAAATAGAGAATAAAATAAAGAAACTGCTTTCAATTTTCTCCTTGCAGATAAAAGAAAAGCAGACACAGATCTAAAACAAGACAAAAGAGTAAACACTTTCCTGTAAGGCTGCATATATAGCCCTGTGAAATGCCTTTTATAATTTTAATTATTACTGGCCTTCTCTCACCATTTCTGAAGTTTAAGACATTAGTCATCAAATGAACAATTGCCACTAATAATTCATTTGGCTGCACTCCAAATAATAGTGAGTCATGGGACAGTAGCGATGTTTTATATATGAGAAGACATAGGAATATTTTCCTAGTTACTGACCGGTTCAGAAAATCCCTAAAGAAACATTAAAAAAAAAACAACCCACCACACAAAACCAAACAACAAGCAGAGGAGGAGTACATGCAATGAAAATTTGGTGAAGAAAGGTCTTTTCCACACACAGGTCAATACCACTGTTTGCAATAAAGCATGAACAGGTTTCAAAGAATTATTAAATGAGAAATCTTCCAAAGTACATGGTATCTCAAGCCAATACTTTCAAATCTGACTAACCATGATCAGACTTCTGAAATCGGTGCCAGCCACTCAGTTCTGAACCTTTTCCTTTTAGACTACATATAGATTCAGAGATTAACATTTGGACTGAAATCAACGAGAGAAACAAAAAACAGACTACAAAATGAAATACTTTTAATTTATGGTATACTAGGATGCAACATAAGCCATTTCATATGAAGATTCAAGTAAAATATGATCTGGGTCTACACTGTTTTTACAGTCAGGCCCTTCCTAACATAGAAAACAGTTCAGAAGTGTATTGAAAACATTGTGAAAGTCCCTAAGAACTCAAATACTGTTCACATAAGGTCTAATCCTAAGCATTCTCATGTCAATGGGAGACTTGCTTCTCTAAACAGAATTTGTGATATTGTCTCAGTTAAGCTATTTCTAACTCTTGTAAGATGTATACCTATGGATTTTTTTACTAGTTACCCAGGCTTAAGCAGCTAAGTACCTAAATTTTTAAAAAAATGTAAGTGAGTAAAATGAATTTAAATCAAGACAAGTAATGGTCTTACCAACAGTTCTAAGTAGCAAAATCAATGTATTTTATAAATTGATATATAAAGCTTATATGCTACCTTTGGCCAAAGTAATAAGCCACTGAACTCACACAAGATTGGGGAATTTTGACAGTTAATTTATAAGTGACAGCTCAGAATAAGCAACTAAGACTTCAAGTCTCTCTGTGCCAAAAAGTAATTAGCTTGAACCTACATGAGTTTGCTAGCAGTTAAAGACAAGCTGAGCTGTTTTATATACCCTATAGAACATTGTCCTTTCAACATTGTGCAAATGAGCTTTATTTGCAGCCTTGCATAAGTCTATTGTAAACTAAGGCCAGACTCTGTCTCGGAGGAATTCAGTGAAACCTAGGGACAGAATTTGGCCTATACTTTTTAATCACCTGCAAAATTAAAAAATGCCATCTCTTCCAGGCACAAATTTGTCATCTCCTTTCAAATTGAGCATCTACAATAAGCCATAATGACACAGTAAATTACACTGAATATCACTAAAACCTAGCATTAATTAAACACATATGTGAATTCTCTTATAGCAGAGGTACAGAGGGGTTCACATCTATGTAGCCAATGAATGTAGAAATTATTGCAAGTTCTACCATCCCCAGCAGTCTTTTAACAATGCGTGGGTAGCTTGATAAAATGACAGGTCGATAAACTATTACATTTTACCTCACAGCTGAATTGGTGCTTTAGGAAGTCTCATAGCCTGTAATGTTCCTAGCACATAATAAAAGAAGAAAGTGAGATGATGATGTAAGTTTTACTTCAACCTTTGACCTTTAAGGACAAACACTTTTGTTGCTCATATTCACCATCACTGAGTCTCTGGATCTTGCCAATTAAAACACTGTGAACCCAAGGGGCTTCACTCAGAAATGAAGGGAGAGTTATTTCCTTTTGAAGATGCATAAAGAGCACAAGTTACTTGAACAAGGTCTTCCAGTGTTTGAGTCTCAGCAACAGGACTAGAAAATAGTTTTCTTCTAAATCTTCATTCTTTCTTTTTTTCCCTGGATCTCGCTGCTTTAGTATAATGGAAAACCTGTGGGACAAACTTCTGAGCTGCAACTCTTAGCACAGAGCAACTATTGTCACTGAACATAACACTTTCAAATCGAAGTGAAAGAGCATGTGCAATTTCTACAGTACCATAGTTAGCAACTATAATCTTCAATCACTATGAAATGGCAGTCACTTGAAGCCATGCCAGTACAATAAAGAAATAATTAGGTCATTGCACTTTCCAATTTCTGACACAAAAACATTGAATAAAGGAAGAAAATTTGTTTCCATCAAATACATTGCTGCTAATTTCACTCTGAAGACATTCTTCAGTGTTTCAACCTCAGCGTCATTCCCTCTGCTCTCCTAGTCCTGCAGCAGTGACAAATTGCCAGTCCTGCTTAACTGCAGCCCCATTTCAGTTTCTCATTTTCTCTAATCTCTCTCAGTGGAATAAAGAGTTGCCCAGCAATATTTCCTGAGAAATTTCATTCATAGATTATAGATGTGAAAAGAGAGATTGTGGTCAATTTTTAAAAATCCCACTTTCTGTAACTCTCTCCAACTTCATAAGAGGAGACGGTACATTTGCTTAAAAGCCACAGACTTCAAACCCGTATATACAGAACTTTGAAAAACAGATCCAAACATCGGTGCCTACACTTGGTTATGGGCCTAGCTTTAGGCTGGCTTGCAAGTTTCAAAACCTTGATGGAAACACACAGAGATAAAAAACTTTTTTCCTTTTTTAACAAAGATTCCTTCTCTTCATAGTTTTGTAAGTTCTTACAATTTGCAGCTTAAAGCATTTTTAAGGTATCCCAGGTAAAGTGGGATCTAGGTGATTTCCCATCAAATGTTGCATCTACCAAGGAGACAATCTTTTCTGTCATAATCACATATTTTTCTTCTCTTTGTGTCATATGTAATAAATGTTTTGGGGGTTACAGAGAGACATTTGGTAATCTATGACCTGCTGATATTCCACAATTGGCAAACAGGGAAAATTATCTCTGAAGGCACCCATTAGTTACTGGTTTATAGAGAATTTACAGAAAGAGACCAGGATGAAACTTCCGTACTCCTAGATAAACACGGTGCAATTCTCCGGCAGAGATGAGAGATGAATGCCTTAGGATACAGCCTCTCGCTGCACATTCCAATCTCTCTTACTGTTAATGGAATTACATACGCTTACTGAAATGCAAAACCACATCTCTCTGCTGATGTCTAAACAAGGAAATAAAAAGTATGTTTATTACAGAAAGAGAGCTTGTACAGACAAAGTATGGGACAGACATTCCTAAGGTTGTTCTTATGACAGTTGTCTTGTATTACCTTGATGGACAATCAGTGTTGTCAGGACCCTGAAGGAGGGACTTCTTTCCTTATTTACACTAAAGGTCTAAAGGATGCCTACACTGTAATTGACAGCTGGATTAGGACTTTATTTTACAAACAGCAGCGGACACTTGTACATAGCTATGGTGTCAGCTCCCACAAAGTCCTTAAAAATTTGAATATATTTGGTATTTTTCTGATGTGCCCAGCCTCATGTATGTATAAAGGAATTAGAAATCAATGAGAATATCACCCTTCACTTAAAAAAGCACAAGATATTTTAACTTCTGGTGGTGGAAGGTTTGCTGGTTTAAGGTGTTTTGGATTGAATAGTAGCTTGCTCGCTTGTTTGTTTTTAAGTCTCCAGCTAGGCTAAGGTTTTATAAATAGTCTGGCACTGTTATACTGCTAAAGAGATCAAGAGTTGGATTCAACTCACAGATTAAATGTAGGTGTCTCTCATAGGAATCCAAATGGATGCATCTGAACTCCTGTTCCTGTCAATGGAGATCTTGTTAATACTGTCAAAGGAGCCAAGAGATATATTCAGCTGATGAAAACCAAACTGAATCACTCTTTAGACCCCAGTGACGGTGCTGATTAGGGAGTAAATTTTGCCTAAGGCATTCAGTGTATCTGAGATGCCATATGGCACCCTGCCTGGCCTTCCAGTATGTGGGTCAACCCCAAAGTCCTGCATTGTGTCTGTTAACCCACAGAATCACAGAACGGTTTGGGTTGGGAGGCACCTTCAAAGATCATCTAGTCCAATGACCCTGCCATGGACAGGGAGATCTTTCAGTAGGTTAGGTTGCTCAAAGCCCTATCCAACCTGACCTTCTGCATTTCCAATGACAGGGCATCCACAACTTCCCTGAGCGACCCATCCCAGAGCCTCACCACTCCCATCATAAAGAATTTATTCCTTATGTCCAGTCTGAATCTACCTTCTTTCAGTTTAAAACCATTGCCCCCTATCCGGTCACTAAGGGCCTTCCTAGTGACGGTCTGTCTTCATCTTTCTTATAAGCCCCCTTTATAAATTGAAAGACCACAATAAGGTCTCCCTGGAGCCTTCTCCAGGCTAAAGGACCCCAATTCTTTCAGCCTTTCTTCATAGGAGAGGTGCTCCAGCCCTCTGACCATCTTTGTGGCCCTCCTCTGGACCTGCTCTAACAGGTCCATGTCTTTCTTGTACTGGGGACCCCAGAGCTGGATGCAGTACTCCAGGTGGGTCTCATGAGAGCAGAGTAGAGGTGCAGAATCCCCTCCCTTGACCTGCTGGTCATGCTTCTTTTTATGCAGGCCAGGACATGTTTGGCTTTCTGGGCTGCAAGCACACGTTGCTGGCTCATGCCAATTTTTCATTCACCGGTATCCCCAAGTGCTTCTCTGCAGGGCTGCTCTCAATCCATTCATCCCCCAGTCTACATTGATACTGAGGACTACCCTGACCCACATGCAGGACCTTGCACTTGGCCTTGTTGAACCTCATGCAAATATCTTGCAGCCTAGGCCATCTCCAAAACTTCCCTTCTGCACACAGCTGAATCCAGCTCCCTGCCTGCGACCAAGCTTCAGAAAGTAGGTATCTGAAAGTAGGTTTCTAAATACTAGTGGCTCAACAGGAGCTGGTGTTTCAGTGCCCCTTTTGGTCACCAGAGAGCAATATTGACCAACATGAGTGTTAGAGGCACAGGTCGTTTCTAGATCATTAAGAGTGAAATCCTAAATTTAGGTTCTTAAACTATGTGTGAATCTCATCCCCTGGATGCCACTCTTTCCCCAAGACCGTCTACTCCATTTCATGCTCAGCAGCTCCTGTGGTCCTCCCTAGGAGAGGAGCAGATACTGTGTCCTCAGCAGCCCTTTCCCCAATGAGAAGAATGCAGCTGTAGGAAGAGGACAGTGTCATGACCACCAAGAGGTGTGACAGGGGACACCAGAGGCGATCACTGAAGGAAATGGCTCTCCTACATAGAGGAAAAAGCATGGGACTCATACCCAGGATGGCAGAGCAGGTGAGATGGCCAGGAGTCAGTACAGGCAGCGCACAGCGCACACACACTGTTGGTTTGGAAAAAGTCCTTCAGACCTACTAGCTGGTGTTGGCAGATAAGGCCAGCGTCCTGGGCGGGTGGTCCCAGGTGAGGCCCATTGAGAATGATAGGGCCTGGTGGTGCCCCAGGGCCATGCAGCATATCTCAGAGGATATCTTTAATAATGCTGAAAGTTTCCTTGCTGAACCCCTTCAGTGTCCCAGATCTACTGGGGAGCGTGGTACAAACGGGCCATGACACACACTAAAAATAACCCCATGAAATCTGTACGTAGCCATGTACATTTTCCCACCGGCATGTCTACCATCAACTTCTCGCTCTTGCTTCGGCCAAAGACTCAGCTACAAATGAAGTTTACATGGTCCACCTGGAAGCGACACTACCTCCTAAAGGCTGAATCATGCAAGTGTTTTTAAGCCACAGAGATGTTTTGTTTTTCTGCATCCAGGTCTAGAGGTGTTGACTACCCCTTGTCAGAAACCATTGCCCAGCCTGACAGTGGAACAACGCCTTAATTCTTCTCAGGCAAACTCAGACTGATTGTCTTAGACAGTTTAAATCTTTGGTGGAAGATTACCTGACTGATTTTGCCTATGGCAAATTAGGAAACACATGCACGTGTCACTTTGCAGGTGTATAGGCCCAAACCTTGCTCTTACTAACATAAATACCTGCCTTAGCTGTTTAATTTCTGAGGCTGAAAAAGCCTGCCAAATAGTTTTGGGTTTTTATATATATATATATATAAAAATGGAAGTGTCTGCTTTTGTCTGTTAGAATGTGAAATAAGGCATTGAATAATAAGGGGTTTCCCTGTTATTCCAGTTGCATACTTAGATTGCCACTGTTTATGCTAATTTTTAATTAACAGATGGTATTTATTTTATATCTGTATTCTCAGATATTTTCTGTGCTCCTTGTTATGAAGCAAGTTAAATGGGGAGAAGGTTCTTGAGGCTGCAGGGGATGGCAGAAAAAAGGGGCACAGACAGTAGAGAGCTGGGAGCTTGTACCTCCTCCAGAAAGCCTGAGGGTCTTTGGTGAGGTCCAGAAAGCCAGTGGCCAGGCCTGAGAGGGGATGGGAAAAATTTCCCAGTGGGCAAAAGGGACTGGGAAAGCTGTGGCTTATTCAAGTTTCCACACATACATCTGCCAGCCTCCAAAATTGGGTGTGTGGGTCAGCAAGTCCATAGCTAGAGAGGACGTGCATTCATCCAGCTATGCAACAAGGGCTCATAACTGAAGGTCTATAAGCTAAAATCTTAGGAGTTGTTCAAACCCAACCAGGAAGATGCCTGAAAAAAAAAAAAAAAGGCACCCTAGAATCCCTGATCACCAGAGAAAGGCCAAAGGAGCTGCTTGCAGATAGTAAGGTGATCATCTGGACAATTTACATATTGATTGCTCAGATCTTGTGTACTTCCATTAAATGAATCTCAGCTTTGACAGACATGCAGTTTGGGCTCTGCTGAAGCCAAAGTGGTAAATCTGAACTTGTAATTAGGTATAACAGGTCTAGCAAGTCAGTAACCTCCAGCAGGTTGGGATAATGTACATCCAGGGGTTGTATCTTCTTCCATTGGCTGACCTGTATCTGGAAACTGACATTTACTTACGCACCGGATTCAGTCAAAAAAAAAGCACCGCTGCCAAAATAAGAGGGTTTGTGGAGTTTTTAAGATCGTATAATTATACCAGTTTATATTCACCAGTCTCAGCAGTGTGATTTGTACAGAGTGGTAAAGGGGATGTCTTATGGGGGTCATCTGCAGCCTTCTGCATTCTGCAGAAAAGACAGCTCTTGCAGTAGACCAAAAACTCTTCATGGCAGGGATCTCACTATCTCTTCATTTTCTTTCTGTAACTTTTTCAGACTCTACTTTTGATGAATCTGAACCTGTTTGTAGATGTTCAATTTTAGACAAAAAGGAAAATCATAGTCTGCTCACTGCCAGACACTGCTCAGAGTGCAAACCAGAACTACAAATGAGAGTGTTGTTGGCTTTCTTTCAGGTGCATTGCTATTGCTAGACTGTACCTCAATATTTTGCAGCAGGAGACACTGCTACTATTCCCTCGCTTCCATGAATTTTCAATCCATCCATGAAGCTAATGAAAAAAGTGTCATGCTCAGTCTTTTTTTTATTATTATTAGAAGATACTGGCAGCGACTCAACTTTTTAAAAAAATTATGATTGCATTCATTGCTATTGTGCTTCTTTTTCAGCTCTGCAGTTTTGCTCTTGATGTGAAGCTGCATAATGGCTTTGTGCCCCATAAAGTTATCTCAACCAAAACCTGCTGCAACACTTACCTAATTAAGCTCCAGTACTAAGATGGGTCCTCTGACATCAATCCTTACTACGTAGGTTATATCAGCTGAAATCTTGACCATTGCCAGGTGCTTTCTGGTATTCTCCCAGGTAGAATTTTTAAATAATGTCCAAGCTGCACCTAAAGAGACCACAGCATGCCTGCTGTTAGGTGACTGTGAGCCTGCTTTGATGACTGTTAGGACTAATTGAGAGGCACATCATTTTCATAGATAATAGGGCCACAGGGACTGCTAAATCATGTCCTCTCAAGTTACATATATATCACAGGCTGTTGAATTTCACAATGTTATTTTGCATTCAGCCCAGGCAATAATTTGAAGCTGATCAAGGCTATATTTCTGGCCCCCTTCAATGAGAGCAATGCCCTCCCTGGCCTGAGAGAAACAGCTTACCTGTTTTGGGGGCCCAAGAAAAAGAGCCCTCGGATGCTCACCAGGCCACACATATGTCAGTCACATGTATCGCTGTGACATCAGTAAATCCATGGCAGTCTTTGCTTTCGTGGGGGCCATCCATCATTTAGGTTACTGGTCACACATACATCGTGGTGTAACTTAGGAGGAGAGACACTGCCCCGGGCTCATCAACAAAACTGATGCCTTGACCGAGGTTTCTCTAGGACAGCTTTTGGATGATGTAAACAAAAAGTGATGTAATCTAAACATCCTCAAGGGACTGGCCAACATTATGAGTGTTTACTGCACACTGGACACAGCAGAGGTGTACATAATCTTCTTACATTTTGGAATGTCACCCTCAGCCTCCTGCATCAGGCCAGCTTCCTCTCTCTGCCCAGTTACACAAAATGTTATGAAAGCACATATCTGCTTTGTTAGCAACACTATCTTGATACCCCAGTATATTGCAGCTATACTAAGCAGCAGAGCACAAGTAAATAGCTCACTGCTGTCCTTCCCTCCTGATGAATTTCAGTGGTGGTCAGCACCACTTGTGGGAATAGAGACAACTTTATCCAGGGGGATTTGAGGAGAACTAGATTCTTTTGCAGCTCATCACGTGTTCTAACACTAAGTTTTCACAGTCTTGGTGGCTATGATTGAGTGGCAGAAGTGGTTGTGTGAGACGCAAGGCCCACTGGTATTGCCTGATCCACCGCCCTCAAGGGACAATCATGACCAACATATGTGTCTCCACTTGGACTCATGATTCTGGACTGACCTTCTCATTCCTGGATACTTTTCTTTTTAAATTGCTTTCTCTAACATCCATATTCACCCTGGAAGCTCAACCAGGTGGTGGAACAGTTTCCACTGCTCAGAGTGCTCTCTGTCCTCCTCCCAGTGGGAAAGAAGCTGTATTTCCCAATACAGCCTGCAAGAGAAGGTCATCACACCTGACCATTCCTCAGGTATGCTTAAGCTCATGAGGGCAAATTTCCTCTTGTATTTCTGGATATTCTCACATGGCTGTCACTAAGCTTCCACCAGAGCTCTTTGCGCCATAGGATAAATATACAGGCCAGGTCCCCAAAAATGTCAGCTTTTAACCTTAACGCTGCTCCTTCAGGCACTGTTGGAGCCTGTTCCATATGGTCATTATAAGCTCAAGCAAGGTGGTACCCTGGAGTTACAGCAGTCCCCGACAATTCTTTGGAGATTCTTGGACACCACCATGTACATCACACCCACTGGTTTATTTCCGTTATCTCCCTGAGATATCAACAAAGGTCTGTCAACTGCCCTCTTTCCTGAGAGAGACAACAGCCCAGTCCCCAAATGGCCAGTTCGTAACGGCTGGGTACAGGACTCAGAGAAGGGAATTTCCACCCTGTGCACCAAGGAAGCAAGGGCAATGAAGAGAGGAGATAGACCTGAGGGCCTTCTCAAAGCTACTGAATCAAGTGTAGCAAGGTTTGAAGGGAAAAGACCCTTCCTTACAAAAAGGAGGTTTTGGCATGAAGTGAGCCCTAACAGCCACACTAGGAATGACACAGATTTTTCTTTCCCCCCTTGGAGATCAAGAAGCCATGCGGAGCACACACATAGATTTGTCCTTTTTGAGACGTCTAAAATTACTTAGACTTCATTTATATAAAAGCCAGTTCCTCTCTGGGGCCCCAGGCAGAACATTCAAAGAAAGATGGGAAACATAAAAACAGGCTACCTCCTGGCTTGGCTTATTAGAAAATCAATCATTCTGGTGTGAATGGGAGCAGTTAGACTTAGCTGATGCTAGTAGAAGGGAATACAAGCTGTCCTCCTGCCTTCACAGCCATTTTCTTCATTTATCTCTTAATTAACTTTTCAGAGCACATCAAGAACAGAAACAACCCATCTTTCCCTCCCGCTTCAGAAACTATTCTTTAATATTGCCCAGCAGAAGCTCAAGATTTGTTTAGCTCTCTGCAGTTAAGTGAGGAAGAGCAAGGCAGTTATCAGGGTGTATTAAAAAGATTTGAACTATATCATAATCCTATAAAGCTTCATATGTTCATATAAGAAGTGAAAATTGAGGGAAACTCTTGGACTTCGTAACATTGATCAGTGCCTGAGATATGTTTTGCATCACTGGGGGCCTTGCAGTCACAAGTCCGCAGCCTGCCTTTCACTGCCAGCTCTGTACCCTTTCACTCAGGCTGCCAAGGCACCATTTTCCAGAGCCTCCAGGGCTGTATTTTTCCCTTGTTGCTCTCATCCTATAGCTCTCATGTTATTATTCTCATGGCCTTGCACCTACAAACCCTGCTAGTGTCCTTATAGCAGCTTCTTCTTTGTTACCGTTGGCATGAGAATCCCACCTTCCATCCCCTCTTTTTCCTATCCTTGGTTGCGGCTTTTAGTTTACATTATGGGACCCAATAATATTAATGCACTGAGCTTTACAACCAAGAGCAGCACCTACCCCTCATCAAAGCATGCTCCTATCACTGCTAATAGCACCATAAGCAAGAACAGCAAGAGAGGGTTTGAGCAGGTCCTGGCAAAGAGTACGTAGTTACCACAGGAAACATCTGGGGGGGTCAGGACATGGACTGAAGAGGGCTCCTGGGGAGGGTGTTTGACTGGGGACCCCCATCACTTCTTCTCCTGGCTGGCCCTGGGGAAAGCCTTTCAGCTTTTTCTTTCACTCTCTCTCTCTTCTATTTTTCCCCCAAAGTAACTTTCACAATTACAGTCGATGTCTGTTAGCAGCTATAGACCCTGCTAAGAAATCTTTGAGCATGTGAACCTGGCTCAACATCCTTTCTGAAGCAATAACAAAGCTAAGTCTCCAGTGTTAGGGATACTGTCTTGGTAGGCTTGTGGAGTTCCCAAGTAGAGTATAATGAGGATTAGAGAAAAAGGCAATTAGAAGAGCCAGAGCAGAGAAGACAGCCTCAGATCAGGATTCAAGGCTTGGAAGTAAAATCAAGACAATACACAAGTTCACTGAACTCTGAGATCATAAACCATTAAGATGATACATAGCTAGGATAAAACTTCCAGTCAAAAGCCTAAAAAATGCTGTCAGAGTGAGTTTGTAAAAAAACAGCATGAAAATTGTTCAAAGGGTAGAAGCATAGACATTAGAAATGTTCAGTCTTCAGACAGCTTTTGTGTTTTTAAGAAGCAAAATCATTTTACGAAAGTCTGGAGACATGGACTGACACTACTGAAAAAGAAACAAAGTGAAAGTACTATAATATTCTATATTGTTGTTAGCAAGGCTTCACGAATAGTCAAGACTTTTGCAAGCAGGCAGTCAAGAGGATTTGTTCTGCCAACTGGTTAAGATACAGCTACATCCAGGGAGTACAATAACATGTAATTATCAATGTGTTAACTTATAATTATTAACATTATAAGCATATTAGTATCAAAATATAATTATTAATGATAAAGGATTCAGTGTTTATTTCTGCTGAAAATTAAGTTATAACCAGTGCTTCAATGTTGTTCATTAAATTTGGTGTACTAGATAACAGACTACAGTGTTACTGTTTGGAGGTTGAATGCTCTGAAAAACTGAATGATTTCAAACACATTTTTTCACATTCTATATAGCAATAACCTTGCCTGCCTGTGGAAGTGGTGTGAAAACAGTTTCAAAGTTATTTTAAGGGGCAAAGGAATCTAATCAAACTGCTTTGAACTTGACACCACTCAGTTATAGGGCAGTCCCTGCTTCTGGGGGACTTGTTTAATATAAATCTTGGAATTTCATCTAGTTACTAGCTACCGAAGTTAAAAGCAGAGAAAATGTGAATTCCTATAACCACCATGTAAAAGCAGAGTGGATTATGATCCAGACTCACATCACTTATCACCTTGGTAGGTCCTGTGAGGTGATCAGGGAGGAGCGGAGACCAGGAGCTGATGCAGGAGGCCCTTTGGCTCTTCTGCAAAAAGCAATGGAGCCCTGAGTCCACGTGGTCCTTCAACAGGGTGGCTCGTTCCAAATTGAAACAGTAGTATTTTAGAGTGAGTCACCACTATGAGGCCAACAGAGAGAAGATGTCTCACATAGATTTTTCCACGTATAGGTCAGTTGGCAGACAGCTGGCTGCTCTCACAACATGACTAAACCAGTATTAGACAGCGGCAACTCAACGTGAGTGACGAGGATGCTGCCCAGTCCTCCAGCCAGGCTCTAACCACAGCCTCCGTCGTACAACCTTGACCCATACGTGATTTTACAAGGTCACCAAAAAATGGCCATCCCGTAAGTATCACCACACCTGGCTCCTTCTCCTCCTTCTGCTGTTTTCAGCTTATGAACCCACAGCAGTAATTGCCGCAGCGATACTTGTTATTCATCCTTAAATTCCTGAAGTTTCGCTTTGTGTTATTAAATTTCATCACAGCTCTAAAACTCTAACCTGCAGGGTCATCTGCTTTGTACAAATTACTCATATTCTCCTTGATATTAATGGTGCCAACCAGCTTTACGGCATCAGCACTAGAAAATTCATCTGTGAAAAGCTAACCTTTTCTGCCAAGGTCAATAATGAAAATAACAGAGCAGATTTTTCACAAGATTAATTCCTGAGGGGGCAAAAAAGCAAACCAAACTTTTTTTTCCAGTAACATTATCCCATTTCTATAAAGAAATTTGGTACCTGAAACATTGCCTCCTTGCTTGGAGCTGTTGGCGATTTCAAAACCTGTTCTGTGTCTATCTTATAAATTATTCCTTGCAGAGGTATAAAATGAAATTTTTAATGTATGAATAATTTCCCTCAGGTTAAGGAAGTTTTGTATAGACAGAGAAAGAATTTGGAAAAGCTTATGGCCAAGTCACAGTTGCAAAGCCAAGTGTCTATTTACTGTTCTGAGCTGCACATTTATGTAAGTCTTTCACATATAAGGTCTTTGAATTTCTAGAACAAATATATAGGCTTTTTAGATCAGATGGCAACAAACAAATCTAAAAGCGCTAAATCACGTATACCAGAAGACTATTTACTAATATTTTTTACCTCCCTTTTTAGCTTTCTGGGATTTTTTTTCACATTTGACATACATTTTGCTGCTTTCTAGTAGAAATTAAGACTGTTACCGTTATTTTAAATTTACAGAGAGTAATTGGTCTAATTGAGACACTAACAAGATGCAAACCCATGACGTTTTGACATTCTGTGTCACCTTAACACATTCTGAGTAAATGACAGAACATTAAAAGGCTTGTCTGTATCTATTTGTTTCATGCAAGACGACAAAGAAGCAACCTACAAAACACATGCTTCACCCCCTACCAGGTACAATAGGACAAATACTCTTCCTTGCCTTGCTTTTTCCTTTCCACAATACCACAGCAAAGAGCAAAGGCGGTGGCAAAGAGAAGAGCCAGACCTGTGCTGTCAGTCCTGGGACAGCCCACACCTGGGAACTGCCTTGGCTACTGATGCAAATCCTGTGCTCCATCCCATCCCTCCCAAGTGCTAATTGTGGTAGCCTACATCTCCCACGTATGTTAGATAATTAGCAAGCAGCGCTCCTCAGTGAGGCTCGTAATTCCCTTTTGCTTCTCTCTTTTAATTAAAACAACTCCCTATCATATTTTCTTGATTTGTCTGAGGTGATAGCCACACTTCTGCCTGTCAGCGAACAGCAGTAATTCCACAGCTATCTCTGGGAACCAAATGACACAAGTAAAGGAATAAATCCCCGATGTCAGGGGCTGCTGTTGATTTGTTCTACAGAGACTGGCAGTCAATCTGATACCACTTCTGAGGTCAGAGTACATAAATAGCAGCTTATGCTGTTTTTCCCCTCCTAAGCCCATATCTTGTATGGATTCATTTCCTGCAAATGGGTTCATAAAATGCCTTTGGAGAATGTTTAGAGATGAACTTTGTAATGGGGATTAGTGCTTTTCTGTTTCCAAGTTGTTTTTCTTTTGCCATAGCATCTGGTCTCTTTGGCAGCATGGGAACATGCCATTAGTAAATATGATTACTGCCGCCCTTAGAAGAATTTCACATTTCTGGCTAGCTGTCCCTTATGGTCCTCAATATAAACAATATGGGCAAAAACTTTCCAAAAGGCTGAGGTTGTTTTGGAAGTGCTGGTGGGGGGATGGATTTTGGAAGTATTTAAGTACTGAAACATATTTTTCACAACTCCTTTGCTCATGCTTCATCAACATCTTTACCGTAAAATGAACAGGAGGTCATAGCCGCAGTCACATCTCTTTCCACATGTTCCAGGGCACGTAACTGAGGGCAAAAGTCTTGGTCACCAACAAAATATCCGATGGGTTTTCTGCGTTCAACACCTCTGGACCCTGGAGCTAACTTTACTGTTAGCTTATTCAAAGGTGTCCAAAAATGTGGGCAAGCATGGAATGAGACTTCGGATTTTGATTCCTCTGAGGAAGACTAGATTTCAGTTTACAAGCCTACTTGGAAGATCTGATCAATAGGAAGTCTAAAATTGTGCTGTTAATTTTTCAACAGAGAACTTAGCTGGAAGATGCTGCATGTTATTTTTCTTTCCAGATCAAAAATGTATGAGAAATGTAACCAAGATGTGCTATAAGAGGAATTATTCCTGTAACAACATGGAGAAAATAATGTTTTGGTCAAAATATTTTTTAAAGGAAAACAAAGGAACAAAGGCTCACCTTGAGGTTAAAGCGATACATAAAGAGTCAGGACATACAGGTTCATTTCCTGGACCTGATACTTTATAGCTGTGTGACCTTGAGTAGTTCATATGTGGTTCAGTACTGCTCCCATGGAAGCCAGTGACAAATCTCTCATAACTTTCAGTGGTAAAATAACTAATGTGGTAAAATGTGAGGCCCTGAAGCACTGCAAGTTGTTAATTTGATGCAGATGTGTGGAGGGACCTCCAGTTGTGGTCCTTAATTCCATCTTGGACCAAACTGCACATTGTCTATCTGGGAATTAATTGGCTTTGCTCTTCTTCATATAGCTATTCAGGTTATGAAACCCCCAAATATGCAATGCAATGTAGTGTAATATAAGATAATGTAATAAAAAATAAAGTAAATAAAATAAAATAAAATAATATGATATATATCAACAATTATAATAGTATAATGCAATGTGATGTAATTATAATGTAATTATGATGTTATATATATAACATCCTTACATAACTTCTAAAAGTTAGAAAACAACTACAAATACATTTATATTACAGAAAATGTGATAAACAGCAGTAATGCAGAGTAGGTACAAAAGAGAAGTCTGAACTGAGCTGTGGGACTCATTTCCCCAGGACGGTGGACTTACTAAAAGTTCAGGAGGGCACTGTTTAAGCTCTTGGAAGGGAAATCCACTGACAGTGACTAAATTCATAGTAACCATAACCTACTCAAATTGTCTCCCGAGCTGCTAAAAGTCAGAGTACGGTAGAGTGTTCAGGAGAAGCATCATATACCTTGTCCTGTCCCTATAATCTACCTGGAAATACAGTTTTAGCCACAGTCAGAGGCAGAACAGCTGGCTGCACAGAATGGTGTGCAGGTAGTGAACAGACCAGCACGGGCCCTATATTCTTACAGAGGGACTCCGTAACTCCAGACTGCCATGGAAAAAGACTTGGGGATGAGGGGATGGCTTGGTGCTGTAGACAATTTAGCACATGGTAATTTTAATCATGAGAATGATCCCTCTGGAATTAGTTCCTAAATCGGTAGCATATTTACTACCTTACAGAAAGCTCTGAGAATAAGCCTGGAAAGGAGAAACAGTCCCTGAGCTGCAAACAAACCCTAATGAACGGCTCCACTGAGGGGCTGCGAGGGGACGGGGAAGGCGGCGTCAGGCAGGTTGATGGGCACCTCTGCAAACGCACAATGATTATCTTCGTTCATGCATGGCTGCGGTGAAATCTACTGCTAGGGATGTAGTACTCCAATTTATACAGAGGAAAACCGTTTAAAGGTGATAAGACTTACTGAGGCTGGCATAACTAATCAAACAGAAAGCACCAACTCTTAATTGAGTATAGTTTTCTTGACTGACAGATTATTATTTTTTTTTATTATTTAATGCCTGAAAATTTCCATTTTAGTCATATTTTCTTTAGAACGCAATCACAGAAGACTAAAGAAAGTTTTGATATCAGTTGTTTCTATAGTGCAAAGGCTGGTACAGAGGGGTCTCCTGTTTATTAGGTACCCTGTTTATTAAAAGTATGATCCGAGCACTGAAGCCTCATAAAAGCTTGGTTCAGGGGCCAAGGTCCAAAAGCCTAATAGTGCTGCATTGAGTTCCTTGAGAGAAATAATGTTCACATTTGCCTTGGAAGTGGTAACGTATGGTGGAATTATACAGCTGGTGTGCTGGCCAAGTTCAGCTGTAAAAAAAATAATCGTCTCAGTCTGCCCTCAGGTCTGTTCTTGTCATTTGGTGTCAATTGGCCATAAATGAGAACTATCGCTGTGAATCATCAGATGACATTGGGGACCCTAATCATCTAAGATATTTTAGAAGAAAAAACATTGACTGCGATTTTTCTCCTCAGATAAAATAGCTTGTACTAAAGCAAAGGCCATAATTAAAATTTAAGATATGTTTTTCTCTCTTGTGTAACTTCTTGGACAATGAAAGGTTTGCACTTCATAGACTGTAATGATAACCAAATCTCTGTATCGATGCTAGCCTATTGCAGGCCGAAGTAGGAAAAATCTTTTGGACTCACTGAAAAAATCTGCTGTTTCTTTCAGTAAGGTAGGATTTAATTTCATAAGGCTAACTTACGTTTCAAGATGAAATGCTGTTCATTTATGAAAACTGTAACAAAAAAGCAGATGTGTTATATACAGAAACAACACATCTACTTCTGAATGACTCCCAGGAGAAGGCATGGCAATTCTACGCCTGCAGAAAGTTACATGTGTTTATCTTTAGTGTTCAAGACCTAAAAATATTGTTAACTCGCATGTAAGTTAAGAGAGATGCTGCTACTGGGTTGCCCAATTGGTTGGAAAGAGTTCACCATCTCTCTGTGATGCAAAAAAAAATATACATAGATTTTTAAATCTCCTTTTCTGCACAGCTCTTCACCTTTTCCACTGACATTTCCTTAAACATCAGTTCTCCTCTGTGGAAAGGATGCATATTGTAAAACTGGCTTGATGTAAGCTGAATTTTTGTCTCAAGCTTATGTTCATGGTAGTGGAGTAAACAATGTGTTTGTCATGACTGTGGCCATCACTTGAAGACAGCCTACCCATACTTTTCTGCAATTACATTTATAAAGCATTCAATGAATAAATCACAGAATGTGTTCTGCCTCCAAATACCAAAGTAAATATTCAAGATTTTAGAACATGTGACTGGTACTCTCTGCATTTCAGAAGAGATTTCAGTGAAGGCATGGTTAATAAACTTAAAGATCCATGAGGCATCTGTAGTAACTATCAAATACAGAAAACAACTATTTCACATTCATCCTGTCTCAGAGGACTGTAGTGAAGACTGAGCCCTGAGTTCCTTTCAAAACCAGCTATCGTCTGTAAAATACAATCAATATTAACAGGAGGAAAGATAGATTTTTTTATTATTAATATTTTGACATTTTTACTGCATGATCAAGTAACTCTTTCTAAATCTCCAGGAAGCGTTCTGCCTCCATGTAAGTGCCTTAAACATGAACTAAAACCTTTATAAAAATTGATTAAAACTGATGTCATGATCAATAGGCTAGTGTCTATTATGAAATATAATCTTGAAGATTGCATTGAGTTCAGTGAAATAACCACGTCTTCTTGGCGCCTGAGAGTACAGAATAACCGCCTGGGAATACATTGCATTTGCGGCGATCAAAAAAGGTCTGGAGTTAGTGGCATTGGTTTGAATAACAGTCTGAGGGGTAGCCACAGATCTCTTCTGGTTTCACAAAAAATGATGGGCATGCATCAGAGCATTGCTAACTATTTTAGTCCATGTCTCCCAAAACAAAGGCAAGGTAATCTCCTTTTTGTTGCTGAAAAAACCATTTTTGACACCTATACTCTGACTTCTGGATCTCTCACTTGGAGAAAACGTCAGAATGACTCTGATAAAAAAATCTATAAATATTTACAGTGTTTATCTCAGCCTTTCCTTTTTTTTTTTTCTTTTCTTTTACTTGTTCTGTAACTGGCTATTAACACAACAGTTCTACAAAAGCATTTTGAGAGGTTTCTTGAAGCTGGTACTTTTGCCATTGTTGAGCTAATCTGAGAGCAGCAAAGACCCTTTCCCGGGGAAATTTCCTATGCTGAAATGCGCATCTGGCATTTTTTTTCTGGAAAGGTTCAGCTAAGATGGTCCAACTGCTTCCTCACAAACCCATCAGGCAATGGACAGAAAGAGGTTCCTCTCCAGGGCAGCTTGTCCCATCTACCTGACACTTACCTGAGAACAAGAAAAATCACCGGCTGGAGCTGCCTCTTTCTCTTTACAGACTCAGTGGGCTCCCAAAGGACTAATTTTAATCAGATGTCTCATTTTTGGAAGGGAGCCAAAGAGAGGCAACAAGAATCCCTTCTAGACTTCACTAGTCCAGCTTCTTACCTGCAGGGAAGGTGAAAAAAACCCAGTCTTAAGATTTGTGCCTATATGTTAGAAACCTACATCCTCACTGTGTCTAATGTTATCAAGAAGTTTAGAAGATCAGTTTTAGAGAGGTCATTGGTTGCATTAGTTCAATCAAGAAACATTAAGTGACAACCAACAGACAAAACAACATTGGCAATGTATTGATTTACTGTGGTTTTAACAGAGTTATAGTGGGTTTCCTTCTGAAATAGTCTGTAAAAAGCTATTGAGAGTAGGCCATGGAATGCAGAATGAAGGAGTCACTCCAAAATGCCAAGACACAAACTTCAAAGAAAAGATCATGGAGTTTGTTTTCCATATACCAAACATTCAAATATCAAAGCATTCTTTTCATGTGTCAGTTGTTTCTTTCTTCCTTTTTTAAAGGAGGAAATGTAAAAAAAAAAAACCAAAACAACAAAACAAACCCAAACCAATGTTCAAATGTTCTCTGCATTTTCATGGCAGGATAGGCAGTGCTGTGTCAATAACAAAAATTAAAATACTACTCTCTCTGTTGACTTCCATTGGAGGGACATTTTGGGTGCCAGTTCAGCCCAACAGGAAAGATATTCTTTCCAAGTTGTCTTCATTATATAATGCTGAGTATCATTATTTTATCATGCTATATTTTGATTTTTTGTTTGTTTTTAAGCAGCTACTTCTAGAATGGAGGAGGGAGTGATATGCATTTTAAGAAAAGGTAATTTTCTTGACATTATGAACATGAACTCCTTTAAGGAAAAGAAAAAAAGAAAATAAAAGAAAAAAGAAAAAAAAAGAAAATAAAAGAAAAAAGAAAAGAAAAAAACAGCTCTGATAAATCAGTGAAAGTTGACCCTTTGCCCACTGTTAATAAGAAAATACTCTGTGAACATCAGATAAAATACAAATTAAAGAAAACTTAGCTAATCCAGAAGATAGAAAAGGCTGTTGACACAGATAATGTAAAGCAATAACTAAATAAGACACAGAAAGTGAGTTTGAACTTCCAGACTGGGGGATTGGACAGGACAGGAAACGCAAACCTCATTTTGAAAACCTAATAAATTCATGTTCTTACCAAGCTTTCAGCAGTCAGTATTTATAAAATACTGACATCTGGGTATGGTGGTTGTACCTTTTTCAGTATTAGCAAGTTTCAACCATGACAGATGGCTACTGCCAAAGCACAGAAAACCTTTGTTAAGAAAAGATTTTTTTTTTCCTCTCCTATTACTTAAGTCCTGTGGCTTTGAATGTAGAATTTAATGGAGGCAGAGGTAGTGATTTATTTCCTTAGAAAAATAAGGCAATTTCCCAATAATTCAAACTGTTTTTTCAGCATAGTAGCACTGTAAATATTCAAATTTTATTGTTGATCAAGATTTAATTACAATATTCATCCTTTACTGGTTTACTCTGCCTGTTTTACCAGGTCTAGAACATGTTTAGTGTCTTTATCACAGGTTTGGGATTTTTTTTAGTTTGAGCACTGCAAGCTTTGCACCACCTATAAAAAATTATTCTTTTTCTTCATCATTAGAAAAAGAAACAATCACAACTTGTTTATTTCTCCTACTATTACTGCAGGTTTACATTTGATAAATATCAGCTCAAATCTGCAGATACCTACTCAGACTTAATATCTGCAAGTAATCTTAGTGGAATTAACAAGTAGGATTTACAGGATAGTCAGTGGCATCACAGCAATCTTCCTATTGACTTAAAAGAAATTTGGGTCAGTCTTCATAAGAAAGACTGGGGACTAGAAGGAGTTCCTCAATCATTTCTGAATCATTTCACATTTCTTACAAATTGTGGGTCAAATACAGTTTTGCAGCAAGGAAAAGTATACCTGTAAATGAAGCTAGCTTTGAAAGATAGCCTGGGGCAACTAATTACTCATTTGAAATTCTGCTTTTCAGCATGGTATTGCATTGTACGTGGTCTATTAGTATTTGGAATACAGTTCTAACAGCTGTTGTTGCTGTTATAATTGAGGCTAGAGTGGCTACCCATTCCTACTTTTAGCACTGCCTGCCTTTTTTATTCAGTGGTGATCACATAACAGCCCTGATTCAACTACAGTGAATTCTTACATAGGAGTGTCATGTGAAGAAACAATTGAATTTTTTTTGCCTTTTTATAGAGGAAAAAGGATAGTGAGCATCATGCAGCTGCCGCCTTTTCCTCATGGCACTTTTCCTTACTGAGGATCCAGCACATCAGCACCACAACTATCAGCCTGCTTGCATTGCTGGTGCTCAGCATATTCACCCACGAAACAACCCTGGGCTGAGACAGAAGCTTCGCTGAGCAGCCCTGAGCAATCTCTTGGCTGCTGGAAAAGAGCCACATCCAGCCTGTGCCATCTCAGAGCAAAATACTCATTCTGGAGAGGAACCTTGTCTTCTTCTTTGACACGTCCAATTGTCTGCTGATCCTTGAAGAAGCTGGTATTGATTCAACCTGCTGTCTGTCAGCACAACATCCAGCTTCTCAGTCCTAAGCAAGCAGAAACAGAAACGAGGCAAAGGCTAACTACACACTCAGCGTAAGTTATAGCCTGAAAACTGTCAGTTGTGGATGTAGGCTTCAAGGTATAATGAGAACAGCTACAGCACTGCCTATGATTGATCGGCTGTTGTCAATACTATTCCCGTCTGCTGGGATCTCTCTGCAGCATTTGGCAGTCTCAAGTATGAGCTCTAGTGGTGCCAGCTGAAAGTAGGGCTCAAGAGGTTCAGTAAAACAGTTTAAATCTATCCTGAAGAATAAAAGGAGATTTAACCTCTCTTTGTGATGTCTCCCAACATCTACTTTTATTCTTTTCATATTCAACATTTACTTACAACTACTAACTAAACAATCAAGTTGATAGAAAAGCAAAGGAAAACATTCTGAAAGGTTTGCAGAGAGGGAGATTCACATCCACAGAGGTAAATTCAAGTGCCTACCCTGTTTTCTTTACGGACACTAAGCTTTCTCATAGTAGCATTCGTAAGCAATCAAGTAGTTCTGTGAGGTTAGGAGACTGCATCCTATTGATTTTTCCTTTCCTATAAATGCCTCTACCACTTCCATGTGGACAAAAGCAATGAAATAACCCAGTAAGGAATATTCAGCATGAACCTTCAGCAAAACAGCATCCTAGGATCATATAAAACCATTTTACTGCTTTCTGCATTGGCTTTCCAGAAGGTATCAAATGAGGTTCAAAGTCTTGCACTTCCTCTTTAAGGCTTCCCCTCTTTAAGCCTGCTACAGGCTGACTACATGGTTGACAATTCTGTGCTGCTGGCATAATGTGCTTTTCTATTCTAAGTGTATAGCTCTCCTGTTTCAGACAAGCAGCTTTCTCAAGGGACTGGATGATGAAGGACTATAGACTGAACTCACATGGAAACTAAGGACTGTCACAAAACTCAGCACCTTCTGCTGCTTGGATGTCTCTTTCTTTAATGCAAATAGAGGTTGACTTGCACAGCAGAAGAAAGTCTCCAAAAGTGTCCCACCCAATGTAAACATACCACTGCACATGTTATTCTTTTCCCGGAGAGAACATGCGAGAAAAAATAATCTCAGTATGACAGATGTTAAGTATGCTGCTTAATACACTCCTGAAAAAATGCTGGACCTTTTTGGTAGTGAGACTGGTATAAAGGGCGGGATAGGATAGAATAGAACAGAACAGAACAGAATAGAATAGAAAAGAATAGAATAGAATAGAATAGAATAGAATAGAATAGAATAGAATAGAATAGAATAGACCACCCTCTAGCCAAGGAACTTGGTAGTTAAGGTAGTTCACTTCAACGGCTTTGCTTTAATATCAATGCAGACATTGATCTTTACCACCTGGTCTTTAGTGCGAAAATGAGAGCACCTGTACTCACCAGAAGAATCCTAATTCTGTACTGCCTTACAGTCATGAATGCAAAGTGGGTATGGATGTCATGGTGATGCTGTTTTTTTCACAGCCTTGGAACTCTCTTTAATAAAGTGGAACCGATTGCACAAAGGGAAAGGCAATGAAGATCCAGATCTCAGTAGTGCTGGGAAATACGATTTTGTCATCTTGGTTACATAAAGCAGTTGTAAGTTTGCCTTTGCCTGTCAGTTCAGGTAGGTTCTGTGACTCAGTTGTTTTACTAGAATAGCAAAAAGAATATGGGCTGGTGTTTAACCATTTGCACAGGTAAAGAAACTTCTCATTAAAGTATAACCAAACAGTTGCATCACAACGCTTTGTTACCTAAATGCAAAATTATTAATCTAGTGCTGGTTTCAATCTATGTCCCTGTAACTGTTGTGAAGACTGCATAAAACCAGATTTATTATTGGGTTCAAACCCTAAAGGATTAAAAATCTGTGACAGCTTAGGATTCTCCAATTTTTGTTTAGCTGCATTTCAGCTTGAAGCAGTAATGAGTTTTACTCACTGCATAAAGAAAACATTTGAACTGTTGTATTACTTTGGCCTTTGCTTTTAATTCTTTACAAAATTAGAGGGTGTGCCTTTCACATAACTCAAATTTTACTAGAAGTGGTAAATGTTGAAGTTAAACATTGTTAAAAAACAGTAACAATATGTTCTAAATTCAGCCATTTGCTTTTGTTTATCTCATTAGCTGACCATGACTAACCTGAAATATGGAAGGTCAATACACAGTTTCATCGGCTGTATTACATTATCAGCATTAATAGCAGGTATCCTAATGTAGAAACATTGCACACAGTTATATGGTGAGTTAAAGTACAGTTCCTTTACAAATGTGTAAGAAATGAGCATGTAGCTGCTGCAGTAAGCATCACAGGACTCCAGCCAGAGGGTGGAATATGGGACCACTTCCAAGCCTGATGAAACTCCACTTGGGTCCCAACCATGCAACAAAATTAAACTTGGGTCCATATCGTGTACCTCCACACTTCACTCTCTTTTCAGCGGGAAGGCATTTTAGTGGTCAAGCAGGGACGGAACTGGTGTGCACCCTGCCAGACTTCCCAGTCTGACAGCTGGGGCACCAGGATGCCAGGGAACACTACGCAGTACAGCAATCTGCATCTCACACAGCTATAAAGACTGATGAGTACTATAAAAAGCTCGGTTCATCTTTAAGGGCCATTATCATTAACAGTCACTGACATTTTTAAGCAATATAAGAAAACTCAGCTGTACTGCCTTTTGAGAGCCCAGCCCTACTCTCTCGCACAGCCAAATTGTCTAGGCATGCTGTAACGCACCATGTTGCGTAACTTCTAAGCACTATGCATGCATTACGCTAGATAAATTTTAACTAGCTAATGTAAAATTTGTCATTAGAGAAAATGAGTAACAGAGTTTTGAGATATGAAAGCTCTTCTAAGCGAGCAATTTTGGAGAGTGATTTTGCCTCTTACCAAAGTGTGTTAAAATACTCATCAACATACCACAATTAGAGACTGGCATTGCTGATAGGACTTGGAGAGCTATAGAAAGCAGAGTTAAACTCTTCCTTATTTATTGGGCTACTTAAACCTTTGACAGTCTGGTATGTGCTAAAATGCCTGAGTTTCTTAAAAAGAATTGCAATTACATGTATGCTGTGCAGCCCAGCAGAATTTGACTAGTTTATATCTCACATCATATGTTAAAGGATTTATCAGAGGAATTATTGTGAAGAAAATATCAGTCATATTTCGTTCTCAGGTACATTGGTTCCCTACTGAGCACAGGGCTTACTGGACATCATGTTTTAGAGTTCAGACATTCACACTATGAAATGTTTCCAAAACCAACCTTAGCTCCAGCTGAATGTTCCTTTTTTTATCATTTCCTTTTTATTTATGATTCACCACATTTATTAAGATAAAAGCTTGCACTGCAGAAACAGTCTAAAGTATACCCCCTACATACAAACTGATCTCCAGATTACTAGCAAAATTGCTGCCTTTGTATACTTATGGGCTGACGTGATAACTGAAAATAACTTCCATTAGCACTATAAAAACTCCAGCTGATACCAAATGAATTTCATTTGATACCAGCAGAGAAAAATATTGGCTACTGAGATATTCTTTGTTCATGGTTATTTACAGTTAGCTAGAATCCATGTACCGTTCAGGAATCAGAAGTATCCAGATGTTTTTCTTTACACCAGGTTCTTAAACACAAGCTTTTCCCTCTATGACTACCTAACATTCATATATTTATATGAAATACTTCTCTTTTAGTTGATATGGCTTCCCTGTCTTTGATTCATTCCAAAAAACATTTATTGCAAAGGGGCTATAGGAGCTTGACTACCACCTAGTTTGATTTCATCTTACTTCCACAGAATTTGCTGAAAAGAGTGCTCTTTAGATTCATGGAAGGCAGAGGTAGCCAGTGTTACAGGCTATGGTGAAATTATTTTTTCCTTGGTATCTTGCCAAACCGTATTGCACGCGCAGAACCAGGGCACTTTTGTATCAAGGTGAGACCAAGATGCCATGCAAATATTTAATGTCACTGCATCCCTAAGTGAACCACTGTGTACATTACCTGCTGAAGGGCAAGTCACAGAGATTATGTTAGAGCATGTCAACTGATCAGCAGAAGAGAGTATCTTGGTGGGTAGTTTGAATGCTCTGGTGGTGGTGGATAGTTCCAGTTGCTTTCTTTCAAAGCACAAGGAGGCTTTTTGGTGGACTTGAAAATACCACTGTGAAACAATGCTGCTTACATCCAGCTGCAGATTACTCTGTTTGTCTTTGCTGTATAATTACTGACTCAGGGTCTACAAAAAAAAAAAACCAAACCAATACAAAACAAAACCAAAAAAACCCAAACCCACCGTAATCCAAAGCCATAGTTAAAATTTGTTGGCTATCTATTTCTTTATGCAAGAATAAGGTCATAAAAGGAGAGATCAGTGGATTGCTTAGATGTAAGGTTCTTGTTTGCTGAATGGATACTTTGAAAATAGTTCTTTTTTAGTAGTTCAGTAAGTGCTTCTCGGTTTCATTCTTAGATTTATGTATAATTAAGAACTGTATTTCTACAAAGACCCTTTACATAGGGTTCATTTTGTCTAACGGTCTTGTGTTTCTGTACTTCATGTTTTCTATGTGTTTACATATTTTCCAAGGTTTTTATTTTTCTGTTTTATTTTGTCTATCTATAACAGGTAAAAAGTAGGCTTCAAATGTAACTAAATTATTTAAGTCTTCCTTAAAGTCAGAGAAGAAACAAAGACACCTCCAGATAGAAGCTTATCCCCTGTAAAAGTAGGTTCCTCGGACATAGGGGATATGGAGTCCTCTAGAAGGTATGTCTTTGCTGGGTACAACATGAGTCTAAATGATTAGTTCTTAGCAGACATCTGACTTTTCTATGGCTCCTGGTGGATGAGATAAATTCCACATGTGACACAGTTTGTTTCATGCTTTTTACCAACAGCCGCAGCAATATTTAAAATTGTATCCTTTAAGTTTACTCGCCCAAACGTAAACATGTGTCATGGATTGGTATTTATGGAAGTCTCTGCTAGTTCCTTATGAGTTAGCATTCCTATTTACAGATCCAGCAGATCTGAAATTGTGGATTTTTTGTTTCTTCTTGTCTTTTTTGTAGTTTTCTTGAAAAGAATGCTAGACACAGAACCATATTTAGATCACACTTAATCCCAGCAATGTGAAGCCTTGTTTCCAGAGCGTGTTCTCAATTGTTGCTTCCCCTGAAATGAGCAAGGTTTGAATGTATTCTAATTTTCTGAAAATCAAGCCAGCAAATTTGTCTTTTGGACTTTTTGGACTTTCATACTCACTTTTAGGTATCTAGCTCTGAATAAGCTTGGTCCTGCTTCTGGAGGCTGCTGAGGACACAGCAGAAATTTTGTAGCATGGCTGTGGTCTTCACAGGTGGAGGGCAAGGGTATGTCTCTACTGTGGGATGGAATACAGAGATCTTCAGTCAAGCTCTAGGCAGACTATTACATCCATATGACAACCCAGCACCAATATCACTTAAGTCCCAAGAAGGTTGCACAGCCAGGCCCAGCTAGCACCGAGACTCTTGGCCATCGCAGTGCTGCGGTGTGGAAGTATCTCAGCTGAAGGATTTGTTCACCACACCACAGTGAGCTGTGCAAATATGCTCTTAGATGCTCAAATGCTTTTCTGGTTCTAAGCCAATTTCTGCGATTTCCAACTTAAATGTACTGGGCGTTACTAGGTACTACTCAGCACAAGTAAGGACACCAGGATTACGTTCCCTGGTAGACTTCACTAACAAGTGCAAACAGGGAGATCTCAACCTTTAGAAAAGGTCACTTTGCTGGAAAAATACACTGAAACATCAGCTAATTTCATATGTGTACGTCCAGCACTCCTTACTATTTTAGGAAAAATATATTTGAGATAAAATTGTAAACCCATACAACTATAATCAACACTTTTAACTCAGCATTTACAAATGTTACTTTGAGTACATTAGATGATAGACAGCTTCCCATTGTCTTTGTTTAAACTCTTCCTGAAGGAATTTTCAAAACTTTTTCATCTGTCTCCTGCATTGGGAGACTTTTCCAGTGGCTCTTACTATAAAATCTTCATAGCTGTTTAAGTATTTGTGGTTTGGCTTTGTTTGGGGGTTATAGGTTAATCTTTCCAGTATAAACTTCTTGACCACCCAGAAATAACAGATGGATTGTTTGTACCAAACTCAGAAAATAAACAAATTCTACCATTTCTTTACTTTTAGGAATATTGCTAGAATATTTATTCCTCCGGTCCCCAGACTTCCCACTTAGATCTACCAAGGCAAATACTTGCTCTGGACCTTTCTGCTGAAACATCTTCTGCATGCAGTTTGAATGTTCAAAAGGAGCTGGATATTTTTTTTCTGTTTCCTGAAAAAAAAAAAAAAAAAAGACTAACACAGTGGAACAAATGAAAGCAGGCAGCTCAAATATTTGCAGGTTTTTTAAGTTTTGTTCAGCTGGTGTGATTTAAGAAATGAAATTTTGTTTTGGTTAGTAAGCAACTCAGTAGCATCTGCTAACTCGTAGAGCTCTACTTACCAGAGATTGTCTATAATGCATTTCTAATAAAGACAACTTCTAATAATGACAATATTGTTGTCATTGTTGTCATATTGTTGTCCAGGGAACTGGAGCCAGTGAGTTTTTCCTCTTAGAGTCTTGTGATAGAAAACTGTGATAACAAAAAGGGAATGAATAGAGCATCAATGCAGCTAGCACTGGTGAAATAAAGAACTGGTTTTGAGAATAATGTGATGAAGTCCAAAAAGTAGAACAAGGCAGAACTATCTTAGTCTTGGAGATAAAGTAAGGAAGTTTAAATTTATTGGTCTACTTTAGCATTGAAAACAGCCCTTGTAAAGAAGAGGTGAGGCATAAGTCATAATTAAGGGTATATAATCTTTGGTTTACACATAAACATAAATGTGGGATGATTTTCATGATCACAAAGGTGGAATGAGATTCATCCCTGACACATATTTTCTCCAGAGTCTGTCAATGTTTCTGTTGGCAAATTCTCTGTATGGGGCCACTCAAAGTGCCTGGTATCAAGGTCCATTCCGCTGACAACTGGCCAATTTTCAAAGGTAATGACAATGGAGAAGTAGGGATGCATATTGCCTGTAAGGCAGCTTAAGCTATACTTACTGTCAAATAACTGTTTTGTTTCTATGGAAAAAACAGAATGTGAGTCTTTTAAGCTCAGATCAGATTGACAGATTGGAAACATAATGCTGGAAGATTGCTTACCCTGCAGCTGAGCCTGTATTTTTAAAATGAGGTTATGCACCAAAAAGTGACTGAATAAATGGCCCAATTTTTATTTTATTATTTATTTGGATTTATGAGTATATAAAAAGTCGGTAAACTGTGTTTTGACATTTTAAAACCCCTACAAATCAAACTACAAAGGGAAAACCAGCAGCAAATACCATTAGGTACCAGAAAGTAGTAAGGAGGCAATCCTCATAAAAGATTACAGAGTATCTTATTTTCTGGCTTTTCCAGACTGAATCATTCCTGAAGCCTGAGGAAAAATCATTAGTTCTGTGGCATACTATGAGGGTAAGACTAGTTTCTTATGGACCTAGAGTGCCTTCACAGTTGCTCTGCTTTCCTGCCTTTGCTAGTGTCTTTGCTGAGAGAGGCTGTAGCAGTGGTTTCCACATTTCTCTGTCAATACCAAAACAGTTAATGCTGATTTTGCTCACTATTAAAATTCCGTTTGGATCTTGCCAGACAAGCCAGCGTCTTTCTAACTTCTGCAGCCACAGCAAGACAAACATTACCAAACACAGCAGGTGATGCTGGAAATTAATTACTCATTCTGTTGAAGATGGACATGACGCAGGGGACGTGAGCTCCCGCTCACATGCTTGCTTTGGTTCCGCAGTGTTAACAGTATAACACACTGTTGGTTAACAAGAAAAGGCAGTAGGTATGGACAGCCTGAAAAAGCCTCATTTCTTACCACCACCACTCTCCAGAGAATTATCTTTTCTACCACAAAACCTAATCAACACTCGAAGATAACTACACAGGTCTCTAAGAGAGATTCAAATTAATTAGAATTTTATGGATTACCAACTTCAGTTATGGGCATTCTTCATTTACCAGGAAAATAGAGATCTCAACCTTGTACAGAGTAACATCTCCTGTCTAGGTCCTTCCTCAATCCAGATTTCTCTGTACAAACATCACCACTGTGATGACCAGGAGAGGTGTCATTCACAGAAACAATCATTTGGCATCCGAAAACTCTTGTTTTATGAATACCTAAGGGCCATTTTCATACTGCTTGTTATAGATGCCCAAACTAATCATCCTGGCAACTGGCAACGATATCTAAGTTCAAGAGGCCAATGAGCGATTCAGACAGAAAAGCATCCAGGGCTACCAAGGTCAGTTCCTCAGCTGGCCAATGAAGACAATGGTTTTGATGCCTGTTGGACATTTGAAGTTGTCGATTCATGTAAGTTCATCATTGTTTCTCTCTCCTGCCCATATAAGCAGGAGCTAGGGTCTCCCAGTCATGGATGATGTGTATCTCTCCTCCACCTGTTGAACTTTGCGTAACAGCAACGACACCAGTTGTAAAGATCATTATTTAATTTTGACTGCCTACAGATTAGATAGGTAGACTAGGATAACCGTCTAATCAGTGGAGGGGACAGACACCTTCAAAGGCCAGGCCTTCTCACTTATCTCCGGCATTTTCAGTATCTATCTTACCTGACATGAATACAATTCTGGAAACGTCCATCTCTCTCACTCCAGAAACTATGAAGAGACACAAGTAGTTTAGTCCACACCTTATCCTTGGACAGATAAGATGACTTTACCATGACCCCAGCCCTATTAAATTAACAACTCTAGCAAGCCAATTTATTTACTCAGACAGTTGGTAGACGTATTTGTTCTCATGCCAGGATTAAATTGCTATAATATCAATACACTGGAACAGGCTTCTCTAGCTTTTGGTTCTAGAGACCTCTTGTTTTAATCTATTCAATTATTGATTAGTGGATGTTCACAAGGAGTCACTGAAGTCAAGGAAAAGTCAAATTCACAGCCTTGTATCAAGTCTTGCACAGCTGTGCCTTACACTGTCTACATACAGTAAAACTTCAGTCACACATATACCCTCAGTTTTACCATATCCTAATTCAAGTGCTAATGAATGCAGAAGATATTATTTAGCTGGTCAAAAAAATGCTTACATCTATTCTTGCTTCTGGGAGCCTCCCATTTAGGGTGAGTTCTATAAAATGGCAAGTTCTGTAATACACATAACGCTTTAAGCTCGTGCTCTTTGCAGTGGAAGAAAGAGAGAAATAACATGAAGAAATAGCCACATAGTAAGTAATACCACAGATCTATAGGATATGTGTGTTCAGGTACTATATTTGGGCATGAAAACTCCAGAACTATTCACTGGACTTCAAAAATAGTTCAAAAATAAATTTGCTATTTATTTGATATAGCTTTCCTGCTTGGGAAAACATCCTTTACTTGTGCCATGAAATTTGGGCTTACTCAGGGTTCAACAGCATTTCCTCAGGATGGTAGTCCCATGGAGATTATAAAAATCCCATTGCATTTGCTGAAGTTTGTAAGACAATTTGTAGGGTAAGTGACTTTTCTAAAATTTTGGTTATTGTTTTAATTTTCATATGACGTAAGTATCCATTTTACCTCCTTGTCTTGCTGCATTCACTTTTCTGGTTGTCTAGAGTTGTCTTTTGAGGAAATCTCTTCGTCTCTTCTCTTTTTCACATCTACCACTTTCTGCCATTGGGGTCCTGCTCTTCAGCCTTCCTTGAAGTACAGCCAGCCTCTGCCATCTTCCATATTCTACTTGCTCATCCCAGTCCCCTCCCCTGTTTTTGCCCTTTCCAAGCCACCAACGCTACTCTTTGCTCAGTGTCCTCCTGAAAGAGGAAGGCAGTGTGGTAATACAACTGTAAAATCTAAGAATAAGTGTCTAGTTTAAATCAGAGTCAACTCACTACCTCTCTCCATCACTTTCTCTACATGTAGGCTATTTTGCCCTGAACACAAAAAAAATGGATCCTTATGGAACATTATGGTCTCTGCATATTATTTGGGAAGTCCCTGACTTCAGTCCCACAACAACAGTTCCTGCACTCACACAGCCAGGCAACATAACGCCTGTGCTCCTTGTTGATGAAATAGAGACAAAGAACATGATTTTCCACAGTCTGACTTATTTTTGGTGCCTGACTTAGGTACGTCTCAGTAGCTGAGGCTCCTAGTGCTCAGTGAAAGGGGATGCTCTTTCTACCCGACATAGCTGTCAAAACACTCGGAAAGCACCTCTCATGCATTTCTTATGTAAGGAAATAAAGCACTTGAAATCCATTTCTGGTAAATATTTAATGCTTCCATTGAGACTACAGGAAAACAACAGGAATATTGAGCTTCTCTATCAGGTCACAGCTGTGTCCGCCTGTGCCCCTCCTGAGAACAAGCACCTACCGTGCTGCCCTGGGATGATCCGAGCAATGGTTGGCCATTCTACAGCCAGGGATGCAGCAGACGCAGAGCTAAAGGAACCAGGTCGATGTCAGCAGCAAACCACCTCCTCACCAGCCTTCTCTGTCTGCCCCAGCAACGGCTGGAAAGGGGCTTACCCTGGGTTGAGCTTGCCTTGGCCCTTTCGATCATTCTTTTTGAGTTTCTCCCACTCTGGATGAGTGCTCCAGCTGCCAGACCCCTCTGCATGAGATGAGAGATGTTCTGACCCAGGTCAAGCTCCAGCTTTCTGTCATTCTCCAGGAATTTAAGCAAGTACCTGGCCAAAAACTAGAAGCTACATAGCTTTAGAAAAAAGGTAAGTACCCATCTCCCAAAAAATAGTCATTTTAGGGTGAATCTTCACAGGCAATTACTAACAAGCACCAGGGGGTCTTTCAAATTAGGTAGGGAGGTAGCTAGAGAGCTGAGGTACATGAAAAAGTGTCAAGCAATCCTGCAAAGTGAGGGGACCAGGTTGCTGTCTCCCCCTAGGATAGGTTTTAATCACTGCTAGTAAGTATTGTTTCCTCCAAGGTCAAAAATGCCAGGATAGAGTTTTATTCATGCCTGCCTCTCACATCAAACATGAACATATCTGCATATCATTTTCAAACACAGGGCAGGTCCTGACCCCTTGACCGATTGCTGATTGCTGTGACTTTTGTGAAACGTCTTGGACTCAGGTACTGAGGGGGAAATAGGCTTTTTGGAAGAAGAAAGGTGATGTTGCTAGTAGACAGAAAACATCATTTTCCTAAAAACCCTTTGCCCCAGCCCCAAGGCTGGTTAATGGACACATTTGCAGCACATCACAAATGTTTCCTTAACCCTAGCATATTGATGTGAAAACATTTCTTGAACAGCTGGAAAAATGTGTTTACTTTGCAATGTGAGGATATTAAACTATGGAACGTCTCAACTTCTTTAAATCTGTGTGCACCAACATAAAGTGTACCTAAGCCCAGAAGTTGCAGAAATACGATCTGCAAGCTAGTAACAGCATATTTAGAAGCTAGATATTGTAGCAAACAAACTTTTTCCTTTCTGCACAAGTTCCTTTTTTGTTTGTATGTTAGTTGCTTTTGTTTCTAAGTTGGAAAAAGGCTAATCTTCTCTAATAAAACCCCATTAGCACTGTACGATATACAACAGTGCAGCACCCTGGCTCTGCTACAGCACGACGCCAAATGAAGCCACAATGGAATTAAGTTTTTCCATATAGAGAGAAGCATACATGCTTTGTTCACTGTCCTACGCCCAAAATTCACATGGGGAGAGAAGGCATTTCTCACCATGCGGAAACTGTTAAGAGGATGTGAAAACAAATGTTTTTAATTGAAATTGTCATTGCTGAGCCAGACTGCTGTCTGGGGTATCTTGCTGAAAAGTGACAGCAGCAGCAGGGAAACAATGTAAGAGATTGTAAAACCGGTTTCCATTCTGCACTAATTCAGGGACCACATATGGGATGCTATCGTGTTGCTTATTTTAAGACCTAACAGTAAGGGTGGAAAGGCTCTCGGTGGTGCAAGGCTGAGAGTGGGGAGGAAGCACAATCCGGGTCAGACACTGGAGACCTGCGCCCCTCCGCCGCTGACCTGCTGTGTAGCCTCGTGCCATTCACTTCATCCTCCCTGCCTGTGTCTCCGCTCCAGCTCTGTCATCGTTCCGTCTCTTGACACCACCATTTCACTGGGGACAGGGACGATCTTTTGTAACGCATCCTTAAGTACCAATGCAACAACACTGTGAATAATAACAAATAATAGATTGCACCGGTGCACTGGCTGTAGAAGGTCTCGCTTCCCTCCAGTCCAGCTCTCCAAATCCATAGCAAGAGAGTTAACAGAGACTTTTTTACTCGGTGAAATCTTGGAAGCCTGGGCGCTATCACCCAGCGCATACCCCAGCAAAGTGTGTCTCCAGCGGGTCAGCGCCCAGGTGCAGAGTCAAGCTGCCCTCTTTAGCTCACCCAGAGAAGACCAAAGCTGTGACACACCAGCCCTACCTCTGTTTCTCACAGGAATATTTATAGCCAAACCATGTTCTGTAAGAACAAGTATCTAAAGCTGATCCTGGTATCTGGATGTCGAACACAAAGCTGAGAGCTGATGCGTGTGTGCCTGCTCTCCAGCAGTTCCCTTTCAGCTCCTGCTTCAGGCTTTAAAGCACCCATGAAAAGCAATGTCATCTAGTTTTCTTCTATTTTCACACAAATGTACCCAGCAAAGTGTGAATCCCAAGACGAGAATCATTTTGATTTTCCACTTCTGTGAATGAGACAGAAAGGCTTTGCCTCTTTCACGGGAGGCAGGGAAAGCAACTCTTGCTAAGGCAGACTGACTTTTCTGAACTCAGAAGACAAGAGTATTGCCAATTCTGTCTTTAATGGTCTCAGTTACATGAATAAACCCAGTAATGTATTCAGGCAGGGCAAAACTATCTGCAAAAAGATTCTACATCAGCTCACAGCATGAACAAACTACAAGAAAGCCTTTTCTGTTTCAGACAAAGTGGAACCAAAATCAAAGAATTAGTGCAATTTTATATTCCAATTCAGAGAATTATATAATGCTCACGCTACCACTGAATCCATAAATAGCTTTACTCCTCCTGCGTGCTCTCGCCTCCCTAGTTCTTGAAATATTAAACCCTTTTTGATAGCATTCTTTGGATTCTCGGTTTCAACAGTGCATGAGCAAGTCAAGTTTGCATATATGTGTAATGTAACATTCATGCGAGGCACCTCTTCATTTTGCATATATGCATCTTTGATATGGAAATGGGAATGCTTTGGACATGTAACATTCTGCAGACCATTCTGGACCGCTGCATCTTCCTCCCAGGATGGGGAAGCACGTTTCACTGCCCGGCTCAAGGTGTGCGCTCCGGGCATGCTGCACGCTGCAGTTTGCAACCAAAACCCAAGTAAACACCTATGCTGTCCCTGTGCCTGGTTTCTACAAGAAGGAAAGCTGGGCCTCTGAAAATAGAAAGGGTCACACGCAGCTTTCCCAGTGTGAGTGACTGGGGAAGCAGGACAGGATACAGCTCACCCTTGCGCTGCTGTTTAAACATATCCAGAGTCTGTTCAGCATTGCTCCCCAAAAAAGGGACTAGACTTGGTCCCCCCAAGCAGTCTCTTCTATCTTTGTCCCTCAAGTCACATTTTAAGCACATATGCCCCTGCCTCCTGAGGATGCTTCCAATTCTAATTCAAAAGCCATCTCCCTTTGGCACAGATTTGCGTCTCCACACTTTTGTGATGGAAAATTATGAGCTGAAATAAATAATCATGAGCTTGTGGTAGCAGAAAGAATGATGTCCCCTAAAGGAAGAAATCCTCAGCAATTTCAGTTGTCTGCATAATTAATTTTTTTGTGTCCCTCATTTGGAGTCTCTGTCACACTTTGCAAATCCACACCAGGGCATTGCAGCTATTGCTTTAAGGCACAAGCCATTTATATTCTCCAAGTCCCATTTTGGAAGCCTCATTCCCACTGAGTAGATATTATACATTCAAGGAATCTCACTGATACCAAAATGACTAACCGTGTGAGTGCAACTCACAGCATCAATAAGCTACGTGACCTACTAGATAAATTAACATTGCTTTGCAAATGCATTGCAAAGTAATGCAAAGGCTGCGTATTACTTTGCAGAAGGAATGGGTTGAATCACCTGAGACCCTTGCCTTACAGCTGGCTGAGGTGGGGAAGGAGGGGTTGGGTTGGGTTGGTTTTTCCCAAAAGATTTCCACAGTTCAAACAGAAAACATGAACTTGTTGGGGAATAGAAAACAAGGGTCTAAGTGCAGGAAGCTAGACTGAGTAATCACAAGACAAGTAAATGCCAAGTAGATGTGATCTTCACAGAGTTTGTGTCATTCCTCCAGTTCATATGCATATTATTGTTAATATTAATCTCGGTGTAAAACTCAGCACCAGACATGAAATGTTAAGCATGCCATGAAAATGGTAGGTTTTGCATATGTTGTTAAAACATCAGTCAAATTCAAACGCACGTCTAAAGACACCTTTCAGCTTTTGCCCCTGCTTCCACAAGTGTCTGTAGTATCTTAATTATTCACATATTCACATCATGCTATTCCCTACTCTCTAACTGCAAATGCAGAGTTCATAGGCTGACACCTTTTTCATTACTTGTATCCACTTCAGAAATAGCTCAGATTATTTTCAACTGTATTTTCTATGACCTAAATGACTTTGTGAGTTCATATCTATAAAGTGCATAATTTTTGCCGTGACTATCACATGATACCTCTCATCTTTTTCTGTAGCATCTGTTCTACATAAAGCATGAAAAAATTATTTTTGTTTTGTTTTCACTTGACTTGTTTTGTATTGTTGCTTCCATTTTTTTAAGTCAAAACACGCAATGTGCATTTTGACCAGGGCGATAAGTGCTCTCGCTGGCCTTCCTCTGAAACAAGCTTTATTAACCTAGAGTCTTCTCTGAATTTAATTTTAGTTTCCCTAAAGCTGCTGCTATGCCATGCCTCCTTTTAGACTGACCTCACTGAACACAGCTGCCACTTCTTATGCATTATCCTCTACTAGAGCTCAAACTTATTTAAACAATGGAAAGAACTGACTGCCTCTACCTTTCTTCCCTTGAGATGACTCTCTGCTCCATAGTTACGAATAATCCCCCTAAGATGGCTGATGTGGTTGGATTAGCAACTAAACTATTTGAGGGAAGATAACCTGGACTGATTTAAAAAAATAATAGTTTAATAGATTTTAAGGCCATAGGGGCTGCTGTGATTATATGGGTTAAATTCCTACAAAACAGTAGGCTAATTCCTGACTGAGTTAAATAATATATTTTTGAAAGCAATTCAGTTTTGAATTAAAGATATATCCCTTGGCAAATCGCTCCAATGATTAATTACCTCTCTTATTTAAAACTGCAAACCCCCCTTGAAATGTCAAGCTTCACTTGGTAGTCCGAACACATACGCGAGCTCTTGCTTTTTCCACGGGGTTAATGACTTCTCTAGTGTCAGGTACTCCCACCCTCTCTGGGGGTGTTCAAAGGCTGCTCTCAGCTCAGCTCAGGATCTTCTCTTTTTTTTTTTTGACAAGCTAAAGGGGCTGCTTCCACAAGACCCTTATAGCAGAGTGTATTTTCCATACCTGTAGTTGTTGTTGTTCCTTTCTAAAATCCCTTTAGATTTGTAAAATCATCCTTTCTAAAATGTCTCCGGTTTTCATCATCTCTTTCTTTTTCCCCCCCTTTTAAGGCTGGTACTAGCATGGGCACAGTATTCTGCAAACGATCCTGCTGGAGCTGTACGGGGGGCAATACGACCTCCTGCTCCTGCCTGACATCCTGCTGTTTACACCTCCTTGGCTCTCATCCACGCTCTCAGCCAGCGCATCTCAGTGGGAGCTCGTGTTCAGTTTGTTAACCAATGAGACGGGCCAAAAAAACTTAAAATGTAACTGCTTTTCGATAGATTTTAAGACTCCTTTTCCTGCTTTCTGCCATGCTCCAACACATGCACATATAGAAAAGACCCAGCAAATAAAATGCATTTATTTTGCATCCAGACTTGCTGCTGTAATACCCCTTGGGTACGACAGCTTGCTTTCTGCTTCGTCTCCTCAGTGGGTGAGGCTTCCCGGTCAGGCTGAGAGCTGAGGAGAGGAGATAAAAGCAGTGATAGGAACCAGAACGGTGAGGAACAGAGCCTTCTCCCCAGCAAGGCATCAGAGCCGTGCTTCTCCGGCCACGCGCGTGCCCTGATGCCGAGAGGAATAGCGGCGGCACAGCGTGGCACTGCCAGACCTGACGTACAGAGCGGCTCAGCAGCATAAGTCACCCAAAACCCAAATGCCATGGTGCTGAACAGCCAGGTCTGAGTACTGGGCTTTTCTGGTTTAAATGACAGCAGTTTGTGTTGTCCAGAGTCAGACTGTCCCACCGAACACTCCCCCAATTCGCGAGCAGGTCCACCATTGCGCCTTTGGTCCTCTTCAAAGTCTCCATCGCCCAGGGCGCGATCCCTTCCTTCTCCATCCATCACGCACGCACGACCCTCCTGAGAAGCAGTTACGGATTTGGAAATCGGTGTTGGAACCGGGCACACAAAGCGATGGGCAGCAGGCTCCGTCGGGCTGGCCAAGCGCGGTCACCACACCTGACCTCCCCAGGGGAAGGGGCGCAGGGGGGCTCCAACCCTTCCTCCTTGGCCATCCCTTTGGGCTGCACCCAGCACCCTTCTTATAGAGGATTATTGCCCCTCAGACAGCCTTAAGAGCTATACAGACAATTAGGACTCTTTCTTGTCACGGTTTCATGTCCAGACTTCAAAGACTCTTTACTTTGCTCTCCCGTAGCAGTCGCTCCTCTGACAGAAATGCTGTACAAGGACATCTGAAGGCTCCCAGTTTCAACTCTCTACTCTGCTATCACTTTCTCCCACTCCTTTTTTCTTTATTTTAGCTGAGCTAACATTTTTCTCCCTATATGCTTACTTCAAAACTGACCGGTTGTTTATTCTTTGCTTCTCTCACTTTTTTTCATACTTTTTCTTCACAGCTCCTTATGTCTTTGAGAATAAATATTTGTGTCTTGATGTCCAGCATGAGTTATGAAAATAACAACCAAACGGCTGTTGGTTCATGTCGAGTCAGCCACACTGCACTGATTCAGTATGCACGCATTGTGTAAACTTAAAAAAAAATCTCTTCTTACATGCATTGTAAGACATCACCTTTTTTATTGTCAGTCTCTGGAAGGTATGATATGGAAAGTTAAACTTCAGAGGAAACTGAGAACAAATGGCAGTTCAGCAGAGTTTCAGATAAAATTGCCCTGTTTTTATTCCTCTCTTGGTATAACTTGTCAGGATTTGATAACTCTTTTCTTTGTTGTTGTTGGTTTTTTGTATTTATGTTTATAGTATAGTTTTGCACATTACCAATAAAAGACACGCAGTAAAAGAAAAAAATGAAGAAGTCAGAATGAACTAGGCAATTATTTCTGCCTCTAACAACTAAATATCAATCTATGTGCCACCTTGCCTTGTGAGTCAATATGGCCCTGACTCAGCAAAGTTCCCAACCACATGCTTAACTGTAAGCCTGCAAACAGTCTCATTGAATTTGCTTAGCCATATGTTCAAGTTTGACTGAATCGAGACCTCTAACAGATGTACACAAGTTTTATTAAAGGCAAAACTGAAGAAAACAAGGTGCCTGGCTTTCTGAATAGTCTGAAAATCAGGCAGGAGCATTAGAAAGCTTACTCACATTTGTAAGCTCAACCAAAAAACATTAACTTTTTCTTCCCAAGCACTCCTCCCCCTTCCTGACCCAGACATCGCTATCTTGGATTAATGCAAACCCAGGTTCATACTGTTCTGGCTTGGTTTTGCAAAAGGTGCATCAAAAGGTTTTTCAAAATCAAAACTATAGTCAGCATAGTCTGGCTGCTGCAGTGTGTCAAAGGCTGGTAGAAATAAACTTGGTCCTGCAACTTAGATGCCTTTGATCCCCATCCCCTACCTTTAGCTTTCAATCACAGCCTGTCTCGGGTCACCCCACACTTTTCATAATTAGGTGTCCAAAGGTTTGATTTCAGTAGAGGACTCAAGGCATTCCCTTGTCGTTCCTCCTTTATTCACCCCTTTGATAAAATGGGAAGCATCTTCTTCAGCTAGAACCCCATCCAGCTCCACTTTCTAGACGGAAAGCATAATACGATGTATGGACATTGAGCTTGGAAAAGGACAAGAGAATGGTGATCTTCGCTGAAGATGAGTTATCTTTTCTTGTTTTGTGGCTCTGGTGCCTAATATGTTACAAGGAGGAATGAGGCCCTAAAATAATAAAGCAAGAACTGTGAAATCAGAGCACCAAGTTTTGTACTGCTTTATACCCCTGTTCAGCTGACCTGGCCTGACACTGGTTGGGAAGCCAGTTCAGAAAGTGAAGGCCAGGGAGCATTTCATCACTTAAATCTGGAACAGTGGGCTGTCTGACCGTGGCATTTTGAACAACCTCTAATTTCATAATTAAAGTTCAAGGGTGGCCAAAATAAAGAAAATTGCATCAATCAGCAGCTGCTAATGGACACCAGCAAGTCTTCCATTTCAGTGAAACTACAACTTCATAAAGATTAATTGTGTTGTATGGCAGAGGGTTACAACTGCATAATTATTGGAAATATTGCCTGACAACGGTGAAAGCAGCAAGACTGTACCCAGAACTTGGAGCGTACCGAGAGCGGGGAGAGGCATGATACTGCTGAGCACCACCAGAAATCTCAGGAGAGATCCCCCAGGGAACTGGGGATGCTCATGTTCATGCAGTGGATTGAGTTCCTATTCAACTGAGCCAATGATGTCCAGGCAGCCATTCAGCGTCATTTGCAAGGGTTAGATGAATAGCTCTTTGGATGTCTCAGGCTCTATCGACCAGGTGCATGATTTAGCTGCTTACATTTAGGCATCTGGTATCGTTTTTAGGTACTGTGGGATATCCTGTTTGTCACTGAGCAGACTTGCAAGATGCAGTAAGTTGTATGACACACCTGGTACCTGCAGAGAAGTGTCTTGGATACTCTATGGCATCTCAGAAAGCACTAATCGCCTACACACAGGCAACTAACCTCATCCTAGACCTCCACTGACTATAGCAGGACCTTTCACTCACAGCTCACAAGTAGAGACTGACATAGAGACACCTGAATTTGGGTGTCTATCATCAAGCTGAATCCCTTTCCTGCTGACCCAGTAACCTTCATCTACCATGCCCAAAACACACACCCAATAAAAGACTGGTGCTCATTGGCTTTTTCTCACTTTTGCTAGGGCTATTCAGATTCAGCACACTCATGAAGCTGCTTGTAGCTCCTTTCACCTTCTGTTTTTCCTCTGTCCTCCGGTCCCCATGCTCCATCAGTTATTTCAACCTCTTTCCCCCTTCCTTTACCACATCTTTTATCCACTGCTCTCTGTACACAGAATGGCCATCCTCCTTCGGTCCCTGCATCCTGAATCCTGTCACAGTCTTTAGAAATTATCGGGGCTGCCTGGTCTCTGTGACATAGTGATGCACTCCATCAAGGACCACTGGAGCGAACGCCTACCACAGTGCTGAGGTCCTTGTTTTGCCAGCTGAGTGGTATAAGTCTGATATTCCTCTGATTGAGGAACACCTTCAACCTTAGTCCACGTTAAGCACTGGTCAAATGCTCTTGTACTAAGCAAGGTGCCATAGAAGAAAAAAAGTAGCAGCCAAGATTTCAAAGAATGATGGGATTCAGATATCCCCGCTCTTAACATTTACTGTCAACTAACTCTAGGCACTCCCCGCTGTCTGCGCCAGCCAGCTGGTTTTGATGCCATCTGGAGACGCTGAACTTGGATATGTTCGAATGGCATGATAGCATGTCGTGAGGGTACCTGAGCAATCTTTGAGCCAAGTATTTTAAGTGTGCATCGCTGTAATTCTCTTCTCAGGTAACTAGACCTGCTGAGAAAAAAAATACACAGGAGCACTGTAATAATGTGTTTAAAAAGTTATATGCAAGTGCTGAATGACTGATTCAGGTCTTCCAGGAATTTTTGCCTTCACTGGATATAAAGCTGCTTAAGACTGTGTGTAGATTAAGAGGCTGGACCATTTCCTGGCGCTTAGGTAGATGTCCCAGCAGTATCCCAACTCCAGAAAGGTCAAGAGCCCTTGATGCATCTCAGTTTCCACAGGAAGGGTATGAATAGCTATGCCTTGGAAAGGAAATACACAGGCCAGACAGCAGTGGGCCAGGATACTGGGTGCACCCAGCCAGTAATCCAGATTCATACTGTGTCTCCTAAACCTTCAGATTGTGCCTGATTTTTAATCCCTGAGATCAAAAGCTCCCGCAGGCAGAGCGCGCACCGCTTTGTGTGCACAGCGCAGAGCTAGCTGTCAGTGCTGAGTAAATAATACATAACAAGTTTTATAACCAGGACTTAAAAGCATCTAACAGTTCTCTCGTGGCAGCTGCATATTTGCTTACTGTGGGAACTGAGTGACATTTGAATGCACGCACCCAGGGTCTGGGGAGCTGTGCCTTCCTTCCCGCCACCTCCTGGTTCTAGCATCTGATCCATGACATAAGGGTGATATTTGGTTCCAGCTCCAAGCAAATCCCTCTTCAGAGGGATTTCTAGGGCTGTAGGAGAAGCTGCTTTTCTAGAGCTTTAACAGCTCTGAATACACCAAAGGTACTGCTGTACCATCGTCTTTGGGGCAGCAGCGTCCCTTTGCCAGGTTTGGCTGGCATGGGGAGGGGAGAGGAGGCTTGCCTGTCCCTGAATCCACCTCTCTGGAACTGGAAAGAGTTATAAAAATAAATTAATGTCTTTAAGTAAGGGTGATACATGCATTTTGAACCATTTCTCATTTGCAGTTCTCACTGACATTATCCATGATATTTTCATTCAAACTGGAAAAAGTAGACAAGGTCAAATAGTTCACCTGGGGGTTTTTGTTTTTAAAGGAAAAAAACATTTTTCATAGGAGTACAGACCTGGAAGGAACTCCCACACCATCAAATCATGTTTCCTGCTGCCTCTTTCAATCATGTCACTTTATCCCTTCCTTCAGCTGACCGCGCTCTATCTTGAATCTGATGAGACCTCTTGCAGCCCCTGTTCCTACTGGGAAGCAGCTCCAGAGCCTCATTTTTCCTCTGCTTAGAAACCTACTAATTTGCAGGTGATGTGTAGTGCTACCCTGTTTATATTACTTAGTTCTGCTCTCTGCCTTGTCTTCTGCCTTAGAGAGTCCTGTTTCCCTGAGGTACTCCAAGGGAGCAATCAGTCTCTCTTTCGTTTGACTAAACAAGCTGAGCCCTAGTTTCATTTTTGTCTCATCTTCAGCAAAATTACTTCCAACCAAAAAATGTCCAAGCAATTCTGCTCCATGCCCCTTGGGAATGTGCACTTGGGAAGGAAAGCCATCTTTGTAGAAAAAGACCATGCCAAGGGTGATAGTTTCATTTGCCTGTCTATGGGAGGGGTATCACTCACCTGAAAACATGATGAAAATGAGGGCTTGCAAGAGTGCAGAAGAGCCAGGGTGCAGGTCCACCCCACGCATTTCTCACTGCGCTTTCTATCCCTTTCCTCTGTGGCTCTATTCTCATTTTGACTCTTTCAGCTCATTACCTATCTAGAGGTGTCCCCTGCCTTTGGGGTAACTGTGAAGACGGCTCCATGCCTTAGTCGATATTCCCATAGAGAATCTCATCATGTACACCAAGTGAGGTGTCTCTGTCTGAAGCCCCAGGAGAACAGTCACTCCGCTGCTCCCAGTATAAAGGTTTATCTGATGCCTGTCTTTTGCACAAGGCTGTGAAATGAGCAGGTTTTTCCTTGCACCTTCTCCATCTACACACAAACCAGTGGGAGTCTTTGTAGGCTTTAGCATGTGATTAGACTAGCATGGAGTATTAGTGCTGTCTTCTGCTGCAGGTTTTAACCTTGTGGTTTTTAACATACGGTGAAAATATATCTCTGGATTTAATGTTCATCATAAGGACGTGACAGCCAAAGCTTCCTTCTCCAAGAAAAATACAATTATGACTTATTTTAGAATGCTCTTTTTAATGGGTTGTCACAGATATGATCAAACCATAGGAGGCTGTTAAAAATACATGTCGCTCCAGACACTTCAAGCTACGCCATGTTTTCAACAATTCATGTTCTGATTGGAAAGTTACCTTTGCCATGCTCATTATTATCTGCCCATACCTGAATAGGTTTATTTTACATCCTTACCTTGTTGTCTTTAGGTTTGTGTTTCACTTCTCTTGCAATTAAATCTTTCTTTTTTTCTTGGGTCGTTTTTGTTGGTTTTTTTTTTCTCCAGGCAGGTACAGCATAACCGCTAGTGAAAAAAAAAAAAGATCCACTTACTCATAGGTGATAAAAATTCACAGTAAAGTCACAGATGTAGCAGAGTGAGAATTACTGTAGCAGCAGGAACAGAAGATAAAAGAGGATTACATACGATGAAATGTAGTAATTGACTAGAAGTCACTGAAAAATACCAGATGGATGTCACTATTCCATACAGCTCTAATATGCCTGTAGACTTTATTGAGCTTCACTTGAGCTTTGCTTTTAGTATTTTCCTGAGTGTAATTGAGGTTTATTGATATGCTATTATGGGCCAGTTTATATGTGACCATAAAAAAATACAGTTTGAGGCCCCTGTGTAACCAGGAACACTGTACTATTCTGCTTAGCTAAAGACAGTCACATTAATGACTGCAATAAGATAAATTCCTGTTTCCTCCCTTAGACTTTTGCATAGAGTATGAACAGTAAGTGCTTCACGCAGCATTTAAATTGCAGGCGCATTTTCAGTGAGGGATTGCTGCGTAAAGAGATCAGGCATGCAATTTCAGATACTGCCAAAAGAAGCTTATATAGGATTTTGATTCTGGTTTTGTGTATAAAGAAAACAAATCTACATACTATAATGACTTGCCAGAGCCAGTTTGGAGCTCTGCTTAGTTATCAAGAATTTATTTTTCTATTTATTTTAGCACTAAGGGCAGGGGAGGAAGGAAATATTTGAATTTTGCTCTTCTTTATCTCCTTCCATCTGGCAGGGGTGGAAATAAAAGGAAGTGAGGGAAAGCTAACTCGCTCTCTCCTGACCGAGTTAGAGAGTCCTGCTACTTTCCCGATTTGGCTGGTGAGGTGGTGCCTCAGTGGCCAGGAATTTGCTATTACCAGGATTAGCTGGTACCTAACTCAAAGGTTTCTGCCTTCGTGGCAAAGGATTAGAGCATCACTCATGGGAAGAAAAGATGTCTCACCTGAGAGACCCACCGTGGCTAGATTTTCACAAAGGACTGAAGCGTTGGTTTTTGGGTAGGTGAAACAAACTCTTAAATCTGTGCCTGGCCTTCTGCAATCCTCCACTGCAGGGTGGGATGCAGCATTTTGCCCTATCTCTCCCAAAAACCATTTAGGAGAGTGGAGCACCCTAAAGAAGGGATTTGCACGGGTCTGTCATCTGGGCAGGGAAGCAGCTAAGCCAGCCGGGAAGCAGAACAGAGCCCCGACACGGCACCCCCAAAATACCAAAATGTGGGAGAGGTCCCAGGCGCCGGTTCCTGGCTCAGCCAGGAGCTCGGTCCAAGGTCGGGTCAGAGGAAACACAAATACACAGGTACGTCGCCAGGAGTACAGGAGGAGATCAGCCCAGAGAGCCCGAGTGCCGGGATGCTAGATTGGGTTGGCCTGGCTGGCCGGCCAGAGACGAGCCCCTTCCTCGGTTTGGAAGGGGCAGCTGTGAGCCCTCTCCTGAGGGCCAGCTTCCCTGGGAACACTCTCTCCTCATCATCCTCATCCTCACCGTCCATTTGTCCATCCCACGTTGCGTTTCCAGCTTCTCCACCCGTGGCCTTCCGCACAAGAGTTGCAATGCCAGCTCAGAGGCAGGCACGTTTTAAAAAGTGAAATTTCGGGGTGCCAGCGCTCCAGGCTGTGCCGCATTGACCCTTAGCGGAGCCGGGGTACGGGCAGGAGTTGGCACCAGCAGGTTTGCACAGGAGCCAGTGGCCAGGGTGCAGGGCAGGTAGCCTCAAGCATCTGCTGGCCACGCTCTGGGGAGCAGCACTGCAGCGTCGGCACCACCGGCCACGCCAGCAAACCCTGCCACAGCTACAGATGCCCGTCTCCTTCTGTCTATAATTAATTCCTCTAAACCACTGAATCAGCATCGCTTGCTAGCTCTCCCTTCCTGACGCATAGGTTTGCCCGCGCGTGGCTTTCATCCCAATGAGCAAAAGGGAGGCACTTCCCACCCTAACCTGCTTCAAATGTTTCTTCTTAACGCACTCATTTAGACTGTAAGACATTATCTTGGCCATTTAACTCACACAGGAAAGAAAGCACGATTGCTTCAGTTTAATTCTCACGTATTGATTTTCTTTTATTCTCGTGAAGACTCTTCCTCCGTTTGAAGCCTGGTAGAGAAGGTGGGAGAACCAAAGCAGTGTAGCCCTCCTCTGCCGTGTATGCTACGTCTTCCAAATCCCACGCACCCGTGTTTTCCTTCCCCCCTGCCAGGGCACCTGCATTTCTGACAATTACCACTCTGTTCAGTTTGTCTTTCCCATTTTCTACACCGACTCAGCAGGGTCACTTTGAAATGCATCAAAACCTCTGCCGATGGTTGACTTGACTACTCTGACGAGCTCCTAACACCCAACATGTCACTGATGAAATCAGGGTGCACCGTGGCTGTGGCCACTGACATTGATTCGCTAATTAAAATTTTATGCTTATTGTGGAGAGGATGATGTGCCCTGTGTGATGTGTATTTTAATCATCCTTCAGCAAAAAACAGAATCTTTTTGTTGTTTCTTCCCCTTTAAAACATCTTTAATGAGCATTAGATTATAGCCAGTAAGAGTAGAGTAATTCAGTACTTGGTTGTTTTGGGGAATTAAATTGTGGGAGGCTGTCACACATACGTGCCCTTAAACCTATTTGAATAAAGTTTTATTTATATAATATAAAATAATTATACTGTACTAGGACACATGTAATTTTCACTTATGTAAATGGGATCTTTATAGGAAAAATGTGTTGTTCCAGCTGTGACATTGTCCAGGCTGTGCATGTTGCCACTGGACACTCTTCGTTGTACAAATGCATCATAGTATATGGACTTTGTTTCCACTACAGATATTTTTGTAGACAATATGATCAGAAATGCCATTATACAAAATGGTAAAAAGGAGCTTGCAAGTACATATTTTTAAGTAACAGCTTTCAAAATATTTTTAGCAAATCAAAAATAAATTTTCCTGAAAAAATGATTTTTTTAAAAGTTCAGTTGACTGAAATGAAAAACACTGTTTCTGCTTGGAGGTCTTACCCACTTCTAGAAAATGAAATCAGTGCAATTTTCTAAACAAATTGCATTTAAAATACCTAAAGCCAAATATTTGTCTTAACAAATATGGAAAACAAGTATTTATATTATTCAGATCTTATTTTGTGAGATGTTTTTTAAGAAAATTTCCTGCTGACAGTGAAGCAGCCTTGTAAAGTAGTTTGGTGGTATAGAATATACGCTGTAGCTTTAGAAGGGGCACTGCTACTTACAGGAAAACTGCGGTGTAAGTCACCTTTGCTCCCTACAGTTTACACATTCAACAAAATGTCCACAGCATGGTGTTCCACTGAACAAATGCTGACCTTGTCTTTTGGTCTCTAGCATCTACTTCTTACACACATACAACTATTTTCTTATTGTTCCTCTAACTTCAGTTTGCTGTTCAACAGGACACATATTGCCTACATGTTTGAGAAAGCACCATTTCAATTGCTGTTAGTAAATTAAAAGCTGCCACAGGAACACATAATAAATAGATTAAACACATAGTTCAACATTTGAAGATGAAACTGTAAACACCAGCAAGCTGTCACCTTGACATTTGCTTACATTCATCTAGAAGCTGATTTAAATATCTTGAACTGTTTGCTTCAGTATAATGCCACTGCCTTTCTCCAGAAAGTACATTCAAAAAAACTTCCAGAGAGAGAACAGAACAAAAAATATTTGACTAATGTGCAGCCCCATTGCAAATATGAAATTATATTCAGCAGAAATGCATGTAAAGATGTAGTTATAAGAACCCGAGCGTAATAACAACTCTTTGGAAAGGATAAATGGCTGAACTGGAGCAACATGAGTACTGTCTTGTTACAGAGCATGGGAATAAAAGTATCTTTAGTCAGTTTTCTTGATCCTCCCATATATATCAGTTCCCAAGTACTCACACACAACCACACACTGTCTGATAAACCGCGGATCGAGCATTTGGCACCAGCAGTAATTATTCCCCGATGACGGTCCCAGCCGCACCAGGTATTTGCTCGTTAGCATGCTGCCCGACTGCCAAAGGACGGATGAGATAAAAACAGGCACAAGAGAAGAGATAAAAGGAGGTGAATGGGGGGAAAGGCCTTTTAACTGTCTGTCTCTTCTCTCTGAGGATCTTCCTCCCAAACCAACTTAAGTCAAGTAGCTGACATACGGGTTGTAGTGCTGGTAGAGATGCAGTACATCTGTTGCAAGTGCAGTTGTTTGGTACTTTTCACTTTCTCTTTGCCTTCCATAATGGTGACGAGAAGCCAGATTATTTCAAGTATCCCCATAATTACAGCCGAGAAAATGTGCCTTGTTGCTAATAATAGAAATAATTGTTTTTCCAAGTTCTGTATTTTATTTGGAGCCATTTCTCTCAATTTTAATAACATCGCATTTTCAGAAATGAATATGATTAGCTTTTTCTTGGCTCAAGTAAAATAAGCAAAATTGTTCTCTCATCGATCAAAAAGTCAGTGAAAAGAAGGCTGATTACAATGCGCACATGGTAACATCTAATCTAATATTCCACTTTATGAGGGAGAGAAGACTCAGACATGAAGTTTATATCATAATCATATCAAATAAATAATTTCCTACTGTCTTGTCTGTAGTGCTGCAGCTGAATTGGGATGACAGATCCAGTATTTATGAAGTCTGACAGAGGAGCACAGCTCAAGGGGCTTTGATATACGCTGGCACAAATATGTCCTTTTTATTTTATTTTGCTGCTTGGATCAGACAGAAATTTATCACTCTGATTAGTAAGTATTTATGTCAGCACATTCGTAATGCTATAAAGCATTTCTCTTCCAGCTTTCCTGGTTTCACAGCTTTGGAGATTTGTAGGGAAACGGGAAAGCCAGAAAGATACCTGTATTTCATAGCAGACATGATTTTCAACAAGAACTGTAGGCAAAAAACCCAACTTGCAAGCTAGTAACCACCATTTAAACAGGTTTGGAGCTCATTTAGGGAAGCTAAGGGACCTTTCTTTCGAATTGTAATCATAAATAGCTCACTACAGAGTAAGACAATTTTGCCTACATGCCTCACTGTGGGGATAATAGAGGGCCTGCTTCTTTATGGAACTCTCTCTCTAAGCAATTTTGGGTCTCTATGTAGAAAAAGATAGCTTCAGAGCACTCATTGCTCACAGAAATGTCCGGTCCCCATCCTGAGCACAATCCAATCTTCCAACAAGTATCAGCAGAATGCCACTGCTTGAGAGGTATTTAAAGTGAGATCATCTAAAGGGTTTCATTCTCCTGATATATGGTGTCATAAACAACCCGCCTGTAAAACATACCATTAGAGCATCAATCCTTGTAATTATAGACAGCAGATGTAGGAGCAATGGAAAAGTGACACTTCCCAGTTCAGGACATACCCGTTGTTCCCCCTTGTTTTTAAATCTACTGTTGGTAAAGCAGAGGCCTCTTATTTTACACCTCACTGCAATTTCAGCCTGCCTGGTATTTCAGCACCTATCAGATCATGTTACTGGGGTAGTACTTGTGCTAAGAAACCTTTCCCTTGGCCTACAATTTGACTAACAGCTTCACAGACTAGAGATGAACTGATGAGCAGATATACATTTTCTAAGGTTGGCTGCAAAGTGGTCTTTCGCTCATGCAGAATAAGTAATTCCACAAGCATCAGATGTGACAAAGCCTCCGTTTCTTGCCACTTGTGACCTCTGATATTATTTTTCTTTGCCAAATTACACAACGACTTTCCATTAACACCACAAATACATGCAATGTCTTCCCACAGAATATATTGGCAGTGATCCTTGGGCTGGCACGTTCAGCGATGCCAATAAGCCAGAGGGATCAGACATAAGCCAGGGGTGAATTTGCAAGTGTTCATACTCCTGCTTCTCATCTACCCAACTGCCTTTTTTTATAAGACTGGTAAAAACATAATTACTTTGGAGACCTCTGCCTCTCTGTCAAAACTGACTGGAAACAGCCACTGAGTTCAAGAGTTATTAAGAGTGAGGAGAGAGACCCACAGGCTGAAGAAGGGATCATCCCAGGCTTGTTTCCCTGGGAAATCAAGATACACATGTTGAGAAAAAAGTGGGGTTTAGCACAGTCCGCAGCCTACGCGAGAAGAGCTGGGAGCGAGCCAGCCTCCCTCCAACAGGGAAAGCTGTCAAGGCTGGTGGGGAAGGCGACGGTGCGGGGGAGATGCCTGGGGTCAGCCAGGAGAAGAACCGCTGGAGTTCCCAAAACAGGATCAGCTATTCGCAGCCGAACTCTGCTACGCTGCCCCGTCTAATAAAACCCCTCAGGGCTGTTGCTGGCGAGGCAGAGAGGGACTCCAAAACCGTCTGGCTCAGCTCGGCCGCTGGCAGCAGAAGCCCTGGAAACCAACTGCTCCCAGTAACACGCTCTCCATCCCGAAAGGGAAACGGGACAGGGCTCCTGCGCCACCCTCCTCTTGCTTAGCGATCCCCAAGTGCTCGGTAGCCTTACCGTGGATCTTCAGAACGATTTTTTTTTCCCTGTGTAGCTTTGCAAATACTCTCCACAGGGCACACGTGGCTGCAGGGTTTCTCTTCGTGTGCATTTTGTAGCCTCCAAGAAAGTGTCAGCTCTAAAAAAAGCTTTTCCCTCTCTTAGGGGTCTCAGGCACCTCTCCCAGGTGGTGCCTCAGGTACCCAGTAAGAGAGAAATTATGTTTAAGCTTTTTTTTAGAGAAAACTCAGGAACTTTACTGTTTGTTTTTGAGACTTCCAGGCTTCATACTGGGTTGGGTTCAGCCACCAATGGTTTCCATAGACCTTGCTTTTTAAGAAAGTAAAGCTAAAAATGTAGAAATGTCCTCTGATTTAGATAGTTTCATAGTGACTATCCTGATGCTTCCTACTAAAAGCCTGACAAATTATCTATCTGATTTCAGACTAAGCCTGTATAACTCAGAATGCATAATCTGCCTGTGTTTTTGTTTCTAATGGCTTGATTTTTAATTTGATATTTTAGGGAAAGGTTTTGCAAGGGAAAAAAAAAATAAAAAGAAAGTATTTCCATGCCTGACTTCTCTTCAAAGTTAATAACACCTGCATTAACAAAGAGTGTGGGATATCTTTGTAGAATGATCCAATAGTTTGAATCTGCTATTTTTCTGCTAATTAAAACCATTAATCCAAAAAGATTATTATGGACAGTAAATCTTTTCTACATAAATATGTTTGTTTGATAATGAATTGCCTGTTACCTGAAAATCTATCCTGTGCTGTTTTGTTTTTCAGCTCAGTACAGCAGCCTGAATGCTACATCCACTTTTTCTAATTAATTGTCTGTACAGAATGCATTTCCCCCTGGTCTTTTAGAAGTGCTTCTGTCAGCTTTGGCCCTTCTGTCTGGATCGAGCCTTTGACGAGGTTGTGCGTTGCCCCCTGAGTGTGTACATCACACAGCAAAGGGGAATTGCAGGCAAGACTGAAAACAGCACATTTTTGAATCACACATGTCACAGCACCAGTTAGAAGTAAAGTAGGGAAAATGTAGTGCAGCCTGCAGGTTGTCAGCGTTTATGCATTCATTCTACTGATGGTACAACTTCTGGGTTGTCTGCTGCTGAATATCCTTTCATCTTTGTCTCTCCTGCCTAGTGACGTGTGCTAAGAGACTTAATCAGTTCTGTCCAGATGGATGCTAATGAAGGAGACGTTATACAAAACACTATTATAAATTCTTATTCACATCTCATTTTCTTTTGTCTCACTCTATTTTTAGAGCTGATTTCTGGAGGTGCATTTACAGTCCCAATATTTATCAAGCAGGCAACATCTGAAGGTGTTATTTCATGTCCACCCACTCCGATTTTTATCTGCCAACAGCTGATGAACAAGTCCTACACGTATTATTCATCTGTCCCTTAACAATATTGACCTTGTATGGCATTTATGTAACAAACAATACCAAAATCACGATATGTTTTTAGATATGTGATAAAGATGTCTTTTTATCTACATATCAGGGCAGCCAGTTTTTTACAGAGATTATTTGAACTCACACATGGGCAGCAGCAGCACATAAATATTCAGGACAGCGACTGGAAAATATGTCAGGTTCCAATTTCAGGAGACGTTAGGAAGGAACAAGTGGTTCTGTGAGATGCTAATAAAGTCTGATTACTGTCAGACTTGAATATTGTAGCTGACTGACTTTGGTCCCCAAGAAGCCGCAAGCACCAGTGAAACTATTGTCAGAATTGGGACATTTATAGTTCAGCTCTCCTGTTGAATTTTTATGTTGCCAGTAAAGGACAATGTCACACTGCCAGGGCCTCAACAGGACTTCACTCGCCAGCACCCACGCTCACGAAGTTCAAAGAAATGCAATGACCTTTGGGATGTCTATCCTTTCATGAAACGACTGGAGCTGTCACAGTGTCCAGAAATAATTAATAGGGAAAACAGGCAACCGGATGGGCTCACACACAGAGATCTGACAGCCTCACACAAAACCGTGAAACCAAGGCAAAACGTAACTCGTGCAGTCAGGCCACGCCAAACATACTTCCTAACAGCATACTTGTGCTTCTTTACCAAACACAACTGTTTAAACCGTGGTTTTACTTTTGATTCCAAAGATGACATTTTATACAAAAGAATGCTTGCTCTTCTCATGCTGGGATATCTCTTCGCTGCTGACTTAGAAGTAGATATACCTCTCGAGAAAAGCAGAAACTTGTATTTTGTGAGGCTCTAACTGCTGGGATCAGGGGGAAAGGAAGGAAGAGGGCTGGGCCTGATGACTGCTGTGCTTCTGTAACTGTAAGAAAAAAGGCATGCTTGTTTTTGAGAAAAATGGCCTCTGATATTCTGAGGAAAGAGAAATGGGACTATAGGAAATGCTAGTCACAAAGCCTTGAGTTAAGACCTCCTGATAATTTTTGTTTTTTTTCCTCCCACTATTTGGTTGCTTAAAACTTTGCCAGACTCAATTTTTGGGGGCTGGCCTTTTTGCTGTCCGGTGTTTACTTCTGTTGACACACCATCACACAGGCAGTGTCCATCACACCCGTCCATCTCAAGAGCCAGGTGGACAGAAAGGATGACATCACCTCCAACTTCTTACTTTAAGGAATCCATGTGGCTGTGGCACTGAGGGTGTGTAGTGCCCCATGCCTTGGAAGAGGGCTTGGTGTCATCAAGGAAATCATCTCATTGAGAGTGACGTGACATTTGTGCTGTCTGAAAACTGCCCCATATTTGGCCATATCACGAGTGGAGAAATCTTGTCTTGCCTTGACTGTTCCTTTCAAACAGGCTTACACTCCCCTGAATCAGCAAGAAGTGCCCCCCTTTCTATTTTGGGGTTGCTATTTGTTAGATGCTGGCCCCATTGGTTTAGTATTATTATTGTTATTATTATTTCCTCCCGACATTTGTGCTCCACTGGGTGCTGAACAAGCACAGACAAGAGACAATCTCCCCCTCCCTGGAAGAGCTGCCAGCCCGATGAGTACAAGAAGGCAACCAGACTAACTAATTTCAGGCCAGGGAATGGCTCTCTTGCAATCTTTAAATTATTCATGAGCTCTCTTTGTAAATTATTAAGTTCCCAGTTCTTAGATTTAGCTCTTGAGTTTACAGGATACGTTTTCAGATGCTCACATCTGTAGCTGGCTGCTGTTCATCTCACTCAGAGGATGGCAGCCAGCCCTTCAGAGTTAAGCATCCTAATTTTGCTTTCTTGATATAATTTTCTTTTCGCTTCTCTGCTCTTTAAAAGGACAACTACCAAAGGCAGGAAAGGGAAAGGGAGGGCAAAATACTTACATTGACACTTAACTGTGCCTCAGACCACTCAGATTCCTCCACTCACCCCAAGGGCCTGCTCAATCCTCTACTGCTAAATAACAATGCTTTCAGTAGCTCCAGTGCAAATGAAAAGAAAATCAAAACTGGCTCTCATCCAGGACTCAGCCCTGTGCTAGGATACTTTCATCATCCCGAGCTTGGTGTCTGCAGGCCCAGGGCCAGAGACACCAATTTATGTTCCTGCAGTTACCCAAGTAAGAACAGTACCTACGAGATGTTCCTGACCCTTATCCCCTTCTCTTCAACCATCAGTGATGTCTGTCCTCAGTCCCATCCCGGTGAATGCTGTCCTAAATGCAGTTGTTAATCAGTAAATAGCAAAATTTTGGTGTACTGCTTATCTACATTGCTTAGTCAGTATTGCAATTCACCTGAAAAGTCACTGAGGATTATTGTCCCCGTTGGGAGACACCAACAGATTCATGCCAGCCTTTAAAATGTGGATGTCACAAGTCACATCGTATTTCATTGAAATGATGTTTTGGAATCTCCCACTGCTGGTAAGGGAAGGGCAACAACGTCATCCTTCACAATATAGTTGTGAAGGGGAGATTACCCGCTGCCTGTCAGCTCCCTGCATCTCGAGTCCCCTTTTGAAGCATCCAGTGCTGACAATAGAAAAAGGTACCGCAGTGAGTTAGGTGGATTGCAGGTCTGACCTGCCTCAGCCTTTCCTGTCCTCCCGCTTTTCCAGAGGTGCTGAGTACCCACAGCATCCATGCAGGTATCTGGAATTTTCTCATGCTGGCTACAGGGACACATGCAATGCAACACAATAAAGCAGGGAAAGTGCTTCATCTGGAAGTATCATGAATGAGATCCTGAAACCAAACTGCTGCCTAAAGCTAGGCGATGTTGCCTCTATTTTCAGAATAAGCTAGCATTTCTCTCTGTCACGCTTGTACAATGGACTCTCCCCTGACTGCAAATCACAGCTTTTTACTTCTCCCATTCTAATTCTCTGTTGGATACTGGCTTTCCTTGGCATGTTTATGCTCTCATTCTTCTCTCTGTATGCTGTGGATTTACTCCCAGTGTACCTGAAACTTGTTCCTTGACATAGGCTTACCTCTCTCTGCCTCTTGATGTACATACTTTCCTTGGTGGTCTGACTTTGCCTCCTTATCTGTATTCTTGCAGATCCTTTGCTAGCCTTCGCTAGGTCTTATAAGTTTATTCTCCCACTCAAATACATCCTACATGTCCTTTGTATTCCTTTTGGACATGCCATATAGTCCAACTTACTTTATAAATTGTGATAAGGAAGATTTGGAAACCTGCTATGTAAAGTTATTAACCCAGCCCCAGAGTTTCCAAACTGAAACTTTGGCTATACTGCTGTGTTACCTTCCTTACCTTTTCAGTGCATTAATGTCACAAACAGGTTTTTTCCTATTGTTTCAGACCCCTGAAAAATCCACGCCACTACCCACAGCTACAAGCTGGATCGCTGGAGCTGTGGCTGGCCTAAGAGAGACAGCCCGGGTTCATGCCCAAGCAGCTTTGGCAATGCTGCCTTCAATCCTGAAGGAGCTGAGGAGCAGTATGAAGGATACAGTAGAATTTTGGAGCAGAGTTCCTTATTTCTGGGACTTCCTTCTCCACTATTTCAAGATAATTTTTCGGGGGGGGAGGACCCCCCAGGGATAGAAATCTTCATTCTGGAACACTAGAAATATTTTCCCTCTACCACCAGAGGAGTCTGCATTTGCCTGTGGACGCATCCTCAGCGGGTCCCAGTGGCGCTGAGCGAAGAGCTCTCCCTCCCTCGTTTAGTTGCTTGTCATTACTCTTTACGGAGGACGACATGCTCATCAGGTAGCCAGCTGAGCCAATCTGCTCCCTGTGAAAATATGAGATGGGCTACGCAAAGACCTACCAGTTAATTTCCTTAAGCTGTCTGGTTTATCGTGTCTAGGATGAATTAGGGACCAAGGACGGGAGAAGCGCAGCAGGCAGGGCTGAGGAGGTCCCGAGGACCCTCCACCTGGCAGAAGGGGGGGTGACAAGGAGGTCTCCACCTTCTGTGAATGACAATCTCTCAATTAACATTGCTGAAACAAGACGTGTGTCCCCAGCCTCCGCAATGCCGCATCAGGCAGAGGCAAAGCTTTGAAGCAAATCCACTCTTTCTCCTCATCCCCAGTCATCTTAATAAAGCTGCAGCCTGCTAACAAGAGCCGAGCAATGGCACACATGTGCAAGGAGGCTGCAGTCCTCCCACTCTTCCAACGAACGGAGTCAGTTAGCAGTTCCTCCCCAGGGCTGCTAGGAGGATTTCTGATCTGTTTGTACAACAGTAAACAGTTTGAAAACCAGAAAACAACATTGCCTTGTCAGTCAAAAGCTGGCATCAACAAACTGGTTGCCCACATCTAAACAAAGCCTTTCTAGGGCCTTACTAAATTTTATTTATCTTGTGTTGGTTTTCATTTCTTTCCCACAGCTTTCCATTTTTTAGATGCTGATGAACAAAGGCAGAAGTACAAAAAAAAAAGAAAACCCATATTCATAACATTTTCACATTTTCAGTCTTAGAAAGTAGCAGAAAACAGGGAGGAGGTCCTTCTGAAAATGCCTCATTTCAGGTTTTCACAGGCATTTCAGGTATGAATTAGTGACCCTGTTGGACCATAATCTGAAACACCTCTTATTATACACATTGTCAGGAGAGATCAGGAATAATCAGAAGCCCAGTGATTACAGCACAAAAATACCTGGATTACTAAGCCATCCCATGTCCACCCATTCATGTTTGTGTCACAATCTCATTCTGCAAAATCCTCAGCTCCCTCAGCTTCTGTTGGAACTGTTAAGCATTGCAGCAGATGCACGTATCACGTTGAAGAGAAAAGCCTTTAGCTTTTCTCACTTCTGAAGCTGCGTTGTTTGTTATTTGGCACAGGAGTCTTTTGCAGAGCTGTGAATCGATCCCACTCAGACGCTGACCTTCACTTTGTTCAGACATAAACCAGGAAGGGGAATGAACACAGGAGAAACATAAATTGAATTAGTTTTATTTTCTTCCGGGTGACACAGTTCATAGATACAATTTATTTCTACCTTCAGGCTACACAGAAAGTCAGGCAGCTACAGAAGCGGTGTGCTTACTAGCTGAAAAGCACCCAGGGGAGATGCTCTCAGCCCTCCTGAGACATTCCCTCCCCTGTGATAGGTAAGTGGTTGTATTCCCAAAATAAGAGTGTGAATGAATTTGCTGCTCTTCAGCCAGACTCTATATCTTCAGACTGACCACATAGGAGAACCGTGGCTTGTCATGCAACGGAGAGTATGCCGGAGACCAGTCTACCTGCAAGACAGCATGCTAAGGTAAAAACAGAGCAAAAGAGAGCAAACGTGCACAGGAGGCTGAGGTGGTCCTGCTAACTTTGCAGTGATTCTGGCACGAGGCTTGTTTGGTGCTGCAAAAATGGGAAGAAGTAGATAGCAGAAAGTCCAGTCCCTCCACACTTTCACATAACTGCTCCCAGACTCACTTTTGCAGCAGGACAGGGGAGACGTTTGGTAACATCTGGTACGATGAGTAGGTTTTCTTCCCTTTACAGCCATTCAGCTCAACTGGCAGAGCCAAAAAAAGTGTCAGCCTCCAAGTTCTTGCAGAGCTCCTTGAAGTGACAAAAAAAAAAAAAAAACACCTTCTTTCAACAAGTTTGAAAGCTGTGAATTAAGTCACAGGTTTGAGGATCATGCCTCTCTGCTACCTGTTGCTGCAAGAAGATGCAGGCGGGCTTAGGACACAGTGCTGTCTCGTTTCATAAATGAAGGCTTTTGGTACATGCCTGAGGGGTTATCTGTGGATTCCGTATGGCCACTGTAAATCAAACTAGGAGGGAATATCACTTCAGAGCTATGAGGAAAGGGAGGGAGCATGAGAGAGCTCAGGAGGGTCTCTCGGGAGGGTTTGGGATGGGGATTTCCACCATTGCCACAGCAAGCTGGAAAAGTGAAATCTCTGCAGGAATGCCTTTCTCTGGTTTTTGATGTTGGCTTCTAGCAACAGAAAAAGTTTAAGACAAAGTGACCCTTAAACAGAGAAACTTTGAAAGAATATCTGCTTGCATTTATACACGCAAGTAACAGAGGTCGGGTAAAATCTCCCCAACCTTTGTCTCCTAGCAGATAAAAAACAGGGATTCATTAGAGACAGTGGCAGAAGACCTGATTCCAAAGTGGCTGCAGACTGTGTGCAGACTGATACTTGTTTGGACTTTTTTTTTCACTATTACTGAATTTAGATAGGATTTTAAAGAAAAAAATCAAGCAGGAACAATCAGTTTGTTTGACTTTTTCTTTCAAGGTCTGATATTTTTTCTCTTTCAGGCTTCTATTTACCTTAAAAGATAGGGGCATTCAGGACCGCTAGCTAAAAAAAAAAAGAATGTGCTAAGAAAACTGAGGAAGGGATCATGCTGCTGTGGCAAACACAGCTCTGTGTGCCTGAGCTTGTAGAGATATATGGTTCAGGGTAGTCCTTTATTTTCTCGCCAGGTCTACCACAGGTTCTTCATCTTTGCTGCTTGGCCTCTCTCTTTACTTAGGCTGCTAATTTTACAGATTGTCAATGAACAATTTCCTTTTGGCCTCATGGCATTGTCTTCTTCAGGCAAAAACCCAAAAAATCTTTCTAATGGGTGCATTATTTCCTTCCTACAGAAAAAATAAATTAAAAATCGATCTTCATAGTTATCTTAAAGCCTGAAATTTGATCAAGAAAACCTCAAGCCGTCCATCCTCACACAGTTATAGCAGTGGAGGGTAATGGCTGTACCATTGCTACCTGGCCAGTGGCAATTGTGATTCCTGGTGACAGCATCCCTCTGCTAACTGTCAGCTTGAGTGACAATAACGTATCATTTGCTGTAGCTTGAGCGAATGGCAAAGTGTATTTATTGCAAAGACAGCAAGACTACAGATTATTTTCAACTTAAATTTCTGTCTTCTTTTTTTTTCCCAGGCAACAGAAGTCCCATTTATAATATCCCATAATAAGGAAAGCAAAGTGCCTATGGGTGCTTTTTATGTTCCTGTATTAATCTGCCTGGTCATTCAGATGCATTACTTAGTGAGTCCCCCAGATGTTGTGTGTGGCCCAGAGGACAGATTCAAAGCATCCAGTTTTGTGAGATAATTAAATGTTAATGTAATGGATAATCCTATTTTTACAAACTACAGAGGAAGACTCTTCATAGACGATAGTTTGAAATTGAGTCCAAAAATAAGTTGAGTGAGGAAGTTCACAAAGGAGGCTTTTAGGACAGCTGGTTTACAAAATTTTCAGACAGGAGAATCCTCCGCAAGTATTTTTATGAAGGTGAATGGAGTCATCTGCAATAATAATGCCTCGGATTGAGTAAAAATATATGCTCTAAATAACACCGATGAATGTAAAAGAAAACCTATCAGCAGAAAGCTGCTTGACAAATAGGATGAGAAATGGTTAGTTTCCTATTTCTTCCCCAAATGCAAACAAAAACCCAACATACCTGTGTAGTTGGAAACAACAACTCTCCTGTTGCCTGTCTCCCACTTATTCTACTTTCAGAGTTTGTATTTTGCTGTCTTGTCTGCCTGTTTTTCTTGCAGAAGAGTCTGTGTACTAAAATTTAATATTTTATAAACAAAAATATGTAAAAGGCATAAGATGCTGCAATAATGGCAATGAAATGAAAAGACAAATGTTACTAGCATGGTAGATCAGGCTTGGGCTAATCCAAGCAGATAGGCTTGCTTCACAGAGACTTGTAGCAAATGTTGTTTTCAATTGTGCTTACCAGAAGATGAGAAGAACAAAAACTCAGCTGGCATCTGGGTGTCTTGCTTGCTTGCCTGCTTGCCTCTTATTTGGGGGGAACAAGAGACATTTAAAGTGAAGAAAACACAAGGAGAGTAACTCCAAAAGTGGCAGTCATCCTTCCTCTTGACTTAAATAAGGAGCAGCTGATCATCAACATGTCTGCTGTGAAGCAGAAAAGAAACGGGAGAAATCAATGGCTTTCCTAGCCATAGTATGGTGGTTCAAGGGGGGTTCAGATCTGAAGTAAATTGAAATTTCAGTGAAGCCACAAAGGGACTCCAGTCACATTCTATACTGGGATATTGCAAGGCACTTTATTTAATACCGTTAGATAAATAGCACTGATAAACCAACTGTACATGTTGGGTAGCAGCAGAAAAAATAATGAATGTGCCAACATGGAATTTGAAACAGCAGCTATGCTGATTCTATTAGTCACATGTAGACAGGGTACAATGCCAGGTCTCAGCTCAAAAATCACCTACCCCTCTTGTCTCAACAGCTGTGGACATTTGGGTGTATATACTTTTATATTTCGAAGCCAGCCAGCCCTTCATCATGAAGTAGACTCGTAAGCTTTTGGATAGATCTAATGAACACAAACCCCACAATTCCGTTCTGCCTAGTACATTACCAAACATTGACAGAAAAAGTAGAATCCAATCCTTATTAAATTCACAAGGGCAGTGGCCGATTTGAAATGACAGTGGAATTTTCGTTATTTTACTGTGTGCCTTGGGCTACCTGTGCAGGCCTGCCAGCTGATTCCTGATGAGTCCACCTTTTGTCCTGAATCCAGCTGTGCACCTGACACTCTGAAAGCTGCCATTAAGAAGGATCCTCCTTGATTAAATCTGTCAACCATGTTGAAATGTTTATCAATGCCAGAGACTTACCTGGAAGGTGTTCTTCCTCTAGCTAGGTGAGGGAAAAACATTCTGAATTCATCTGGTTGGACTAGCTCTATAATGCATCCTCCTTTGGATTATTCCTTCTTCTCTAAAAGTAAGAGCAATCATATTTATCCAACAAATCACTGTCAAACACTACCACAGACTTGATTTTTTTCCATTTTTACCAAGGCATTCCCCTCTTGCACCAGCGGCTGCTGAAGCTGACTGTGATGACCTCGGTTGCTGCGCTGAGCATCCTTCTTGTTTTGAAGAATTAGGGATATCTGAGGCTTAATGCTGTCAGTCTTTCTCAACAAAAGAATGACTCATATCAATAGCTAAATTGTCCTGGGCTTGTATCCCACCTTAGCATGTATTTGGCGTGGTGTCACAAAAAAAGGTGCTGAGATAGACTTACTTGCACAAAGTTTTATTTCTGGTGTCTTTGGCTAGTCACATACACTGACTTCGAGGTTGCCATCAAGAACAAAATGGTTGATTTTTCACCAGGCTTTTCCCATAAGCCTGGACACTTTTCATCGGGACCTCACATAACTGTTCCCACTATTAGCACTGACTGGAGAACATTTTGATCAGCTGCAGGTGCTGCCCAGTCATCTGTTGTCAATCTTTGTGCACACACATCATCGAGTAATTCTTATTGGCTATTTGAATTATTATTATCTACATTGTTATTCACTGAGTCTTGTTTTTCCTCTGATGTAAACCAAAATCTTCAAAATAAGGACTAGGAAAAAGTGGGTAACAAAGAGCCAGTTCAATGCAGGTGGTAATTGCTTCACATGAGAAACCTGACATAACAATAATATTGGGGTTTGCAGGTGTAAGATGGTGAGAATAACAGCACAACAACAACAGCATGGGAACTGCAAAGAAAAAAGGCAGACTACAGGGCTGCAAATAGAAGATCCTCAGCATTTCAAAAGTTAAGGCATTTAGCAAGGATGACATTCATAACCAGAGCAAAGTGGATTTTACAAGTGCTGATTTTCTTAGTTGTAAGACAACTAAGCAGTTCGAGAATGGTAAACATTAGGAAACCTCTCCCACCAGTTTGCCAGTCACTTCATTTTGGTTTAGGTATTCTGCACTGAATCCACTTACAAAGTATTAAAAGATGAGTACATCCTCGGCCACTCGAAGAAATGGCTAGTTGACCTAAATCCTACTACCAGCTGAGCTGATCTTCTCAGAGTTGGAAATGCTGCTCTGCACCTGCAGAAGGTAAGTGGGGAGCTGTTCATTCATGGCTTTGAACCCTTGAAGATCATCAGTGAATTCAGGGAATACACCAGAATCGGAAAGTTGGTTCTCATCGCACAAAAAAATACAGTTCACTCAGAAAAGGCACAATACGAAAGGCTACAGCAGGATCAGAACATTGTGCATTGGCACTATGGCAAGCCAGGAATGTGAAGGAAAGTGGAAAATAACCTTCCCTTCCCGCCTCCAAAGCTCGCTGTCCCTGTAGCAGATGGCTGAGTGCATGCACCGTTGGACTGGCACTTTCTAATCATTTTCCTCTCCATCCAGTTTATAGCAAATGGTAGTTATTTCAGCCCTTTTAACATGTCTGTTTTTGCAAAAGAAAGAGCTCCAAGCTATATTTACAGTGATCCTTGATGGTTTTAATAATCCAAGTGAAAAAGTGTTTTCGATGGCTTTTGGGGCCATTGCCAGAATTGTCACGGACTGCAAGAGCAAGGACAAACGTAATGTGGAATTTGTGAAGACTGCCAGGGTTTCAACCCTTCTTAGCTGATGTAAAGCACAAAGCAGTGATGGGTTTAGTAAGTGTTGTTAAAGCTTTAAGGGACGAGTCAAAGTGTGTGTATGTCTATGCAAGCAGAATAAAAATAGAAGCAAAACCTGATTCTATGGAAAACTGAAATCATGCTTTAGAAGAGCAACTAATTCAGCCATTTCATCCTTCCAGAGCCTGCCTGTTCTGTTTGCATTTCTGCCAGATACCCCAGCAACAAACACTAATAATAGCAATTGCCATCTACGACAGTAAGAGTAACAACGAAACACACCTATGCGTGTTAATTCTGAACAGAATACATGAAAGCAGAAGAGACTTGCTCCCACAAAGACAAAAATGAATCTTATAAGGCTGAATGAAAACCATATACAGAGTTTGTACAGCATCTAATCTTTTTGCTGTAAATGAGGTGTAGCTGAAATCGATGGAATTACAGTAGCATGAAATCAGAACAAAAGTAACATCAAGCCTTAAGTGTGTAACCCATAATACACTAAGGATGGCATTAATTTATACACAATCACAGGCTACATAACTATATGGAATCATATGCAAACCTGGTGCCATTCCAGATGCGCCTGGCGCAACATGACATATTGATATCTAAGTCAAAAATAGAACATCTTCTTTCATCACACTGCTCATGCCAGAGATATCACCCATGCCTTAATTTGGTAATGTTCAGCAATTGAAGATCTTGCAGCATTTTCAAAATGTCTTGGAAATGTTAGCTAATTAAGCCTGACGGAGCCCCAGTGCAGTAGGTAAATGTTATCATCACCATTTGTAGTGATGGGAAAACTGAGGCACAGATGATTAATGAATTGCCCAACCAAGGTCGCCCTGGGAGCTGCAAATACCCCGTAGTATAAGCAGCCAAAGCTCAGGAGAATGAAAGTGAAGAAACCTTTATATAAGAGGTTAATACTATTTTTATTTGATTGTATTTGGATTTGAAGTTGTTTGCATTCTACACAGCACTGAAATAGACCCTAGTTCCTCACGGTGGCTGCAGTGCTCACAAGGCCATGCCATTTCAAAGCCTCTTCATCAGTGGAAATACTTACTAAAGTCTACATTTTGGCAAATTGAAAACTGTTCTCCTTCTGTCAGTGATTTGCCTGTGCTGTGACCACTCTGTAAAATTGATGAAGCCCTTCCCTATGGTGTATTTCACAGGAGCGGCACAAAAAATACTGCACTGCATTTGAAATATTTAGATATTTGCTCAGAGCTGCGAATGTGAAAGATAAATTCCTAATAGAAGAGGAAGCCCTCACTAGCATGGTCTCACTGCTGCTGAATCTGCAGGAGCAGAGTCCTGATGTGATCACAGTAAGAGACTTGGCCATTCACGCCATGGCACTGAAGAACACAAATGCTTGTTAGCTCCTCCAGCTACAGGCTGCAGAGCCTCACACTTTCAGGCTCTCATTTTTCCCATATCAATGGATGACAAAATGAAGATATCACTCCAGGTATTCATTTCTGATTTCCCAGGTGCTCAGCTCATTACCAGTAACCCCCTTAAGAAGAGCCAGATGTGAGTGGCTCAGCAGACCATCTGGGGCCAGCAGGCTGCTTCCCTGGAACTGGTGTGAAAGAGGAATGATAAAGAGGAGGAGGAGGAACACACAGCCCACTGAGGTCCTCTAACATTCATTCTCCAAAGTCTACATTCTTAACTGGCAGTAAACAATATTGTAATTGTACATCAATACTCATCCTGGAATGCTCGCTTGTGTCCTCTTGTTTTGTAGGCTTGCACAAAGACTGTGAAGTCTTTTGGGGGTGGAGCTGTGAGCAACTTGCAAAAAAAACCCCTCTGCAAACATCTTGGTTTTAATTGTCTGTAAATAAGGACAACAACTTTCACCTTGCTCACCTCAGGACTCTGGTTTTGGGCACCCAGCAGCACTGGGACCATGCTGAGAAGGGTAGAAGAGGCTTCACTTTTCCACAAAGTGCTCTGAGATTTCCCAAATAGCCCTCCTGCAACACATCTCGGAAAGAAGCACAAATGGAGGGCTGTCTCAAAACTGGGAGGGAGAAAACACAGGAAACAACCTTCATTTGAAAACTGTGAATGACTTGAGTGATTTCCAATATTCTGCATGACCATTATTTCCAGCCCCAGGCAAAGTACTAGTACTTTATTTTTATCTGAAAGGAATTTTTTTGCTTGGTTTTGTTTTTACAATAAGCAATAGCCCAAAATTCATAGCACATGCACACGCCCAGGAATTTTGCTCCTTACCAGTCTGAAAATTTTCTGTGTTTCTTTCCATGTTGAGCAACACCTGGGAAGATTATTTGACTTTTTAGACCAGGTCAAGGGATATCTCGGAAGCCCACGGGCTTCCTTGAGGAGAGTTGCCAGGAAATCTATAGGCAACTGAAAAATAATTTTCTCTCCTTTCAAGAGCTACCAGCAAATCCTTTACCATGCTGAGAAACCATTCCCATTGCCTGGCAGAAATAATAAAGCTTAATTCAAAAAGACTTGATTTGATTTCCTTCACCTCAGGAGCTTAACACTGAGGATGTAAACAAAAAGGGGGGAAACAAATAGTTATGCTACCTCCCCTTTTCTACCATAACAGTCCTTCCAAATAGTCCTCAGGTTCCCTGTAAAGACATCTTGAATATTACTACTGGAGAAATCTCTTTTCTAAACACCTTCTTCCTTAATCTGAAATCCAATGGCAAAATGAAACATTAGACCATAGCACTTGAGAACATAAAAAACAACGTGAAATTTTAATTGTTCTTACTGCAAATTTAGACTGCACATTCCGGTTTATGAAAACCAACTTGGGACAAACGGGAGAAGTGGATTTGTCTCAGCATGGTAGGCAATGATTGAAAACATAGTTTCTTCTTTTTCACATCTAAATATTATCTATAACTGCCTATTCTCTTTCACATCTAAATATTATCTATACCTGCCAAAGAGTACACAAAATTATCAAAACATATTTGTTTCAGTTACAGTGTCTGCTCCTATGGTTGTATGTAATACAGATTCACATCATATGTAAATTATACACAACCATTTACATATACTCTCCTGTTCCTCTGCTGCAGCACAGTTAAGAGCTACAGCATGGGAAATCTTTTTTCTCTCTTCAACTGATTTTGCCAAAAAGCATGTTTTTTTGTAGAGCAATTCATCCTTGACTTCGGCTTGAATTTGCCAAACAGTTTTGATTTAAAATGTCAAGAGGGAGAGAAATCAGGAGTGCAAGAAAGAGAACAAGAATAAAAAGGCAGAAGGGAATACCCGTCTCCAGCTTCCTTAGCAGCACTCCTGGCTAGTGAGTGAGTAGTTTGAAAAAGCCCCATCACTTTCTTTCTCACTACCACCTTGTTTCTGCCCTGTTCTTTTGTGTTCTGTACCTTCACCTAATTCTTTGTTTCTATTGCTCCTCTTTTTTTTTAGAGATGCCCAAAATAAGCACAAAATATAAATCTGTTGAGCAGGTAGATCAGAAAAATGAGGGTGGAAGGCAGACATGGACTGTTGCCCTTACCTCTTCTGCTCTTTCTGCATTTGTTTTTAATCAACATGGCTTACCATTTGTTTACATTCCTGAATTCCACTTTTTTTCTTATGTTCATCCTTAGAAACAGGCTAGAGGCTACACGCATCATCTGTTCTACAGATTGCATCTTGACCCTCATTTTATAAAAGTTGAAATGAAATGTCTTGAATGAAAAGTCTTCCATTCTTTGAGTCTAACAGTCATGATCCCCCATTTCAGGCATTTAACCTTCATTTCGGGCAAGTATGTAACCTCTTCTCTCTGTCATACATTAATCGGACAAAGTCAAGGAGTAGCTCAATCATAAACATGCAAAGAGTGAGAGCAAAGCCCTCCAAGAATGAAGGAAGTCTAGAGCTCAGCAGAGCAGAAGTGGTAAGACACACAGAAAGGCTGCTGGGTTATACCCATAATAATGCAAAAAAATCTGGCAACAGCAAGTGTGGAGTCATTCTAGTGGCAAAGGTCTGGTCTTTAAGCAGTGGGTTTAACCTGCCATTTCTTCTTTAGGTCAGTTTTCAGCTCTTCACCCTTAGAAACAGAATTCTCCACCCACACCGTCCCTTGTGTAACCACTGAGGAGAAAGCAGCACCATGTGGCTTCCTCCAGCAAGCTCGATTTTATTTTGGTTTGGACAAATACAGGAAAATTAATGAGCTCATCAATTACTGTCTTGTAGACTGCTAGTTTAACACATCCGCAATCACAAAACATTTCATGTTCACAGACTGAAGCATATCCAGGTCTGGCATTAAAATCCCAATTCCGCACTACTGGAATATCAGTATACTGGAATTATGATAATCACCATAATTTAAAAATATAGCTAGAAAAATCAAGGACAAAATGTCTCCATCCCAATCCCACTCTAGCAGGCTGCCAGCCTCATTGCACAAATTTGAGATGGTCAGATAATTTAGAAAATATCTGAAAACACAAAAGGTTTGAAATGCACATGACAAAAGGCATTTTAGAGCTCAAAACCTTTAAAATCACACAGATTTGAATTAGTCGGAACAACTGTAAAGAAAATCACAAGGCCTACAGAGCCAGAAGTCGGATGCATGCCTGCTGAACTCTCGCGTCTTAATAGTTTGTGGTTCTATTTCCCTGGGTCCTGAGCAATGCAGTTCGAGGATGATCCTTAGAAAGCCTTTCTTTCTCAGATGTTGCAAGAGGTCCATTATATCTCTTCTGAAATCTAGACAAAACCATCAGCCCTTTGCCCCAATTCCTGTATCCTAATTGAAAATCCTTCTGGAAAAACCCCAGAAGGGCTAAGGAGGGGTCATTCACACGTGTTGGGAGCAGATGGTGGGGAGAAACTGCAAAACTGAAGGGAAGTACAGTGTTGATTAACAGGGCATAGGGACTTAAACCAAAAAATCTAACTTTCTTCGTGGGAGGCTTTTGAAGGCTGTTGTTAGAGCCTTCTCATTTGGGTTTTTTTTTTCCTTTGACAGCTCCTGGAACTACTGTCTGTAGCTTCATCTCTGTCACTTATGAAGTGGAGCAGACTCACACATCAATGTGCACGATTCTCAGTCAAAATCATCCTCTCCTGCTTCTTAGCATTTTTTACATTAGTGGGATCAAATAATTAATAGCAGAACCCACTGTTCCTAGCTCTTCAAGTTATCCCACCAGACAGTTGCCTTATTTGTTTCTTTTTTCTTCTGGATAGACAGAAATTGCAAATAGTGGGTATACTGACCAGCCTTTGGGAAGGGAACAAGCACCTCTACCCTCCTCCTTCTTTGTGTCATCTGGAATGTCCTTTGGGACAGGGCTGCCAGCCGTCACTCCAGGGCACATGATAAGAGTTTGCTTCTCCTCAGTGTCACACTTACAACTCTCTAGCTCACAAATTCACACAGGGATTTTGCAGCATTTACTGAATTGTGAGTATGAGGTTTAAATGTTATATACCATAGTCTTATTTTTAATTACAATAGTTATAGTAAACACCTTTTTCTGATAAACAATTCTCTCTTCCCAGTGGAGGGTTTTCAGTTGCCTTCCAGCCAGTCTCTCTCAGCCACGTCCTTAGTCTGAGCCTACTCACTTATGAAACCCAGGCCTTGGAAGTAAGCAGCAGCCAGTATTACAAATTTTTAAATCTGCAAACAGTAGCCTGACCTGGGTATGAAGTACTTTGGTACACAAGGAAGTACGCAGGTATCTCCTTCCAGTCCATGAAATAAAGTTTGGCATACATGTAGCACAGCAAATACACTTTTAAAGCTCTGTACCTCTAGATACAAGATAGCCTTAGAAGTAATTAACTGTTTATCACATAGCAACAGGGGTTATTACAGAGCACCAGTTCTACCATAAGCATTCATACAGGCTTCCTGAAATCTCAGCTTGTAGCACACGAAAAAGAAAGTGACCTTGAGGTCAGAAGCAAATTGCTATTATACATCACCAAGGACAGCATGTCAAGTACCATATCTGTGTGTGAAGTAGAAAGGAATTAATGAACACAAGTAGAATTCAGACAGTGTATGTTCTCTGGAGCAATACAAATGAATGATGTCTTGCAACAATTATTGAGCCAGATCTATTCAGATAGGAATTACTAACACATTAACACATTAAGTGGTTTGTTAACCATCATGACCATAAAGTGCATAACCAAAAGTTTGCATTATTTTTTCTAAGGTTTTTAACAAGCTTTTCATTTTCCAAATAAACACTCAATTGTCAAGAGGTTGTTCAGCTGTCATGGGCATTAGACACAGTGCTTAAACTTTGGACTGATAATACAATATCTAATTTTACACAACATGTACCTGAGTACTGTGCATGAGGCTGAGATAAATAATTCATTCCTGAATGTTCAATAGTCAGTACTCGTTGCACCCAGTCATTAGTGTCTGGTTAGTTCAACCATCTGATTTTTTTTCTTCTGAATAACCTGTTCTTTACTGCAAGCCAGATTTTGTCACTCTTGCCCGTATTGGTTTCTACACAGATAATGCTAATCAGTATCAGCAGTGAACCAGGAAAATTCGGCAGAAGACAAGACAAAGAGACAACCTGAACAGGAATAAACACTGTAAGAAATGTCCTGGCAAACTCAGACACTGAACTGTCTTAGAATTTGGAAATGAACCATTTACAGATTTCAGAACCTACTTTCAAAATATGTGTAGAGGTTCTTCTCTCTAGGGCTCTCTCAAGGAGAAGAGAATACATTTTATCAACAGAAGGAAAAATACCATGCAGGCCCACAGACGTGTAGACAAAATACAAAATTGATTTTGTATTCTTTTTTTTTTTCACTGGGAAGTGAGAACTTTTAGCCAAAACTAAATTGCCAGTCATTCCCAGAGCAAACAATCGGTAGAGAGAAAGCTGTGTGTTCCAAGTGCAGTGGTGGGTAGTATGCAGTATCGAGCCATTTATGCAGGTGTTATTATAGTGTTCCTCTGTTTCTCTATTTCCTCAACTGCAACTGCTCATTTAAGTAAGATAAACATGTAGCATTGATGTTTCTGCTAAGATAAGTAAAAATCTATGCTGTGCTTTTGTGAAATGATCTGTGAAAAATCAAAGGACCAAGTTTGTAAAGTAGTTTCATATGAAGCAAACGTCAGATTGGTATACAATGTCATTAGGAAGCCAGGTATAAAAAAAACCAACAGACATAATAGAACAAAATTCTTCAAGAACAATGGAGCAGTAGTTTTGGAAGTAAGGAATATAATAATTTTTTTAGATTCTGGTGATCAAAAGCTGAGACTGAAGCCATCCACACATGAGGAAACATAATCAAATATCATGTCAACACCTCCCACCTCTCAAAACAGTGTCCGAGACGAACTGCTCCAGCCAACCTGAACCTTTTGTGCAGTTCTGGGAATATTTGTGCATTGTGTGAGAAGTTTATGAGAAAGAGAGAGTCTGGAATAAACTAGTGCCTACCTTAACTTTCAGATATTTGCCTTCATACATCTCCGAGGTAATGAAGCGTGAGTTCAAAAGGTTAGATTTCATACAAGTCAGCTTGGAAGCCAAGAGGGAAACTTCATGTTTGAAGCTCTGTTTTTTAGAGCTGTTTTTATATGAACGGTTCCAAAAACAGTAAACAAAAAAACCCCAACTTAATATTGTCATGAAGGTTATCAAGAATTGCTGCAGCTAAAGACCTCTCAAATGCTGTTTACCTGCTTATATTGTCAAGTATAAACTGTGCTTCTCTTTGTTACCCAATATTTCATTCCCTGGATATGTACAAATACAACTCTTTGGTGAAACGTTCTTCCTGAGACAGAGAAAAGTGAGAATCAATCCTTCAACTGACTGTAAAAAAAAATCAATACTTCTCAACAAATCTGACATTTATGGGGCTGTAAAAGGATTAAATAAACTGTAATATTTTTCTTGACTTACTCGTGACTTCCATGAGTCCTAAAGCATAGGGCTGCTATGTGCATGGTTCCAAGTATTCTGCCAACAAAAATTCCCCTAATAATGAAGAACCTTTCCAAAGATTCAAATGCCTTTTGTCCTCTCAGGAGTTATTTTATTTGCTAGGCAATGTTTCCTCCCTGCCTTCATGAAGTGTTCACTCCTTCTGTAATATTAATAGGATCCTTCTGTGTCTTCTTTGCAAAAACTGGAAAGAAAGAACAATTCTACCCTAACCTTTTGGCACCTGACCATTTAATTAAAAGTCTTCTGTATCTCTCAACAAAACATTAGCTTTGGCAAGTATCCCAGTGCAGTCAGGAAATCATAAAGAAAATATCCTACTGCAGACCTCTGTTTACTAAAACTGCAAGGGCATACCTCACAACCTTGCTTATGCTTGGTTTTCAGTGTTTTTTATTCTTTCCACTGCTGCAAAATAGGGATCTGAGCTGTTGACTATGACCAGGTTATACATTTCCCCAAGCTGCCATAAACAGAGCACACATAGCTGATAATTCGATGGAAGTGGAATCATCGTCTGATCTAGTCCCCTCAGTCATCAATATCATCAATGAACCTGAATAAAGCCCTGGAGTCTGAGTGATTATTAAGTTCTGTGACTGCTGATGCATTGCTGAATGGTCTTGGGAGACAGGCTCCGCTGTCAGTTTTAACTTCACGCTTACTCTTGCTTCACGCTATTTAAGGATGGGTGCCAACTGCCACAGAAGACAGTAGATAGATTATTACTATTATGTTTATAGTTTGAGTTGATGGTAAGCTCTATATGAGTCAACAACTTGCCCCAAAAGGGCCAACCGTATCCATTAAGCACAGTATAGCTAGCCGGTCGAAAGAAGCGATTGTCCCATTATACTCAGCGTTGGTGTGGGCTTACCTCGAGTACTGCATGCAGCTTTGGGCTCCACAATATAGCAAGGATATCGAAATACTAGAATGTGTTGAAAGGAGGGCAAGGAAGATGGTGAAAGGACTAGAAGGCATGACTTTTGAGAAGAAGCTGAGGACACGTGGTTTGTTCAGTTTAGAAAGGAGGAGACTGAGGGGTGACCTCTTTGCTGTCTACTTCTTCCTCATGAGGGGGAGTGGAGAGGGAGGTGCCGAAGTCTTCTTTCTTGTGTCCAGTGATAGGATGCGAGGGAATGACTTAAAACTGCGTCAGGGCAAGTTCAGATTGGATATTGGGGAAAAGTTCTTCACTGAGAGGGTCGTCAAGCACTGAAACAAGATCCACAGGGAAGTGGTCATGGCCCCAAGCCTGTCAGCGTTCAAGAAGTGTTTGGATAATGCTCTTAGATACATGGTTTAACTTCTAGGCTGCCCTACCTGGAGTCAGGAGTTGGACTCAATGACCCTCATGGGTCCCTTCCAACTCAGGATATTCTATGATATTCTAACTTTATTCCACCAAAAACCTCTTTGTTTTGATGGTGTAGTGATGGCAAGATCTCAGCCAAAATTGTTTGCCCTCCTGAACTAATTGCAAATTTACCTTCATTTCAGTTACAAAATCAAGAATAAGTGAAACCATGAAAGTATCTTCATATTATCTTTTTATGCAATCTGGTCTGTCAGCCTACTTGAACTCATGCACCATTGTAAATCATTGGCAGCTAAATTGGTGTAAATCATTTGCAAATCTACCAGCATCGCTGGCATAGCTTCTGCATAAAAACTGTATCCAAGAGGGGCACAGCCTATCCCATTGTAATAAGAAATATGTCTAAACTCAGTAGAGAAACTACTCTGAAGAGATCTGACTTCCCTTTGTGCATTTCCACTGACAGCAAATGGGAATGAATATCATTCTTCTACAATTGCCTGTGAGAATGTCGCATTTTCAGATGGAGGAGCTTGAGTGGCAGGTTGGTGGCAAGACTTTTAAAACTGGACAGGCACATTCAGAGGCACGTAGCATCCTTAGCAGAAGTCAGTAGATGTTTCATTAGAACAATTTTTTCTTTGTTGTACTTTCAGGTACAAGGAAGTGTGGCGTGTAAGGAGTTGAATTATTTTGCCCCCCCCTCCTTCTCACCTAACTTTTTAAAAAGTTTTTGAACTGCAGGTATGAATTTTCCATTACAGTGAGTCTTTCCTACAATAAAGACTTACACTAATAACAAAAAAACACTCAAGGGAGAATGGTTCCTATAGACTAATCATAACCTTAGGGAATTGGCATATCTATCTTGCATTTTGCTATGCCCCACAGATGCAATTATCTCACTCCAGCTGCACAATTTATTGTGACTGTTAATGAAGGACTAATACATGTGCAGAATTACACAGTTAAATCCAGAAGTAGAATCACACATAATAAAAGAGCAACAACGTTAACAAATAATTATTGAACTAATCAAAATATATTATTCTGTAGACCTCACATATGCAATGAATGATTATAGCTTTATAATATTACTTTTCTAAGTAAGGTTACAGGATGAGGTCCTGACTAACCAACTTGAAGCACCAACTCTAGCGGTATGCAGAAGTTGCAATTTAATGAAGTGTCAGTTATAAACTGCCAATTTTAAATGGATTAGATAGTCAGATTCACAATAAAAATTCCCTCTGGGGAGAATCTTGGCCTATTTAATTCGCAGGCATGGAGACAATTTCATTGTAAAATAACTTTACATGGAAAATTCATTGGATAAATTATTCCTGAGATATTTTCCTCAAAATATTAAAAGTTTAATTTTTAAAAGGTTTTTAGATAATTACAAGACCTGGAAAAGTCCTGCAGTATGATTGTAGCATAAAATAAAAACAGTTTAAAATATCAGTACATAGCTTTTTGAATGAAATGAAAGTATGCAAAGTTACCATGAACATCACTGCCATTTCCTTCTCTCCAACCCTTCCAGGGCTTTCAAACTTTCTTGGTCCAATTCTGCTGCCACTCTGTTCTTCTCTCTTCCACCCTTCCAGTGATGACCTGCATGCTTCCCTATGACATCCACATCTTTGCTACAATAATGCAGTAAATTCAGTAAATATGAATTTTTCCCAGCTATTGGTGACAGGAGGAAAAAAACCCTAAATTAATGAAATGTACTACCTCTAGTCTGAGCGAACCAGCACGCACACATATACATGCACAAGTATACATATATGAACTGAGAACTTCAAAGCCAGGAAATTGATTAAAAAACTCTGTGGGACCTGAAATGTCAGTTATGTTACTTTGGCACTTGGGTGTTTCAAATACCTCTACTGGATATAAAAAAAAAAGAAAAAGGTCTAAAATGCTCCTGATGTTAATTAATATTTACAAAAGTCAACATTTGCTTTTGTTAATACTCAAGGAAAATTCCTTAGGCCACATAGTTTACTCGAAAAATGAGTATAATCCAATTTACTTAAATTAATTGTCCCAATGTGTAAAAACACAAGGAAGTTGTTACAGAATAAATAAAGATTCAGTAAGCTCAAGCTGCCACATCCTTTTTTTTTTTACATGGATCATTTATCATATACTTCTGGGCTGTAATAGATTTCATAGACTACACTTATAGACTTCACAGACTTCAGGACTATCATAGACTGCATGACATGCAACAGGAATAAGCTTTGTAAAATCTATGGCATTTGATGTTTTTCACTTCAGACCATCCTTCATCCTGGAAATGAATGTGGATAGATGTCAAGAGTCCTTCACAACATGGTATTCAAACAGAATCCTAAAAACATACATATTTTGAGTGAATCCTCTGTAGGTAGCAATTACCATATGTAATTTTTCAATGAGTTACCTGTTTCAATTGCCCAACACAGATGCGCAGTCCTCACTTGCAGCAAAAATCTGCCAATGCTTGCTGAATTATTTAAGACACAAGATTTTTAAGAGCTAGGGTAATGCAGAAGACAACAGCATTCTGTACAAAGCTGATATCCAGGAAAGCCATTCTTAGAGTGCAATATGTGAACAGGTATATGTGTCGATTTAGTTATTCTGTTTGAAAAGACACCAAAGGCAGTACCAAGAGGCAGCAGATTGAATGAAGGGCATCTTTTTAGTCCATTACAACAAGAACAAAAATTTAAGATAAGATAAAAAGTAAAACAAAGTTAGTCTATGGTATTAATTTTCAAACTGTCTGCCTTTTCATAAAATCATAGAATCATAGAATGGTTCGGGTTGGAAGGGACCTTAAAGATCATCTAGTTCCAACCCCCCTGCCATGGGCAGGGACACCTTCCACTAGACCAGGTTGCTCAAAGCCCCATCCAACCTGGCCTTGAACACTTCCAGGGATGGGGCATCCACAGCTTCTCTGGGCAACCTGTTCCAGTGTCTCACCACCCTCATAGTAAAGAACTTCTTCCTTGCATCTAATCTAAATCTACCCTCTTTCAGTTTAAAGCCGTTACCCCTTGTCCTATCACTCCATGCCCTTGTAAAAAGTCCCTCTCTGGCTTTCTTGTAGGCCCCCTTTGAGTACTGGAAGGCTGCTATAAGGTGTCCCTGGAGCCTTCTCTTGTCCAGGCTGAACAACCCCAAATCTCTCGGCCCTTCTTCATAGGAGAGGTGCTCCAGCCCTCTGATCATTTTTGTGGCCCTCCACCAGGTCCATGTCCATCTTATGTTGGGGACCCCAGAGCTGAACACAGTACTGCACGTGGTGTCTCACCAGAGCGGAGTAGAGGGGTAGAATCCCCTCCCTCGACCTGCTGGTCACGCTTCTTCTGATACAGCCCAGGATATGGCTGGCATTCTGGGCTGCAAGCGCACATTGCTGGGTCGTGTTGAGCTTCTTGTCAACCAACGCCCCCAAGTTGTCCTAAGGGCTGCTCTCAATCCACTCATCACTGAGCCTGTTTTGTGCTTGGGATTGCCCTGACCTATGTGCAGACGTTGCATTTGGCCTTGTTGAACTTCAGAAGATTCACACAGGCCCACCTCTCAAGCCTATCAAGGTCCCTCTGGATGGCATCCCTTCTCTCCAGCCTGTTGACCGCGCCACACAGCTTGGCATCGTCAGCAAACTTGCTGAGGGTGCGCTCAGTCCCACCGTCCATGTCACTGAGAAAGATGTTAAGCAGTGCCAGTCCCAATACCGACCCCTGAGGAACGCCACTCGTTATTGGTCTCCACTTGGACACTGAGTCATTGACCGCAACCCTTCGAGTACGACCATCCAGCTGATTCCTTATCCGCCAAGTGGTCCATCTGTGAAATCCATGTCTCTCCAATTTAGAGACAGAGATGTTGTGCGGGGCAGTGTCAAATGCTTTGCACAAGTCCAGGTAGATGATGTCAGTCGATCCTCCTGTATCCACCAACACTGTAACCCCATTGTAGAAGGCCACCAAATTTGTCAGGCACAATTTGCCCTTAGTGAAGCCATGTTGGCTGTCACCAATGACCTCCTTATTTTCCATGTGCCTTAGCATAGTTTCCAGGAGGATCTGCTCCATGATCTTGCCAGGCACAGAGGTGAGACTGATGGGCCTGTAGTTCCCTGGGTCTTCCTTTTTTTTTCCTTTTTGAAAATGAGGGTTATGTTTCCCCTTTTCCAGTCAGCAGGAACTTCACCAGACTGCCACAACTTGTCAAATATGATGGATAGTGACTTAACAACTTCATCCACCAGTTCCCTCAGGACCCACAGATGCACCTCATCACGTCCCATGGACTTGTGCACCTTCAGGTTCCTTAGACGGTCTCGAACCTAATCTTCTCCTACAATGGGTGGTTATTCATTCTCCCAGTCCCTGCCTTTGCCTGCTGTGACTTGGGCAGCGCGGCTGGAGCACTTGCCAGCACTCATTTAGTATAGGAAATACACAGGATCACATCCATCCTCCTCTTGAATAGAGGGACTCCGTAAATCTTGTCCCTCAGGCTCCATGCAAAGTACTACAAATTACTCTGAGCTGAAGAAATATGTAGTAAAGGTTCCTCATTTCTACCACTGAAGGTGTTCCAGTGTGTAGAAAAAAACCTCAAATCTAGCAGAACAAGGAGAGTGAAAATGATTCTCAGCCCCAGTGGAGGAATCCTGGTCTCCAGTTTCTGTTTCACATACTGTTTTATTTGTCTGATTCAGTGGTTTCTTCATGTAAACTACAAAACTGGTTCACTGGCTTGGCTTTGTTTGCACATCATTATTGGGCTTCCACTGTTTTATAGTAGGCAGATCTGGCCTCATTAACACCCTCATTGTTCATGTTGGCAAGTGGCTAAAGTTCACTTTTTGTTAAATGTATCGGTCTGCTCACCCAACTGTAAAAAAAAAAAGAAGAGCCAAAGGTGTAACAAAACACATTATCAAAATTAATAAAAAGGAAAGCAATACAATGAAGTATCATTTCAGATCGTCTCCAACTAGCCAGAAAGAAAATTACACTGGAACCTACATTTGTGATGTCAATGCTTTAACTGCAAAACCTGTATGACTTACCAGAAGTTAAAAACTCTATGAATATTGACAGCTCCTGACCTTAACGGTTTAAAACCTAATTGCAATAAACAATGAAAAAATCCTCTGGAAGCCAGGACAACACATTACAAACCATTGTACACCTTTGCAAGCCAGAAAGGATAAGTCAAAAAGAACTTTATAAGCCAGAAAGAAGCTATACCTTCCAAATGGAAGGTAGTGCTGGTGGAAGCTGATGGTTTGTCACTGGGAAAGAGCAATGTCTATCCATGCACGTAATTTCCTAATGTCTACAAAATTATCAACCTGTACCCCTTTGCCAGTGCTTTCCGCAGCAGTGTTCATGCATGGTATCCTCTGGTTTATGAGCTGTTGAAGGGCAAGGGAAAAAAATTCCTTGTAGAAGTTACTATCTTGCCTAAACCTTTCTAGAAGAATGAATTTCTAGAAAATCCTGCATCTTCGGAATCCTAATCTTTCCCATCTTTGAAAAACAGGTAGTTTAGGGGAAGCTCACGTTTGCAGTACTCAGTGTTTGAACATTAGCATCACAGAAATCCACGAACACACACACACCACTGTCAGGCTGACAAATAACTTGTCAATCCAAACTGCCCAAACACGAGGTGACACCAGGCTGTCAGAGCTGGTTTCAGGCAACGTGAGAAGTCTGCACCTTATGCAGCAGGGCCTGATACACTAATAAAATAAATGGGTTCAAAATTACAGGCAATGCACCTACACGGTGAAACAGAGCATAGTGAAGAGATACCTGAACTAGCAAAGACCTGCAACAGCAAGTGGCAACGTTGCAACTGAACTCATGCAGACTGCAGCAGAGTGGATCTGGACACACATTCACTAGTATGTCAGTAGTGGGGTGTATTCAACTGCATGTAGTGCTGCGGTAGATAGATTCGCTGCCCCAGATCTCCATTAGTTCAAGCATCTCCATTTCATGAGTAGACACAGGTGTAAAGATTAAATAACCATCAATTTAGACTTGCCTTCAGACATACAACTCTTGTTTCTTTTATGAAACTGTGAGAAGAAGAGTAAAACAAACTAATTCAGAGGAAAGAAAATTGCTCAGAGGAATAATTATAGCAACTTTCACCTTAACAGCTAGGTCACCAGTTCAAAATCATTCAAATCATTTGTGACTGAAAATCATTACTGGTTGACTCCACTCAATGAGCTTGTGCTTCAGGTCAGAGTTACAATTACTGCAGGACTAAAACCGCCATTAGTGGCTCCATTAGTAAGGAGAGAGAGAGAAAGAGAGAAAGAGAAAAGAAGCAGCAGCCTCAGTCTCATTAGTGCTGCTTCCCAGCCAAGGATAAGAGGAGAAAATACTCTGAGGAATCCCATACTGTTGAGGCCTGATTTAGCTGCCCAAACAAAGTGCTGTTTGAGATACCCCAGAACATGCCACCTGCTCTGCATCTGCATCTCCAAAAGTACACAGGTCTTCCTTGGGTCTTACCTGTCACATCTACCAGCACCCTGTAGGTATGATAGATAGCCTGTGTCGTCTTGGCTCTAGCACTAGATGTCCATCTGGGGACAGCTGAGTCCTGCCCTTTCCATCCCAGCCTCCCTCCAACACTTCCAAATAGAAACTCCAGCCTCAAAAACTATTGAGTCGTTAGTGATCTTATAATTAGTCTTCCGTTTTCCCTGCTTTTGTCTTTTTCATGTCAACCAACAAAAACCACACAGATATTGGGAAATGTTGTAAGAAAATTTGTGTATATAAATGATGAAAACTAGGTACCCAGCAGACATCCACTTGGAGATCTATTTCTCTGGAAATTCCTTATAGCCTGAATTCTGCCACACTGTTTATCCCTAGCAATTTACCTGCATTTGGGGTGGGTTTTTTTCCTACAGAAAAGTGATATCTGAACATTTCAATAGCATAGAGATAAATTGAAAAAGCTGAGCTGAGGAGCTGCCCTAGGAAGAGCAGCCAGACTAGGAGTAAGATTTACAACAGCTCTGTGTGGCTGGACACGCTGACGGCTTTCTGGTTCATGAACTACAGCGTAATACGGCTGAGCTAGGATGTTAAACCCACTGCTCTGTCAAGTGAATGATGGACACAGATGGGACCAGGTGAAAAAAGTACGCATTTACTTGCATTGAGTGAGAGAAAATTCATGGTGGAAAACAAAACCTTTAAGAGAAGATGTGTTTCTCATGTTTTCCAAAGGAACCTTGTGAAAATGCCAGCTATTAATGACCATGAATCCAGAGGGCTCTGAAGGGAGAGCAGTGTTTGAAGAACAGTGACAAACACATGAATACTGTGTTAAAGGTTTATTACAGAGCATCTTTCTTCCTAGCAGTTTCTGGTAGTTTTTAAAAATACATTTGCTCATATGGCTGGATTCTTTATACCACAATACCCTCATAATAACATGTACTTATAATAATAGTATGGACTTATTAACATTCCATATTTAAAAGATCAGCTGACATGTTCAATTGGGTCTTTTAACATTGTAACAGTTTTCCTGAGGGTTGCTAGTTTAATTTGTCTGTCTCTTTCAAAATCTCTCTGAAATATTTCTCTCTCTCTTTAAGCAGAGTGTTTTAATCCAGCACCAACTCTTTAAAGAGAAGGTTATTACAACACATAAAACATATGGTCTCACTTCAGCTCCCAGTACACATAAAATTAGTCAAAACAAAACACTAGCTAATCACTACCAAAACACGTGGTTCAGTCAGTAATTTTTGCTCAGAAGCATCTTGGGACTAATTTAGCATGAACAATGCAATTTTTTTCCTCACCCCACTCTTATCTCTGTAGGTCACACAGCAGCAGAAGGCAGAATTGCAAGATGAAGTTCACCCTCTCTGCCTTGCTCTGTCCCTCACTTATATTTCATTCAAGGTTGTCTCCGCTTCCAAGATAACAATTGCTTTCAGAGACTGAGAAATCTATTTTCAGAATTTATATTGCCTTTTGAAATTACAGAGCATATAAATCTTGCCACACTAGTGGAAGCAAAAACTTCAAAGCAATATAGACATAGCATTGGAAACCTTAGATAATTCCAGGGTCTTGCTCACAATAAAGATTTTTTTTCCTGTTTCTGTATGAGAAGGAAAAAAATGCCTATGAGAGCATCTAAGTTTACTGCTTGGCCTGCTATTAGGAAGGGGAGCACATCTGCTCTTCCAGGGAGTGGATTCAAGCACTGAGCTCAGGACCATCAGTGTCCCCCTCTCCCCTGGCTCTGCTTTGGGACACTGGGCAATCACTGCCTTCAGGACAACGCCCAGGCACATTTCAAGGCATAGTTTTCTCCCAGGACCACGCAACATCGATATAAAGATGACATACAATGGTTTTGCCGCCTTCTATTCAATGCAGCCTTCCACCATTACACCCCAGCAGGCTTTGCACCCTCAAGATCCTTACGCCACATCCCAGGGCAGACAAAATATACCCTTAGCTTCATGCTGTGAAAACACCACACTGAGGAGTTGCAGTTCAACCTTCACCTTACTGCGGCTCCTTTGAACCGGGAAATAATAATTTCCAAAATTCAAAATTTCCAAAAGATCAAATAATTACTGTGTTTGAGGGTCACAGGAGAGTCATACTAAATCCAAAGGACTCAACAACAACACGGGGAGAAAGCAGCTGCCTACGCTGGGGAATAGCTTCCTGAGCAATGGGATGGAAAGCTGGCAGTGCAGCATGGCATGGGAATGATCCTCACCCTGTCACCTTCGGCAACATGGGCACAGCCCAGGAAAGAAGGCAGCGCTCTGGCTCAGGAATTTCACTTTACCCCCTTTTTTTCTGAAGAGATGGCTGCTGAGGAGGAGCCCACCAGTGTTGTTCTTCGGGCTACCAGTCACGCTGGCAGACATTAAAGGCAGTCAGCTAAAGTATTACTTACGATCTAGTTAGTTTGACGTACAGTGGGATAATTATAAAACAGAATTGGCCCATTCACAGCATTTGGGCCTGACTTTGACCAGGGTGCAAGGCCCAGAGGTTCTCTCTTAAGCATGCCACAGCAAAAGGACACACAGCACAAGCAGATGCAAAACCAAACTGCAATTCGCCATTAATGTGTGATAGCACATAATGGCTGTCAGAGGTTTCAGGCTGGGAAGCAGACCTAAAGGCAGCTTTTAAATATAGAGATACTACTAAAACCTTTATGGGTTTAGACGCATAATTCCTGTTTAACATAACTCCGCAACAGTCTATGAGCAGTGTAAATCTGTAAAGGAAGATTGAAAGTAACCTTTGACATTCCTGACATAAGTCAGGAATTATAGCGTGAGTCTGATATGAGAAAATCAAAGCAAAGATGAGTCCTAACATGACCGGTTTTAAAAGAAAAACATTTTTTCCTACACATGTGTGTATGTTCTATATACTCACATTTTTTCACAAGATTTTCTGAGTAAAAAGAATCCAAGGATCGTGTTGCTGTGGAAACTAAAATAGTGGTGTAATCATCTGAGAAAGTGTGAAACATAGAATTAACACCACTGAATTGAATTTAATAACACTGTGCAACATCAGACCTAGCCTTAAATCAATACTTAATTTTCTCAGTCATCTTACAGATTAGTTGTAGCCATTATATCTCCAGGGAATGCCTAGCACCCCGTGGAGGGTCAGCCTACTTAAGTAATATTTTGCAGGATCTTCTAGTGGACAGATCTCAAAATATTCTTTACGATTGTATAACCTCAGCTTCCATAAATACTTTTTTGTATATTCTGGAGACATCCCTCATGTTCTGTAGTAAATACTATAGTCAGTTTTACCCACTTAAGCTCAGTGATACTTATGACATATTATACCTATTATTTCTAAACCTAAACTAAACATAACCCACCTTTGGAAGGCAACAAAAACAATAGTCACCAATGTGACTGCATAGAAATAAGCTTCTACAACCACTGCTTTCCCAGAAAACTAATTTCAAATGAAAGTCAGAGCTGCACTTTAGATTACTCATAGAAAAATTCTGCTGCTTGAAGTTCTTCCGTATTCGATTTCAATCCAGTTTTTATTTGGAAGTATCTCACAATCACAAGCAAAACGACATTAAGAAATCAGGTGCACTATAAGATGCACTTTCACCCTTGCCTTGAAAAAAATTGTGAAAGGGCTTTGTTGCAGCAGTAGAGATGCCGCTCCTTGGATGATATTCTCCTGCTGCAGCGTGCAGGCATGGCAGAGAACACCGTGGCATACCAGGGGATCAGCAGATCACACCAGGTGGGGTTTCATCAGCAGATGCTCATGTAAGGTTGCTGCCAGACCTGGGACCCACCAGTTAACTGCACCAAATATATGGGGTCCTTGAGCTAAGAAGTGTGCTGGCTTGACGTTACGGCTCAGCTCTCCGCTATCACACAAGGAGGGATGCATCCATCATGTCGCTTGGTACACAGGTGTGCATCAAAGAGTCTGTTCTGGATGTGGCCCCATGCACAGGTCTGCCCTGTCAGGTTCCCACACATTTAAGAGAATTGTGCCAGTACAAAATGTGCCAGTGCTGAATGCACTCAAATGGCTATAAGCTTGGCCAAGGTGAGCCCTGCAGCACCTGCAATTAAGCAACTTGGTGCTGGGAGTGGAATTTGCACTGCCTACAGCCCTTTCTGAACCTGCACAAAGCTGTTTCTTCTTCAGGGATTCATAGCTTTGCTAAATTATTCTTGCATAGGCAACCACAAACAAATACTTGTGCAGAATAAATTCTTGGTGCTGTAAGGAGCAATGATTTCACTCAGTAAAAAACATCACAAACTGACGGCAGTAAGAATATAGAATTAGGTTACGTCATGGCAGAAGATAAATTTTGTGGGTTTGCCTTTGCCAGGAGGCTGACTTTGTACATGGAACTAACCCACAGTTTAGTGTATTCTGTAAAAGAAAAGGTGAAAAGGCCTACTAGGAAGTTACCACCTGCCATACAGGTTTGGCCAACAGCAACCAGCCAGCAGCAAATTCTTGGGAAAGTATTTAAGAGAGCATGTCAGAGAAGGATCCTTCCCTTTTTATATGATACCTGATTTCTAGCAATCAGGGATTTATGATTAATGCCTGATAGAGACGTTTTAATTCTAAACTTAACATCTACTGACAGATACATATGGTTCATGAACCCACAAGTCAGGGATATAATAGAATGCTACAGGGATCATTGATGGACTAGTATACAGAGATTGCACTGTACCTACTGGTCTATCTGTAACTGTTGGACAGGCAGTTTAGTCCCTTATCTGCATGAGCTATAAACTTACCCTAAAAAAAAGTATTCCAAATTGTTAACATAAAAAGATTTTGGTCCTCCATCAGTTTGGCAAGAAAAGGAAGAGAGAAATAACAAAAGAGCAGATGGTAGAAGAGATACACCAACGTGTTGTATGCAACAGTGAAGGAAGATGGGAATCTTGTAGGAACAAAATATGCTTTATTTGCTTAAAAATGATAGGCAATGGAAATCTTTAGTTCAATACATGACACAATGTGAGCTCCCAGAACTGAGAAATAAGGGGATATTTTTCTGGGTTTCTTGCTACTATTGAAAATAGTAAAAAACAATCTGTAGAGCTTACTGCCTTTGACTGCAAGAAGTTATTTAAATTACTCATGCTACATTTACTTTTTATATTCAATATTTAGCACGCAATTTTTGAGTAACCCTGAGAGTAGCTAGTGATATTGCCACAACAGAGTGCAAAATTTGGGAGAGCTCCTACAGCCTCAGGAGGCAGATACCAGTCCTGGAAAGAATTATGGATAATGCACGTAAGTGTGCCTGGAAAAGTTTTGAAGACTAAGACAAAGGATATCAAGTGTAAGTGTTCACATTCAGGTAAGTCTGGGCCGAGGGATGTTCTTCTTTCATATGCCTGGCAGGTTATATCCAAAGTCACTTTAATGTTGGCAGCAGCGTAGCTTCAGTGGAATGCAGTCTTCATTTACTGTATTTAAATATTGTAGCTAAGGGATTTTTCTTAAATATTCATTGTTTGTTCAGCAAAAGCACTATTTATGGAATTTATTGGGATTTTAGTGCCTTTAAGAATTTGCTTTTTTCCCAGCTATACTGTGCTGTAGCATGGGTGAAGTAAATGAATAATCTGTACAGGTTTGATCTCAAACATTTAAACATTTGAAAGAAACTTAAAGTCATGCAGCCCCACTATCATCCTGTTCTCAAGAGTCAAGATGCAAACTGTGTAAATGAAATCTGAGTAAAAGGGGGATAACGATGGGGTAGGTGCCCAGTGAGATTTGCAAAGTTCACACACTGACATTTGGAAAGGAATCAACGTACATCTTGCAGTGCCTGGGACTACTGGTTAACAGTAGTAATCCTGGGTCAAAAAGAACTGAGATTATATCCTGTTGTGCAATCAAAGAAAAAATTACTTTCTAATGTGATTTAATTATGTTTGAATTTTTAGGTAATTCCTCTTTACTTGTCTTCTTTACATTTTTAGGCTTAGAAACAAATACCACTGCAGAGGAGAAGCAATTTCACAGCACTCAGTACTTATGGCACTAAATTGTTATAAGTCAATATTCTTCTAGGTAATGGACATTAAATGTGGATTTATTATTTGAAAACATATTGCAAACTACTTGAATAAAGGATAGCCAAAATTCATCTGTTCTACAGCAAATATGACTGGAAAAATGTCAGCCTTCACCAAGACATTGAGGAGGGTTCATCATTGTAGTTAATATATGACCTCAGCACCATTGAAATACATAAGAAATACATTGCTTTAAGACAAGGGATTTTATCATGCTTTCAAACCCCTATTAAATGAGATAGACAGAGTAAACAGAGAAACTAGAAAAGAGCATCTAAGTGTCCATTCTGTTTCATTCAAGCAGTACAATAAGCCCAAAACCCTAAGACTATGCCAATCCAAACACACAGAAGTACCTGAATGTTTTTCAGAGAAATAGGGCCAGCACAAACCACAATTTCTTAGTTCAACATTTTGACTGGAATAAAAGTTCTCCGGTATCTTTGAAAACAGATATTTGAGACTTTTCTTTGAACAGCTGAAAGCAATGTACACAAACACAACATCCACCTGGACATTTACATATTGAAAAGTCCTAATTGTATTACTCATTCTGACTTACTTTACTGCTTTTGGTTTTAGCTGAAGACATTCCTGTTAGTTTTTTCATAGTGGAAATTAACAACTCAAGAACCTGATTATAATGATAACTTGAGGGCACCTTTTGTTTATCAGGTAATATGCATAATCTGGACTAATAGATTCCGTGGCTGAAGGCCAAGGACTTTATTAGCTTGGGACATGGTTATTACAGGTTATTATACTCAATGTTTAATTAAATATTGAAATGTTAAAAGACAGAAGTGGGAGAAAAATTGCTTTCTTCCTTTACCCTCCTTCAGCCATGTCCTTTAGTCTTCTGATGTACTTCCTTCTTTTTATACCATGTCCATTTTACGTTACCCTCTGATCTTTTGTGTGCAGTTTCCTTTTATTTCCACAGATTTTGGTGACAACTGAATAAGGAGTTTAGATTGTATCTTTCAAAGTGAAAAACACTTTGAAAACTCAGAGCACTGTAGTTTTTTACCAGAACACGTAGATACCAATAGACAGTTGAGGTATTTGCATATTCACAATAAAAGTGCTATAGAAAAATCTTTATGTGATTAGAAGAACTTAAGCAGGGAGGGAGGTAGGCTTGTCACTGGAAGTAGATAACATAAATCACCTAGTGCCAGTCCTTGCCAGTGAAGATACAGGATATTTCATACAACTAGGTCTGACTGCATGCCTGATTTTAGGAGGCCATCATTAGACGAGATTAATCCCATCTCTGCTAAGAGTTCATTCCTGGACTCCATTTTCTTGAGCTGTAACAAATACAGTCTCAAATCCTCCCACAATATACAGTAAATGAAATGCAGGTGACTCAACTGAGTGTGTTTAGCAGAACTGTCAAGGGGGTGGATACACTGGAAGCTGCTTAGGGAAGTGTTATCAAGCATGAGAGAGCAATGGGCAATTTAGGTGGGTACATATGAAGCAACATTGAATGAATGTGGATGGTGACAGCCGATGAAAGAGTTGAAAGTCAGCTGGCAATTGTCCTCATGATGATGAAGTTAGCAGAAGTGTCCTATAAGGTCACAAGCAACACCACAAGGATGAAGACAAAGGGTCCAGCAACATAGTGGGAGAAAATGTTAACCAATGGCACCAAGATGCCAGTCATAGATGGTTCTGTCACCATTATGCTCATCAGTAGTATCTGAGGAACAAAAATCTGGCACCAAAACCCATTTAGATCTGTAGTCCCTGTTCTTTCTCCACAGGCTGGAGTGCCAGTATTTCCAGGGGAATCAGAAAGTGAGTTCCTGTCCTCCCTTGCCAGTGATTCAGTAGGCTTTCCAAGCTGAAAAATATTTTTGTATCCCTGTGACTCTCTGAGCACATGCTAATATCCAGCTCAAGTCTGGCAGCCACAGCAGTTTAATATCTGGCAAGATAACAGTTTGTTGTCAACAAAATCAGTAATTTATAAAAGGAAGGCATGCTTCCTAAGTGCCATGGAAAACTGCATATTAATAGGAGTTATGTTCCCAAATACTTTCCAAGTTTGAGCTAATTTACTCTCTAAAATGGCACACACAGAAGCAATTGTGAAGTAAGGCAGAAAGTGGATTTCAGCTCACCTTCAGAGACCCGCACTCTGAACTCACTCACACCCTGACCTGAGAGAAGCCATTCAAATACAACTACAGTATTCGGATAACACCTCATGAACAGGAACCTGAGCCAATGTGAATAATGGCAACAGAACCTCAAAACTGATGTGAATTTCATCTTATGAAATTGTGAAGGCATGGTGCATCACCACAACATTTGTGTAGCCGTACTTTGGAAGATAGATGGAAAGCATGCAGGAACAAGCACCAAACATGGTGCAGGTTCTCAGTAGTGCCATAGCCAGGAAAGGTTTGGAAATTAAGTTTTAGATTGATTCTAAAGAAGAGGTTAAGTGGAGATACAAGAGAGATGGAGATGGACTTTGCAAGTGAGGCTGCTGTCAGAAAAACCTTGAGTAAGCAACAGCTCTGAAAGCAGGGAACATGAAACTTTAAGTTTGGAAGTGATCGTGAGTTGAAGTAGAAAATTCTCACATTCGAACTGATCATTAAAAGGAAACTTTTTACCAGCTAGAAACTTCTCTAATTTATCTAAGGTGGAGGTGGATTTTAACAACCTCATAGATTCCTCAACATTATTATAATTCCAGTGAAGATTTGGCCCCCAGCCAACCCAGTCTGTAGGTGGGATAGATTTTCCTTTTCTCTTCTTTGCTTTCCCTCTTCCACTTCCAGTACATCTGTATCCAGATTTATTCTACACCTCTTCCTCCACTTTCAGAGGACTGAAAACCTCTCTGCAACTACCATTACTCACTCTACACGTACACCTCGACAGGTGAGCTGTAAAGTAAAACTCTCTTGTCAGAAATCTTCCCAGTTACCCACAGCCGTCACACGTGTGAGTGAGCCCGTGCTTTTATGCTGTTTCCTTTCTGTCTGAGTGAGGAGCCTTATTCTGAACAGAGCACGTTCCTTTCCGCCTGACTCAGATTCACCCGCACCGAGAGCTGCAATGTGCACAGTATTGTACCGAAATACAAGGGCAATATGAGTGGAGTCACTGCGGTTTTGTCCACCTGTCACTCTAACCCTAATAGTTTCCGGCTTCTCGTTTTCCCTCTGGATTTTCCACTTCTCCAAAGCACTGCTACTCAACCTGCAACACTAACGGCGAAGAACAGGCTCTGCTCAGCGATCTGCACGCTCCTTGGGAAACATGAAGCGAGGCAGCCAGACTCCGTCAGGGAGCAGGGGTTGTAAGGTAAAAGGCAGTTACCAAGGCACTGGGATGATTTATATTTTTTAGTTTCAGCACACACATGTATTTCAAAGTCTACTCTCTGGGTATTTGACCCACACAGGCAAGTATTCATGCAAAAAGAGACTATCAATTCTATTGTTCATAAATTCTACTGGAGTGATTCTCAGAGCTCAAGCTGAGGGCCAGCTCATGTGCCTGGCAGCCAAAGACGTTTAACTTCTGGCAGCGGAGCAGTTATTTGTCTACAAAATCAATAATTTATAGGGGAAAGAGAGGGTGCATAAAACTAAGAGTAAAAGAAAAGCAGTAAAATCTCTGAAATACAAATGCAGGAAATAAATCACACTTTCTTTTCCTATACTAGAAATTTAACTCAAAGATTCTTACATCCAGTAGTCAGCTTAATGGAAATAATCCACCAAGATTGTAATTCTCCGTAGCATGCAAGTACTGAGGTCTTATCCAATTGCCTCAGCAAGCAGTTGTTCTGCGGGGGCAAAGAAGTAAGTGAATAAGGAAGTTTTAAGATTGAAGAATACTTTGAGAGTAAGTGATCTGATCTATATTTTCCTTGCCTTTAGCTGACCCTGTCAGTATCTCTATAGGAAAAACTCTGATTTATTCACTGCAGTCTTATTTGGTTGGGTCAAACTTTCCCACTCAAAGATCACAGATACAGGCAGAGCAGCTTGGTTTCAGGAAAGAAAGGCAAGGTGTCAGGAAATTAGTACCGATGCCGGAGTTTCAGCATGGAAAGCTCAAGCCCATGTTGACCTCACGGACAGCTGGATTTGTGGAGCCCAGATCTCACAAGGACTCTGCAAAGGTTCTCCTCATCCTACGTTTTAGTGGAACGATGTAGCAGAAGCTCCATGTGTGAAAACTCGTCCTGCTTCTTCTCTCATTGAAAAGTTTTTTCTTCACATAATCAATGATCCAGCTCAGAGCTATTAATGCTGGCAATTTGATTTTCAAAGTCTTGTGTTCTGTGTGCAATTGCTTTGTCCAACATAATATGAAATTAAATAACATGAAAAATGAACAGTTTAGCAAAACTGCAGGCACAGAAAATAGTAGCACATTGTGAACTAATGACGCAGATTTCAGACAGCAAAAATCTGAACAATTGCCTCCAGGAGGGTTCATGGAGGGAAGGGAAGGTAGATAGTTAATGGCAGATACTTGGCCTATGCCTTTTCCTGTCAGCATAAAAGAAAAGGGGAGGATATGAGTAATTGGAAAAACTAAGGTATCCCTACGCTATGTTTGCCTACGTGGAATTGCTTGACTCATTGTCTCCTCAAGCTGCCTTAAGATGACAAGCAATGGCCAAAATACGGTATAAAGGTGAAGACAGTGCATGTCACATCTTACTTCGGCTTAGTATCCTTTTTCACAAGATGCACTGTTCTAACCTGTTAAGTATGAAACAGATACAGCCACAAAACCTACTCTCTTAACTCATGCAAGCAATCCCAACTATCACCAGCTATGCTGCCAGGCAGTACTGCTTCACAGAAACACAATGTTAGCTTTCACAGCATCCTGAGCAGGTAAAGCATCACCTCCAAAGGGTGAGACTCACACCCAAATATTTGTATGCTCTTGGGCATGTTCGTACAAGCTGGTTTCAGGCTGTGCATTAAGACCAAAACAGAGACCCACCAATTTCAGAGGAACTGCTGTTGTGAGTATAGTGAGCAAACCTCTTTTCTTCTGAAGTAAGTGTCTCCTGTTTGCAGTAAGATACTCATGGTGCCACCAATGGGCTAGGCACTAAACGGTATGAAAAGAAAGGCACATAAAAGTTCACAGTTCCAAGAGAAAAAGAAAAGAAAAGGGTGAAAGATAATTATACACAGAGACTCACAGTCTTGATCACGGGCTATGTTCTGGCTCCAATGATGTAGGTGGAGAAGAGAGCTGTAAAACATCTGTCTCCATTTCTGCAAGTGGAAATTATATCTTGGTGATGCAGCTTTTGTGCACCAGTTCTGTCCAGATGTCACTCATGCACTCTAACGAAGGGTGGTCTGGCAGTGAGGCATATAGTACTAAGGAAAGGATTGTGGCCAAAGCAATCTGTGCTATAGCCTGGCGATTCCTTGTAATACCTAGCATGCTTCCAGCTTGTGCTAATGCTGCACTGGCTCCTGACAGCACCAAAATCTTACAGGTGCAAAAATAGTACAAGGTCATCCTCAACTTCATTTGGCAAAACTTGGAATCAAAACTAAAACAGAGAACACTATCTATGTACAGCATCCAGGTGATGACTGGCCCCGTTTTGATACTGCAGTGTTTAAATAGCCTTTTATTGGTAATGAAATATGTAAAGCTTATCCCAATTATTAATTAGGCCACTAATTCTGTTCCTCTGTTCCCCTTCTTAGAGAAAGTCACCTGATGCCAGCTATCAACTTATATATAGTAGAAGGAGAGTTCTCAAGTTACCTAGCAAATGTCAGTGTATGAGGTAGATTTTCAGCAGTGGACAAAGTATCATTACCTTACAGTTAATGCACTTTTATAGGAGTATGCTTTATTTGTCATATCCAAAAATAAAAAAATTGCAGCTGCATGAGTCAACATAAATATTCAAACTGTTAATGCATTAACACAAGTTACAGTACCAGATTGCAAAGCTTAGCATAAAATCACAAATAACTAAATGTGGTACAGAGTGTTGCTTCTCCAAGCAATCGAAAACCTTGCATAATATTATAGTGCAGCTGGTTAGTAGCTCATGCCATGCAATTTAAGTCTCCTTAATGGATAAGAACTTTGAAGCAGTATCTAATGAAATATCACTTTGGTCCCAACAGTATCCTGAATAAGTTCTGTCCTAGGTTTTCCCTGTTTCCGGGCATCGAAGCAACAGCTTCTGTACATTAGTACATGCATTTTCACTTTCATCACACATTGTGAAAAATGGGTGTTATTCCATGCCCTTGTGCAGCTGTGCAGTGTGTATTTTAGAAGGGCAACCACTGGATGGTATGTGAATATTCACACCAGCAAATTACTAGCTTCCACACTCAGAGCACTGCAAAAGCTTTTCAATAAAAGTTTCTCCATTATGGCAATTAGACAATACTAGTACACTTGGCTTGTTGTGAGAGGTGATACTGTCCCAGAAACAACCTTATTACCTGTCACATTGAGATCCAGAACTGTAAAACTCTCGTCTCCCCTTGTAATTTCTGACATGCTCAATAGCCCTGGTAATTGAACTACACTCCTAGGACTTCCTTAGCATGCTGAGATACCTTACCAGCTAACTACTGGCAATTAAAACCTGTAATGTGAATAGAAGAAATGAATTAATCAGCAGTGTATTAGATAAATAACAAATAACAAAAATAGTGCTTTGGTGCAGAAGCCAAAATATCAATAGAAAATATGCCATATAATGTATGCTAAAATAACATGGTGTAAGGAGCATTCTTAAAACTGGACTCTAGTATGTGTTCCCATACAGAAAATAAATAGTGTGCTTCTTTCTAGCATTCAGATGTGAAAAAGCTGCCTGGAGCTCTGATAGCAGCTGAATGCTTCATTTTGTGAAGAATTAATATCTTCAGCAGTAACTAGCACTTTATGGAGATCAGATAAATCATTGCAATAAATATGAGCTACAGAAGAACAGACAGTATGTTTTCTTAATTTATTTATTCATCTATTCATAATATATATTGATGCATTGACGTTAAGACATATAAAACATTAAAAGAAACAGACAGGTGTCTGGGGCTGTAGAGCTTTTGTTTTGTTTTGACCATTAAATTCTAACAATAGATCCAAGATTCAACTATTCACTCCGAATTACAAAAATATGATATCACAATATTCTGTTCTGGAATGCAACATAAATGGTACATTAATTGCCCCACCAAGCCATTGTGTAACCTCTTCGAAATACATGTTGAAGGCACATGCTATTCACGGAATACCCTGGAGATCAATGTGTTATGCTTAAGCAGTAATGAATTTTATGCTAGTCACTGCATTACCAGTCAGTTAAGTATTTTCTTAGTTAGACCCTTGAGAATTTAGCAAGTAATTAATGATCATGAAAGATGAGAAGATTCATTACGGGTAATACGCATTTTTCCAAGATATGTCATTATCCAGGTTTGTCATAAAGCAGCACCTATTATATTAAAAACTTATACACTAAGGACTGTAGACTTAGAAAATAAATCTACAGAGGGACTGGAACACTGAAATATTAAATGCTGTAACACCCACATTTCACAAGCCCCTGACAGTCTTGAGGTAGTCTGCCTATGCCCAGGCGCTTTTCAGAGGAGCTCCAATAGAAGAGCAAGCTGCCTAAAACCAAGAAACAAACAGGATTAGACGTGGCAAGCCAAATTAGTTACAAGAGGTGCTGAAGATGAACCTAATGAACCTAAGCATCCTCAGCAATACTCTAAATATAAATTGGAGCAAGGGCTTGAATTCAGGTCTGAGTGCATTTTATAAACTGGAGCTGCTACAACAGAAAAAACCAAATCCTGTCTCCACACTGCCACGCAGGGTGTGACCCTGGGGACAAATTCAGTCCATCCATATTTACCTAATGCTAACCTCCACCCACCCCACCTCCCCTTGTAAAAACATTACTTGATCATATTAGACAGACAAGATAGCCGGCACTCTTCCTACAAGTGCCCCAATGTCACATCCCTGCGTTCAGACTACGTACATGGGAGATGGGAACACCAGTTAGCAGGGAGATGAGGACACATCACAACCTTCTCCTTCCCTCTCTCCATCCCTCCTTCCTTCCCTTCTTTGAAATAAGCTACTCTGATTTTATAACTCGGGAACTTAAGAGGCATGCATATTGGCTACATGATGCTGTCATTCTTACATTTTATACTGTCTTGGTATACTTATCACAAAAAAAACTTAAACTGGTTAAAATGAAAAAAAAAGACACTTTCTTGCACTACAAGTGATTAAACCAAAAAATATTGAAAATCCAAGAGAAGAAAGTAAAACTTTATAGGCAGCTGCTGTTTTCTTAAAATCAGCCTACCTCTTCAGGGGGTTGAAGTGATAATAACCTACAAAATACTATTTGTTTGGAAGGTAATGCCTCCCATACATACAAAGCTACATAAAATGAAATTTGGTAGTGCAAATAAAAGAGTGTTTTCAGTCAGGGAAATGACCCTTGGAGAATTACATTCATTGCTTCCTCTGCTGCTGTCCTGCTGACCCTCCAAGGTCTGGACCGTTGTTCCACCCACGAGTTCTGCTGTGCTCTTTTGTAGAGAACCCCTGGGTTCGGTGAGAGCTGAGCCGGTTTTAGCCAAGTTCACAAAGAGCGATTAATCTCTGAGCTGCTCGTCTCCTGTTTGATCCTTTTGACGAAAGTTACACAATAAAGGTGGTGCTTAGTAAAAACAGTTCCTAAGAAATCAGCTCAGTCTAGAAAACTCATTCATGTTAGGCTTCAGTTACACCGAAGAAATACTGGCACGGAGCTAGTAACAGTCACCTTCACAGAAACACCCCGACAGCCTGACTTGAAATGGAGAAGATTGTGAGCCCCTTTCTCTAGACAGATGAGAATATATCCCTGTGAAAATCAAGGTGCTGATTTGAAGAAATCTCTGTAACCAGTCTAGACATTGCCTGTTCAACTATGACCCAGGCACAAACGTACACCGATCAATAAAAAACACCACGTATTTAGGAAATGCATGGCAAGCACCTCACTTGGTTGCTCATAATTCTCTGAATATATTCACAAGCTGTTAGATATCGACTGGCAGTACGCTGTCTTCCCGGGAGTGCGCACCGAGATAATAGTCTTTGTTCCTACAGGCAGCATCACTGATGGAAAACGGACCTGGACGAAGTGCCCACACACTATGCCATAAATAAGGATGAGAGGATTAGTCCTACTGCTCAGGGCAGTTAGGACCTATGGGTGCATTCCTGCACCTGATCAGAACTACCCCTGCTCTCACCTGGGGGTTGTGACTTTGAAAACAGTAAATTTCCTCGGTAGCTTCCAGCTTTCTGCTGTTTCTTGCCAAAAGGCCAATGGAGTTACAGAAAATGTATGCAAGGCATGAAAATTAAAAACAGACTCCAGCTCATGTGCGCCTGCAAAGTCTGACAAGTAAGAGACGAGCGGCCAGTGTGAGTTGCTTCTTTGCTTTTTTTACCTCCTTAATGGCATATCTATAATGAAAATTTACATACAGAAAACTTGGGAAATCCTACCACTAATTTTCATCAACCAGTTTATATATGCTTATGTTTTTTATAATTAAAAGTACCCTTGATATAGGCTATTGGAAAGGCGACTGAGGTTTAAAAGGAACCAGGGTCTAAGCAAAAACTTGAGTAATGGTTGGCCCAAAGCAGGACATGGACACTGAAAGGAAGGTTTTGGGTTTGGTAGAGAGCCAAAATGACCTGTTTGATCTTTCATTTACCTATCTCTTGTGATCCTTATCTGTTAAGGGGGTGGAATGATACTTTAACATGTTATGTTTATTGGCTTCCTGAAAAAATTTGGTTTGCATAATGTCTGTGTTTCGACTTGTCTCCTGGTCTGGAAAAGAGGCAGCGGGTTGCCCTGCTGCCCTCTACATACCTCTCACCCTTTGCTGCCTGGAATAATTACAGCCTTTCTATACAAGAAAAATGTATGGATTAACAAAGACCCTGCCTATCATGTCAAAACCACAACAGCTAGATCCATGTTACAGCCTTAGTTTTAACCCATAAACCTCTGTCAGGGCGTCTATGTAGAAGAGAGGCCACACAGACATGAGGCTCTTCACCACCACCTACTTGGTCAAATGTATTTCCATTCTGACAAGACACATTAATAAACTCATTGTTTAGACTTGTTTACAATCTTTTTGATTAATAACTATATTCGATGTGGGCATTCGTTGCCAGCCAGAGATGGGATAGATTAGAATAGAGAATATAAGTGCCTCTAATAAATTGCCCAGGGGCTGACTCTTACCGGAATGAAAGGGAGAGGGCAGAAAAATACTCCTGTATTCCAGGTCATACAGTAAGAATTCTCACCCACAGGATTTGTGAATAAGCACCACAGGGGCCATTGTGAGGGCACAGGAAACCTAAAATAAACCAAAATTAAAGCACAGCAAGTTACAGGTTCCTTAAGGAAAGAAGAATCCAAGAAATAAGAAAAAACACTCTGTCTTTCTTTGTGAGGGACCATTCCACCAACTAAAACTAAATACAACCCCCCCTTCTTCAAAATCAAGAAGTGGAGAGATAAGTAAACAAATGTATTTCAAACCAGTTGAGCAAGCTCATATTGGCAAGGCGTCTGTATCGTGAGGAAGCCTGAACCTCTGATCCACAGCATCATGATTTCTGTGTGGAAAGTGGAGAGAGAGAATGTTCTAAGGCCTGTAAATTGCATTTTGATTGAATAAATCATTGAAATAAATAATGTTATATTCAGTTGTCCTTAAGATCTTTATTTTAGAAGTTACAGAAGCAGCATGTTTCCTGATTAATATAATGTAAAAAGTCAGAAATTAAATATTTAAGTAGATTTACATTAGAAGTTGTCACTTTCAGGTTTCGTCAGCCAGCCACTGAGATACAAGCAGCATTCACCTTTCTGAGCTACCATTTCCAACCCTTTCCTGCATCAGATTACAGGTGGCTCATATTTTTAAGACCTTCTTTATCATGATAAATTGACACTTTGTCATAATTCTCATAAATACTTTTTTTCTTAGTGATAGTAAAGTACTGTAGGGAACATAAAAGGAGATGTCAAGGAAATTTACAGTACTGTGAATGGGGGAAATGGAAAGGAGATGGGACAGACCCTACAGGGGTGGGCACAGGAACTTGCAGAGATGGGTATGCTTCCTGGGGAAGGGATGAAGGTTGCAAATCTGTACCAATTACTTCATTTTTCAGTTGTCCAACTACTCATTGGACAACTTTTTATCTGTAACCAGCAAAGACAGATTTACAAGTTCACTCAGAGGTTGTCTGCTATCCACTAGCTGGTGAAATATAACACTGGTGCTCTCTTATATCTATTTTACTTTAAATTGAGCTATCCTCTGATATCAATTGTTACATAGGAAGGATGGATTTGCCATTGAAGAACTAGACTAACTCCATGTTTAAGTTCTCAGCTGCACCACTGATTTTCTGTACCTTGTGAGCAGGTAGCCCAAGCTTCACTAGGTAGGAATTGGTTTAAATTTCACCTTTTCCCCAGTGTAGATGGAGAAAAATCTGTTAGCATAAGGTCTTGCCTAAAATGCAATATGATTGATGAGATCCAAATAGGATTAAATCATCTAACTTACCCTGAGTGCAAACCACAGCATAGTTAAGGTTGAGTTACATTACGTTAGGCCCATATTAGTCAAGCCTGATCCACATCAAACTCAATCAAAATTAAGCCTTATGCAGGTAATTTAAAAGCCCAAGAATAATGCTTGGCAAATCAGTGTTACTTCTTCTTGAAAAAGAAAAGAAAAGCATCTTGAGTAAGTTCCAAGCATTATTTTTTCATTTCCCTCACTGGAGTCAGAAGAAGTGAAAAAAGCACCTAAGGTAACAAAAAAATTTTCATCGAACCTGAACAATGTTTTTTCTCTCCCTTTATTCTTTAGCATATTTGTAAGGTTATTACAACTATTAGTCAAAATAAATTTTGTTAAATGCAGTAGTGAAACATGGTTTTGGAATATGTAATTGAAACAACACTTTGAAAACACCAGAACAAAGCTTTTTCATTTTTCAGAAAGAATCTCCATTTCACAAACACTTTCACTCAAACCAAAACTGCCGTTTTCCTGCAAAAGTACTGTTCACCCAAGGAATGCCACCTACCTGCACTCTTCAGCACTCTTATGGCAGGCAGGAGAGAGGGAGCTCTGCTGAGCCTTCCACCGGGTAGCGGGTGACCTCAGGGTCCCTATGAGTTCCTCCCACCATGAAGAGGGGACAGTGAAGCGATTTAGTTCTAAACCAGGCCTGTGCTGGAGGATCAAGCTAGCATAACCTGCCCCTGACCACATACTGCTACATTCACATGCGTGTTGGTGTGCATGAGCACTTGCATGCTTGCAGATACACCCACACATATATATCATATACACATACCCACATACTTGCACGTATATGAGTGCTATTGCTTTAGCCTTACTTGCAGCCAAGAGCATGACAGAAGAATACAGTGCCAGGAAACAGGGATATCTGAGAATAAAGTTCTCTCTACTACCAAAAGACGCAGCAGAAGTAGATTACCTCGTGTGAGTTTCCATGGTAAACTATATTAATGAAAAATGCCTCATTTCTGAATTGCATCACAAGAGAACAATTGTAATGGAAGTAACAATGAGATATGTAGGTGATAATATCCTTCCTTCTCAATGTAGCAGAATGGGAGGAACATATCCCTGTTGTGCAGTAAAAGCCAATAGGTGTAGCCAAAGTGTTTATTGTTCTGAAGCCCTCAGGAAATTTGGGTAAAAACTAGAGCCAATTTTTCTATTGGATCATTCAGTGAAATGAATGTTCATTATAACACAGAGAAATGAAACAATGTAAGGCCATTTTAAATTTAAATATATTTTAGCAAGTAGAGCAAGGACTGCCACATTATTCTCTCAGTAGGGTGTGAGCTGCTGTATCAGTTAGCATCTGTTCTTTGCAATTCCTCCAGTCAGAATGCAATGATTTAGTAAATAGGCAAAAAGCCGCACTTCTGCAAATTATCATTTTTCCTGAGGTGTTTGTTTCTCGTTCGTATACAGTAGATGGCACTGGTGGAATAAGAAGTTATGATACGTGGCAACTTGTAGAAGCTCTACAGCCTCCAGTAGGTTCTGTCAGGTTTTGAACATCTGCAAGGATGGAGATCCCACAACTTACGTGTGCAACTTGTCCCTGTGTTTAACCAGACTTACAGGAAATTAGTGTTTTCTTACATTTAAATGGAATTCGCTCTATTTCAATTTGTGTCCATAGTCTCTTCTCTTGTCACTGGACACCACAGAAAACAGCCTGGGTCCCTCTGCTTTGCACCCTCCCTTCAAGTATTTATACATGTTGATAAGATCACCCCTTGAGCCTTCTCTTCTCCAGGCTGAACAGTCCCAGTTCTCTCAGCTTCTTCTCACGTCAGATGCTCCAACCCCATAATCATCTTTGAGGCCTTTTGCTGGACTAACTCCAGTATGTCCATATGTCTCTTGTAGTGAGGAGCCCAGAACTGGACCCAGTGCGCCAGATGCTGACTAGAGGGGAAGGATTATCTCCTTTGATATGCTGGCAATGCTTTTCCTAATGTAGCCCAGGGGCCTTTTGGACTTCTTTGCTGCAAGAGCATATTGTCTGTCAGGAACCCCAGCTCATTTTCTGCAAAGAACTTTGCATTTGCTTTCATTGAACTTCATGAGATTCCTGTTTGCCCATTTGTCCATTCTGCTGAGGTTCCTCTGAATGCTAGCACAACCATCATGTCTAATCAATCCTCCATGGTTTTTATCACCTGCAAATCTGCTGAGGCTGCACTCTGTCCCACCATCCAGGCTGTTAATGAAGATGTTAAACAGTGTTAGCCCCAGGATCGATGGTGGTACACTGCCGGCCTCGAGGCAGACACCGTGTTGCTGATCACAAACCTTGGTGACTGGTATTTAAGCCAGGTTTCAGGCCACCCTATTGTTCATTTATTTAGTCTGTATTTCATCATTTTGTCTATGAGTATGTTACAGAAGACAGGTTTGAAAGCCTCGCTAAAGTCAAGATAAACGACAACCACTACTCTCTCCTTGTCCACTGAGCCAGTCAACTCATCATAGAAGACTATCAGGTCTATAATGTATGTTTTCCCCTCCATAAATCCCTGCTATCTACTCCCAATCACCTTCTTGTCCTTAATATATTAGGAAATGTTATCCAGGATTAGTTGCTCCAACACCTTCCCAGGGATTGAGGTGAGGCCATCCAGCCTGCAGTTCCCAAAAAATATTTTCTTTCTTGCCCTTCCTGAAGACAGGAGTGACATTTGCTTTCTTCCAGTCCTCAGGAACCTGGAGGAAACTCGGAGAATGAGCTTTGGGAACTCCACCATCCCACAAGTGCAGCAGCTAAGGCAACCCCTAATCTTCTGGAAGTGTTCAAGGACCCCTGGCAGTGTTCAAGGCCAGGTTGGATGGGGCTTTGAGCAACCTGGTCTAGTGGAAAGTGTCCCTGCCTATGATAGGGGGCTTGGAACTAGATGATCTTTAAGGTCCCTTCCAACCCAAACCATTCTATGATTCTATTCTATGATTCACAACTCCAAGCAATTCTTCCTTGTTTGTGAATATCAGATCCAGCAGACCATCTCCTCTCGTCAGCTCCATGATCACCAGTGTTAGGAAGTTGTCATCCATGCACTCCAGAAACCTCCTTGATTGCTTATGCCCTGCTGCATTCCCTTCCCAGCAGACATCAGGGTGTTTAAAGTTCCCAGTGAGAATCCAGGCTTGTGAACATGAGGCTTATTCCAGTTGTCTGAAGAAAGCCTCATCTACTTCTTCTTCCTGATCTATAACAGACACCCACCACAACATCAGCTGTGTTGGTCTGCCTACTAATCCTGACGACCCATAACCTCCCATCTGGCTCACCACCCATTCCAAGGCAGAGCTCCACGCACTCCTGCTGCTCTCTCACATAAAGGGCATCTCCCCTTCCTTGCCATCCCGGACTTTCCTTTCCAAAGAGCCTCCATCCATCCATCGCACCCACCGCATCCAGTCGTGTGAGCTATCCCACCACATCTCCACGATCCCAGCGAGGTCATAGCCCTGCAACTGCACACAGACCTCTCATTCCTTCTGTTTGTTCCCCATGCCACTTGCATTCAGCACACGGGCACCTGGTACGAGAGGCTGCCCCCGTCCCTCTGGCGACATTTGGGAGAGGCTGTCGGACATCTCTGCAGGGGGGGTCTCATCCAGGGCTGGCCCCCCTCCCCCTGGCAGCTACTTTTAAGCTGAGGCTGGGCCCTGCCTGAGCTACAGCCCCTGCTGCGTCCCAGCCATGCCTCTGCCTCGCCCCAGGTCCCACCAGTCCAGACCTGGACCCAGACCTGGACTTCATCCCGGCAGCCCCCTGGCGTTGCTCCACTCCCTGCCTGGGGTGCTGGGACTGGTCCCAACCAGGGACACCATGCCCCATGGGGACCCCCCTCAGCTTTCGAGTCCTCAGCACCCACGGAGCCACCGGCCCACAAGACACTCTGACAGACAAGAACTGATTTTTATACAGCTTACATCAGGCAAAATAAATTACACCTTTCTTCTGAATTAATGGAGACAACCCCTCCCTCCCCGCTTAGATGCAGCATCTCAAAATGAAAACAAAGCATGTTTCTTTGGTTTTAACATATTTTTCTCATTTCACCATGCATGAAGTACAAAATATTTACTAAAGCATTCAGATATTTTTTACACTACTGAGAGATTGCTGGGGCACTGATACAGTTGGAAGCAATCACAGCTGAAAGAAACGGGACATGTATTTTAGAAGAAACCTCCTATGGCAGCTTCAGAAAGGCTGTGGTTTGTCAGGCAGGCACGTGGGCTTCCCTAGGGTGACATTTATTTTGATGCCATTGTCCTGATAATGACTACCACTGGCCTAATGCTAAAAAGACAAGGCTACAAAAATCAAGGAAAAATCCTTTGACTGAAGTCCAAACTGACTGCTGGGTGAAAAAGTATGTCCAATGCCCTCACAAGGCTGTATTAAGGAGGGATATTAAGTCATTTAAGGTACTGAGACAGAAGAAAGAACACGGATGGTGAATTTCCTTTAGCGTCACTCTGAAGCTAGAAGACCTTCTTTAGTATTAACAAAGTATGCTGGAGATGTCGAATTTTATTTAATTTTATTTATTCAACGTTTATTGGAAAGTTTTTTTCCTTTAGGAGACAAGGTAAATCCCCAGCGCAATTACCTAAGGTTAGCTGCTGCTTGGAAACTTCTGCAGTACTCACCCTAGGCATTAAATCCTAGTTCTGAATTTTCCAGCTTTTATTAGCACTTTAAATATTACAGCCCAACCGATTTGTTTTTATTCTAGTTTTAAGTTTAACAGTGGTGTTAAAAAAGTGAAGCCAAATGGAACCTTTTACTTCCAAGTACACTTCAAAAGCATTTTGATAGAAGAAGATCTTAAACAAGTTACAACTTCCTATTCTGACATGCCACGTGTGAATAAAAGAACAGAGCCAGAGCGATTTCCTAGCTACCTGGATAAAACACGGTTATGACTGTCAAGTGTCCTTAAGAGTAAGAAGTTACATAGTCAGCCTAGGGAAGGGGAAAATGGGCACTCTTCTGTACCAGAGGATGACTGGTAATTCTTATACACACACTAACACTTCAGGGTTTTTTCCCATGCATTATACATGCATTGCGCTAGCTTGGAATAATTTCCATTCAGTTATCGCACAGGATGCACAATTGACAGGTCAGGGAAATCATTCTTAGGTCTTTATGCTCTGCTGGACTTTGGGATTGCACAGCCTCATCTTCCACTTCATTGTACGTCGCTGTGTTGAGTGAAGAAGTGGGCAACCTATTGGCTTCCCCAATACTCTGGTGCCAAGTAACACATGTATTGTTTCCCCAAACACTGTTTTGGCAGTAACTTCATGAACATCTGCTGCCCACAGGCAGGAACAACCTAGCTTCCCCTGCAACTGATGCTAGCAGCAGGCAGCTTGTGTCTTCACCTTCTTCTGAAAGTTCAGCTCCCTCTATCAGCTTGAGGTCTATAGCTTAGGGCAGCGGAGAGCAAATACCACAGACAAGGTGAGAGCAGAGCAGTTGTGGTCAGTGTAGCAGTGTAAAATGAAAAATGATGTTTCACTGACCTTCTCCGATGCTTCAGTCCATTCTCCTGGAGAGAGTCCAAATTTTCAGAATTCATGGGAGTAGCTGGAATTGCAAAAGGCCTGGCAGGAGTAACAATGTTAAAATCTTTACCTGAGCCTTGCTGAAAAACTGTTGAGTTGAGAGAAGGAAAGAAAATGGCAAACGACAGTGGAGGGGGGAAAAAAAAAGAAATTTAACTGGACTTCTGTTGTAACAGAACACAAAAGGCAGTTAGCTTCTTTGAACTCTGGTGTAACAATGTCAGGAGTGACGTGGAGTTAAAAAGAACAAGAAAATGGCATTAAATATAATCTATTCCTATTCTTGCAGTGATAGCTGGCCCCCATCCAAGGTGTTCACACAGAGCTACAGAATCCCTTCCTCCTCAGAACCAAAACACACAGGAGGGATGTTTGGTGATACAGATGAGAAATGAGCAAAAGAAGGAAAATAGCTTGAGGTATCCTAAATTCTTCTTCAAAATGTGTACCCAGCAGGGATGAGCGTGAATCATCAGTCAGAAAGGCACATAAATTATCATCTTCCCTGTGCTGGTTTTGTTTCACTTGCTTTTAAATTTTTTTAAGGATTGTTTTGTTTTGTTTTAAACACCAGAGCCATCATTTTCTGTATGCTCACTTCTTGGGTTACATTCAGCCTTCAGAATTTTATGAAATACAAGCCAAACAAAACAAGTCATTCTTTGTTCACCCTCATAAATCATCATACAACAAAATCGTTGCCCTTACTGCCTGCAGGTGACTGACTGAAAAATGAGTTCTGATGCTAAAAAGATTATCACGAAGAATAGGGCACTAAAATGTTCTGCTTAAGAAAACAGAGCCTGATGTGGAAAAAGAAAAGGCTAGCTTCCTCCCAATTAACGTCTGGGGCACAGAACCCTAGCTCATCAATTTGAAGCTGATGCTTCATGTCAACAATTTGTAAATTAAAGTAGGATTCATTTCTTCTGAGAAGCGGGAATGAGAGTTTTACAAAGGAGCTGTGAGTCAGATGTCTGCACTTTTCCTCTATGCCACGTATGGAGTAGGGTGCCATGTTGGAGTAGTACGGAGTGTTCGCCGTCTGCTGTTGGCTGAACTCTCACCAGGACCGAGTTTCTGGGTACTAGATTCCTGCATTTCCAAAGTGCTGGACACCCTGATAGCTCACTTGTCTTAAGCAATGTGATATTCAACACTCCATCACCTGGAAATTATCCACAAAATATAAGAGTAAGCTCCAAAATGCTGAGTCAGGTGCCTGCAATCTATAGATGAGGTATATGGGTTATATGAGCTTTGCAACAGCCAGTCCACTGAGTGGAGCAGTATCTAAACTGTACCACGAGCAATGCCAAGTGAGAGGAATGGGGAATTTTGCAGAACTTAGGTTTTGAATGCAGGCATATGATCAGATGTGAAATGGATTGAGAGATGAAAACCACCTTTTGCATTGAAGTACCTGAGTTACACACATGCAGACCTGTAACGTCTTACCTATAAAATCTACATCTCAATGAGATAGCTAGGCTTCATTTATACTCAAAGGAGAGAAATAAGCACTCCCAGAAAGATTAATTTGTCTACTTTTAGGTATCTATCCCAAGATGAAACAAGCCACAAATCACATTCTAGGCATTCTTATAGATAGTTTCTAGAAAACTATTCAGACATAAACTTCTGTACTCATAGAATCATAGCATGGTTTGGGTTGGAAGGGACCTTTAAAGGTCATCTAGTCCAAACTCCCTGCAATGAGCATCTTCAACTAGATCAGGTTGCTCAGAGCCCTGTCCAACCTGACCCTGAATGTTTCCAGGGATGGGGTAAATGCCCACGGGGTGGGGTGGCATTTACCACCTCTCTGGGCAATGTTTCAACAGAGGATTCTCATTGCCATTGGCTTGTCAGGTTGAAAAGATGGTCATGAAATAATTTGCCTGACTTCAAGAACAGATTAATTACTAGAACATTTACCGAATCAATAGGACACTTGAGTTTCATTTTTCCCTCAGCGACCAGGGTTCAGGTTTGTAACTGTCTATTGGCGGAAGAGAACTTTAACCCCTCATCTCTTAGTACAGGTGGGCCACTCTTCAAACAAGTAACAAGGAGTAACCAAGCGGCAATACCTCTGAACTGGAATCACAGTCATCTGTGTTCCTGTCAGTGCTTCCCTGAGTGAAGCAGTCATGATTAAAAAAGAGCAACATAACTTAAAGCCAGACCTAGGTCCTCTGTTTCCTTGGCAAAAACCAGTGCTGGCAAGCAAGAGACTCCTAGCATACTCTTTTGGCCTCACCGATTCCTGAATTCTTTGCTGCCCCTGAAGAATGAAGAGTGCTTTTCTCATGACCAGATGGTTAAGTTCTGCATTGCTCAGGCTGCATACCTCTCAGGCATGCAAGTAACTATGTCATTGACTGTAAAATAGGCTTATCTATTCTGCTTCTATCTGATGATTTCGAAATATGGCAATACAGACTGTTAATTTGTTAGGTATAACTGGAAAATGCTTAGAAAGACTGCAGTCTTCAGGGACCTTAGACTGCCAACTCCCAAAGAAGCCCAGGCAGGGAATAAGTTCCCAAATGTTCAGTTCAGCCATAGCAGCAGTACTCTTAACTATGCAGAATAGAAAAACTTTAGGCACATAATTCTTTTTCAGTAGAAATCTGGAGGATCTATTGCTTTTTAGGCACACAGATGATTGAACAGGTTTTTTGTGTGTAATTTTTCTATTAAAATTAGACATCTATGTTCTTGCAAAATACACTTTAGGCACCTAGGCAATATTTTCAGATTTTTCCCTTACTGCAATATCTGTACTTTGTTGTATTAAATTTCGTCTCATTCCCACTGTTTTATTCTCAAGGTTATCTATTTTTTCCTGTATGACTTTCCAGTTCTCTTCTGTATCAACAGTCCGACCCAGTTCCATATCAGATATCATTAGTTCAATCCTACTTCTCATGTCAAAATCATTAAAGAAAATACTAAGATCCCCTCCAAGGCTGATTCATGAAATATGCTTCCAGTAGTTCCCTTCAACCCATTACATCTTTTTTTCAACATTGCCCATTTTCATCTTCACTTTAAACAGCTCCCTAACTATCTTAAAGTTTGTACCTCTGTCTTATTAATGAGCACTTTCCTACGGGCATCATTTCAGATGCTTTACTCATAAATTAGTCTGTCTCAGTGGGATTACTCCCATTTAACTTCAGATGTCTTTAGGGTGGTCATCAACAGCTGAGCCAGTCACCCTTGGCTAACTTCACAGTCAATGAAGAGAAATAAGCACTTGTAGGTGTGATTCATCTGACTTATTTTAGACATTTACTTTAGGATAGGATGAATCATACCCTAAAAGGAACTACTTTTTGGCATTGCTAAAAAGGGAGCATGGGGTGACTAGTTTAGAAATAGATGTCTCCAGAGCAGACACGTGCATTTATTCAGACGAATCCCATCATTCGTTACCAAACAAATTAGATCTTTCATATATCTCTGCTCTATAAAACCTGTTATCCAAAAAATGAATTCAGTTATTCTGGCATAAACTTCCCTTGGCAAAACTTATTCCATTCTATACCATTTTAGTTTACCTTTATGTCATAAATTATTCTTTCCATCATAATTTTATCTTGCATACTGTTGATGTTACACTAGTAGCTCCGTTTTTCAATACTTTCACTCTGAGTAAATTAACCTCATGTGTTTTGTTTCTATCTGCAAAGCAGTTATTTCCATTTTCTGGGCATTCATTGTGATCTTTATTAATTTTTATCTATTATTATATGTTTATTTATATGTAATTATATACTATATAATACTGATCTTCTTGTCTTTATACTTATGTTTTACATTTTCTAGTAAAGTGCTGACTATTCTAAAAGTTAAGCCCAAACAATGCCAGAAGTTTGGAACACAAGACATTCATTACTAAATATGTTTTGAAAGGATAGTGTTCATATATAAGTTCTCAGCTGTGGGCCTTTAGAATCAAAATTCAAATAACTATAAAGGTAATGAATGCAGTTAAGCATTCATTATACATTCAGTGAATCACAACAGCTATCAAAATCTGTAAACATGAAAGGGGGAGAATGTAAAATTACTCAGTAACACATGACCCCAGAGCAGTAAGCAATCTCCACTACCCGACTCCACTTTAATGTGAAGCCTCCTTGCAAACAGATGCACAAGAAAATGATCTCTCTGATGCTTAGTAAATTAATTTCAAATTGACTTTATCAATACCAAATAGGTATCCTTATTAACAACACATATTATGAGTGTGTAAATATCACTAGAATGCCATATTTATCAGAAATAATAAACTGCAAACATGTAGCATAACATTAAAATAATTAAGAGACTATATAGTAGGGTGGGTTTTTTCATACTCTGAACAGTCAAGAATCATGCATAATGTAATAGCATATTTTGCAGCTGGTAACAGCAGGCCAGATTGCAAGAGATATTTTAAATGTGTTTTTATTAACAAGAGAAAAAGGTCTTTCAACTGATCTGAAGCAATTTCTGAGAGAAAAGCTGAGGAGCCTATCATTATAAAATGTAATGGTAAATGGAGAATCCTGGCAGAGAATGTCCTAGGAAACTGTTTTCTGCTGTATTTGATCCATATTTACTGAGGACCTGATCCAAAGCTTATTTGAAAGTCAGCTGAAAAGCTCCTGCTGAAGCCAAGGGATTTTGGACCAGTGTTGGAGTGCAAGAATAAGGTAGTTGAAATTATCCACAGGGGTTTGGACTTGAGATGAAAAGTAAATGATGTTCAAGACCATATGTATAACTGGTCTTAAAATGAAAGATGAGACTGAATTGCAAATTTTGATAGAACATGGAGTTCTTTCGGATTTCTTTCCCCATTCAACCACCCCCAATGGCCCTCATGGCTTTGAATCTGTGGTTTGATTCAGAAGCATTACAGAAATAGATGGCAGGTATGAAGTGCAGCATCTGGAGGCTTCTGTAGACCCACCAATAAATCTTAATTCATATATCAGACTCTAGTTTATTAAATACTATGGGTTAATAATATAAGTAGCTCTTCAACAATACGTGGATAAATATTTTGTACAGGATGACCAGAAAACATTGGTAGTGAGAACACTCACACTCAAGAAATGTGTCAGAGCTTCCTATGAGCAAAAACAGAGAAGCCAGCTCATTCGCAAATGGGCTTTTTAACATTTAGGTCATGTAAGAGTGAGACAGTTTTGTATTATCAGTAGATTCACTCATCTACCTTATATAGACTAATATAATTTAGTATTGATATCTTATTATATATATATTAAGCTAGTTTTTTATCAGAGTTAAAACAATAAAAGAAGAATTATGCATTGCAGCAGTACTTCTTTGCTATTGAATCAGTGCTCATGCTGTGGTTTCCATCTGCAGACTCTCCCAAGACCCTCTTTAAAGTTTTTATCTTTAAACTTAGGCAAAATAGGTAAGATCCATCCACAAAAGGTTAACTACCTAATAATGATATGTTGGGTAAAATGTACATTTTGAATTCAGACTTCTATTCTCTCCTTTTCATTTGTTTTTCTCCCTCAGTTATTATTGTCATAATTATTGTTAATGCATTTCATATTATTGAAGATATGAATTCTTAATGTACTATCTGTATTTCATTATTCTTTATATGCTTATTGTATCATGTATTTAAGATTTTAAGTAAAAAATAAAAAATCTGTTACACTGAGAGGCTTTTTTCAGGGCCTGGCTCCCAGAACTCTCTGTGGGAGGATCTCATGCCTGACAACTGACAAGTCAAAGGAGACAGACTTTATTATATTAGGATTCAGCTGGTATTAATGCAAATCTCTAAAATAAGTCTGGGGATCTAGGGGTGTCTATTTTTCCTCCTGTTGACTATAAAGAAGCCTAGAACAAGTAGCTCAGATGTAGATAAAGAGCTACGTGTGTTCAGTTACATGAACCCCACTTCAAGTGACGTCAGTTTACCACTGACTATTGTCTGATGGTCTTCTCGGAAGGGGTGACATAAATCCCATTCAAAACTCTACTCCACATTTTCAGGAGCAGTTCCAGCAGTGAGGAGAAGGAATAAACAGGACACTTTGTGCGCTGCAAGATTTTGCAATTCTACCAATCTGAAAAGGTACCATCATTTCCAGAGTGACATTGCTTGCCTTGAGAAACTGTAAATTCTGAGACAGTCAGGACAACATTTTTAAGCAGGAACTTCCCAAAGGGGTGCAATCTTTGCCAAAGGTAAGACCTATTAAAAGAAGCATTCACTCTACATAGCCTGTCATTAACCAGAAAACTCTCTGGAGCTTGAGAACAGGTATGAAAGGACTATAAGGCAGCTAACTGTCAAACAAAGAGTTTGTGTGGTGGTTAAACAAGACAACAGTTCTGTCTATAATTCTGTGTAAGAACACCATTTGTGAGCATAGTATGTTCTGCCTGCCATTCATTTACCGTATACACAATAGCTTCCTGGTGCTCTTGTCCATGTATGCTGATCAAACAAATATGAGAGAAAATGTAGGCTTCTGAATGATCTGCAGGGTATGTTCCACTGAGTTCACACTGACAGACTGGTCTGCATGACTCACAAATTCAGTTTTGACAGTTTGCCCTCAAGCTACTCATTTGCCCTCAACACATCATGTAGACATACTTGGTCATGGTCTGGAAATGAAAGGCTGTTGGAAATGTTACGCCTTGGCAGCATTCCCACTGCAGAGAGAAAATCCCTAGCCTTTTTAGGAGTTGTGTAGGAATAAATGGTTGTGACCCAGAGCTTTACATCTAAATCAGACCTAATCTTAAAGGAGGGCAATAGCAAATTTACAGATTAGTCTCTTCTGTAACTTTAAGAATATTTAGCAGCGTGACTTGCTTAGCATCATGCTATATACTTGAGTGTCATAAATGTACTTGAGCATACTTGAGCAACATAAATGTATTTGAAGGCTGGTTGAAAGTCCAACGTGGTCCTTGTTCACTCAATCCAGTGGGCAGCACTGCCAAAATAGCATTTCTGTTGCTGCTAAGAACAAACAAGCACTTTTTTTTTCTGTTTCTCTTTTTTTCTTTTTTCTTGGGGGGGGGG
>NW_010973062.1:2903222-2917954 GCF_000737465.1 Haliaeetus leucocephalus | reverse complement strand
GGGGGGCGGGGGTGGTGGTGGGGTGGGACGGCGGGGCTTACTCTTTAATTTAGAGTACGATAAAGGGCCTGGACAACATTATCTGGATTGCTGTTAATGCAGAGTGGAACTGAGAAGCAGTTATAGCCCTTGTGAATTTAACCACCATTGTGATTGAAGCAGAGACCTTCCTAATTCATTCTTCATTATCCTATAGATGTTTTTGTGTGACCTAATTATGTGTGACTGCAGGTGTCAGTCTTTCTTAATGTACTTGAATTGTGTGCTAGGAAAAACATTACAAGAGCTTTGAACATAAGGTGTTCCAGACAGGCAATCTATAGAGCCTTTTATTTGCTTGCTCTGAGCATCACTGATGGTTTAAAAACTAGACAAAGAAAAATATGATTTTTTTAAAAATCAAACTTGGTTATTTCTGGGTAAGCTTGATGCTACAAGGCCCGAAACAGAAGATAAGGGCACTCTGTTAGCATCTGTTGCGTAGCAAGGTAGTTAAATGGAAGAAATCATTAAGCAGACAGACCATAGCAGACTAAATTTACATGGCATACTGAAAAGCTGGGGTAAATATGGAGTGTCTGCACTGGTGAGAAGGTCAGGATGCGCAATGACACAGAGGACAAGCTATCATCCAGATTAAAGATGCGGTTTACAACATGGGATTGAAGAAGACAGGACAGTGCTCTACCCAGCATCCTATAACAGGATAGATAAGTGGTGAAATCACACTCAGGTCCACTTGTGCCAAAATATGTTGCATGGACGGTAGGAGTGGAATATCTAGCTTTTCTATTAGTCACTCACTGGAGAGATGAGGACTCAGACTGCATTGTAGATATCTAAAGCAGAGTCAGAAGAATCCTCCTCTCCTTGTTACATGGTCTCCCATCAGTCTTTCTCTCTCCAGTGTGCTCCCCCTTCTTTCGTGATTCAACTCACTTATTTGATAATCATTCGATAGTGAGAAAGTACCACCCTCAGACAGCTTGCTTTTCCACATTTCTTGGAGTGATGAGGAAATTTTACATGTCTTACATGTCTATAAAGACACCTAAAAGTTTACTGTGGTCATTTCTATTGAATCAACATCTGGGAACCCTCAGCAAACATTGTGTTTAGGGTTAAGGCAAAGTACTTTCATGTACAACATATTTCCTTGTATTCATTTACTACATATTTTATTCTTCCTGTAGATTACAGCAAAAAAATCTTCCACCAATGCACATCCTTTCCCTTAAACAATGTGAGACTGAGTTTGCTTATATTCAGCCTCTATCAGTGATTGCAGCAGCCAGTCCCCACCAAACGCAATTGCAGATACTCTGCCTCTTGGGCAGCTTTTGTATGCTGTTTTGTTACTTATGATCCAGTTAGCATGCTGGGGCAGGATCCCCGGTCTATTTGTAAGTGCAAGCAAAATTCTGCTGTTAAATTCCGCTGATCCCTCAGCACTTCTTGTAGCTGTGTTGACAAACAGGCAATCAAATCCATCAGCGATGTATACAAACTAGCCCTTTGCAGCAAATAACATGTATAACATACATGGAACACCAGAATCCTTTTGTGGTAGCTGCCTTGTTTTTGTAACAGGGCATGCAGGTGGTAAAGGTGCCTTCTGTGTTCAGCGTTACCTTTTCAGAAGTCAGCTACAGATTGTTTCCCGCTTACTGCTTCCCTTTATATCACCACCCCTATGGCAACAAATGAGGAATCTGGTGTTCTAGATATGGTATGCATAATGCCTTCTAGCAAAGAGGTCGTTTGGATTCACTGCTGTCGGTTTTGACTGTATACCTGTGAGGGCCCTCGCCTACCACTCCTGAAGGGAACTAATGAAATGCAGCACAGGTCAGCAAGAGGGAAGACACAGGCAGGCACTGCAGTGGCCACACAGCTTTTGTTTTGGTATTCTAACTCACCAGGCTCACTCTTCTGTCTTAGGAACAAGAAACATTTGCTGTCATGTGTGTTCTGTTTTTCTGAAGGTATCAGTGCACTTTTGCAGCTCTAGAACACAGCTACCACTGGGAAATTTTTTTGTTGCTGGGGTGTCTCAAATCTAGCACTGTTTGTACTGTTTAGCACCCCCATACACAGTCCAACTATTCCTTTTCTTGCTTCTCTACAGCATGGCTAACTGGGCAAGTCTATTGTCTTAGACTTGCTACAAAGACTTTCCTACTATTCAGCAGGATTAGCGCTAACATCTACCTATGGGGAAGAATCTGGTTCCAGATTAATCTGATATTCTGCTGCTAAAAAGATAATACGTACACTGCTGTAAATACAATTTTACCTAACTATGCTCCTTGCCACCATCTAGTGGGTGGCTGGACATTTTCTTTATCCCTATAAATTACTGGGTTATCCTTCGGGAGAAGCCACAGAAATATTTTGCACATGTGCCATACTTAAATGTACTTGTCAAAAATAGCTTCACTGCTATCTGGTTCAATAATGTATATTATCTGCTACATGTTTTCATCATAAGTATACTGCTAAAGTCAAATATGACAAGTCTTTGCTCTGTATTTAGCTTATCAAAGCTGTCTTTGAAAACCTCAGCCCACTGAAAGCCCATAGGAATGTATGCATTGTTTCTGGATGGCAAGGGCTTGCCTCAACTTTGCCTTTTAATTTTATAACAAAACATATTGCATAGGGACCAAACATATGTATATGCATATACAAAGAGGAACCAAGTCATAATGCCTTATTCAAATCTACTTCTGACCTCAGTCAGCCAAAACTATTCTCTGGCTTTTCATACAAACTTTTGTGCCCAAGTTCCCCTACAGCCCTTCTGGACTTCTACTAAACCAAAAGCTTAACAAGACAGAAGAAAAAATGGATGCAGTCTTAAGAATACACTTACTGTGCAAATAAGTGTTTTGCTCTGCTGTCCAGCCACAATCCTGTTCTCCTGTTACACCAACAAGCACTATCCCTATGGCAGAAGATCATCAGCTGGGTCTAGCAATACAAATTCAATCCTCCGAAATCACAGTCAGTTGTGTAATAGACCTTGAGTTCTGAGATCCACAAAACTTGCACTCTCTCACAATGAAGAAACTGAAAATCTCGAATGTAAAAATGCCAAAGTCACAAAAACTGCAGTGTACTATATGAATACAACAGAAAAGGATAGCAGTATGGCCAATGCTCAAAAATAACAATAAAGTTTTCAGGAGATGGTTAAAAAGCTGCTCTTATTCCACTCCAAGGTGAGTTCCAGAGAAGATGTTTTGAGCAGTCATTACAGTCACTCACTCCTATATATGTAAATATAAAAATGTATATACATATATATGTGTGTGCATGTCTGTGTATAAATACGTCTACACACATACGTACATTTACATACACTTCATCTGCTACCCCTTACTTTACTTATTTGGTACCTTATTCTGCTGTAAATTACACACCTGAAGTACTGACCCCCTCTGATAAGCTATGCTTTCTCCCCTTCTCAGCTTTGTGCAAGCGGTATAGGTAGGGATTACTCTGTTCATGCCATACTTTAATATAGCTCTATACCAATTAAAAAAATGATTATTTTTTCAGCCTTATTTTTATGTATATAATTTTTGCTGATTTGGGATTTTGCTTGACTAGCACGGGGCTGAACTCAGAACAATAAACCCAATGCAGAAAATAGCAAGCTGAATTCAGAATCAGGAATATTGTTTTCATGATCAGTTGTTTTTTCTTTCCTGTAGTTCTGAAAAATAAAATCCAAGAGATGCTTTCATAGAACCCTTCCAGCAGTGAGCTTATGGGGAAAAAAAAGGTAATTGTCACCCTGCTGTATGGCATACTTAAGCCAGAGAGGTAATTAACTTTTGGGGATGCAAGAATAATGGTAAATATGCATTTAAATGGTACTTTAAAATACTACTTAAATCTCCCAAATTTGAGCATGGATTCCTTATTCATCCTTATTCATACTGATAAGGATTTCCTCAAGTATTCCAATTGACCTTGATAGTCTTTCTCCAGTGAGTACACACCATCACCAGCTTAAGTGGCCCTTGGGGACCTCCTATGAGAACCCTTTTCTTGCTAAGATATGACTTAATTATTACTAGTAACACGCACTGTCAAACAATGCTGAATGAATTCACAGTGATTAGGCTTTTGCATGCTTAAAAAATGGTAATATATAATTCACTACAGTTTTTAGCAGGCAAAACAAGGTCTCCTACTTCCAAAACACGAGAATCTTCAACAACGAAGATGAAGCTGGTGTGCACAACCAAAGCAGGCAATTTTGACGCTCTAGATCTCCCTTGAACCAACATTTGTGTGAAGTGACAGCGACGCACCCTTGGGAAGAGCCCGGAACATCTAAATGGAACATACATCTGCCTATAAAATCTAGATTTACCTGCAGAGCTAGCTGGTTTTGTAACAAACTGTTACTGTTGCTTCTGTGTTTAAAGACTTAGAAAATAACTGGTAAAAATTATATTCATATGTCTTTAACTGTTTTCTTTGCTGCTTGTAAGAGAAACAGGTATAACAACTATTCAAGTACACTTTATATGGTAGTTTGTTTATTTATGTAATTACATTATCTAAGCCAAAGGTTAAAAAATTTTAGTTTCAGGGAAGAAGACAACAATCGGCTCTTGATAATTCCAACAATTCTATAAATACAAATATTTTTGCATAAATAGAACAACCACCAAATGGTTTGTACACTGAACTTACTCCAGGTTGGCCTGCCTTCACTGAAATTTTAGCATGAAAATTAGAGACGGGCTGGTGGAAGCATTAAACTTTGCCAAATGAAACATGTCCACCCAATCTCTTAGTCCTGGTTTTCTATCAGGTTGAAGGTGAGAGCTGGCTCTTTCAAGAAATGGGTGCACAGAGAGCAACTTATCTAGCATCAGCGTGTTTTGGCTGAGGGCTACTACCTTGTTCCAAAATAAGCCATCCCACAATTTCAATATAGTAAGGAAACAAGGAAAAGAAGGAGTGCTATTATTACTACCAATGATACAATGCCACAGAGGTGACAACGTGCAGAAAAGATCCCTTCTGTGAGAAACATACCTTTTGAATGAGATAGATGTCTTAATGTGAGATCTCAGTGTACCTTCAAGAGCAAAACAAACCCAAACAAAGGTGATAATAAAAGTGGATGGCCTAGAGGTGTGTTATTTGCATGGGATTCAGAAAATAGTTTTGATTTTGTGGTGGGAATTCACAGTAGCCTAATCAGGTTAGTCTCATTAGTCTCTACTTGTAGCCAGTGGAGCCACACAGGGGGATTTAGAGTGAGGGGAAGGTTAGCCATTGGGAAAACCTCCTCCCTTCCCCACATGTTCCTTTTCCTTTCCTCATTAGACAATCAAGACCATAAGCAGGAAGGGGTGATGCTCCACTGATAAAAATCAAGCTGAAACTAGGGAATTTATTGCTCAACTCTCAGCTTTAAGATGGATGCAATGATGTGTGAAGGTAGGGCACATGAATGGTGCCAGCAGCTCCACAGCTCAAGAAGCTGAAATCCCCTTTCCAAAACTACTGAGTGTACAACAGCATGGGAAGCCACTGGTATAACTATATCAATATGTTTTGACCCTAAACAATCTTAACAAATCCTTTTCTATCTACCGTTCAGAAGAAGCCTGCAGCCTTTTAAAAATGATTTTAGAAATTCTTTCTCAAAGTTGTTGAGTTTTTTTATTTCCAAGATGGATAAATACTTAGAATAAATCTTATCATGTATGAATCAGCTTTACCTTACTACTTAAAGGATTTGATATAGATTATGATGCACCATTCCAGAACAAGACTGGGTGAACCTAAACATAAAATAATGGTTCCTGAAGGAATTATAAAATCAATGGCATGAGCACAAGTGAGTTGCACGAAAAAATTTTGTTATTATTGCAGTCAACAGCTATTAATCTTTTGCCACGTATTTAGGGGACCACAACTGCATGAAAGCAAATGTTTAAAAATTCATGTTATAGAATTTTCTGGAACAATATAATTGGAATTATTGCCTACTATAATTATTGCCTTGGGTCTTAATTATTTTCTCCTTATCTTCTGCTTTTCCCCTTCTCTCCCATTCTGCTAAACAGAAGAGATATAACTCTTATTCATGTTTCAGTATACCATTTGTTGACTACTACCCAGTATTTCAGTCAACATGATATCCTAATAAAACACACAAAGATAGTAATATACTTTAAAATACATTTTCAGACGATAAAGTTCCAGTATCAGTTCTCATGAAATCCGGAATTTAAGAGTAGTAATACAGATAAACCCCTGTCTTACCTTTTTGCATCGAATGGGTTTAGCAGTCTTCTATTAGGCTATTTGTCTGCATTTATTTCTGTTGTTAGTGAGCACCATGATAGTCTTGTAGGAATAGAAAACTTCTCTTTTTGGATTAATTCGCTTCTTCAGAAATGTTCATTCATTAAAGCTACACAAGCATATTTTCTGACAACTCTCTCTGGTGTTGTACCAAGAGAGAATTTAGCCAATTGAGTATAGGACTGCATCCTTGTAACACACCAGACTGTTAGCATTTGAGATCAGGGACGTGGCATTACCAAGGCTTGATCCTGTGAAACGCAGCAAACTTGCTCAGAGACAGCTGATATCTTGCAAAATGGTTTCCAAACTAATTGCATTTGGAAAAGGAAGCTTTAGAAGATAATGTGAATGTCTGTAGATACTAGCTAGGGCTACAGTTCTGCCTGGTTCCGACCTTCCTCACCAAAATGTTGATCCGCTTTTATACAACTACTGCCACTGGAGTCAGCACACAGAACAGCACTTGGCACTTTTCAGAACTGGCTCCCCAAGCGGATACTGAAAAAACATATAAATGCTCCAAATGCATGTGGGTTGTCAAGGATTCTTTAAAGCCAGATATCGTTATTAAAAATAACCAAGGGCTGGACTATTTTATTTTAGATCATTTCCTAGCATGCAGGCCACTGCATCTGTGGAAGAATTTCTTGAAGTTGCTGACTCGCTTGGAAGGGAATAACAACAAAAGTAAGAAACAAGAATGGAAACGTCCTTCCACCAAGATGCAGTCAAGAAATCTCTTATGTCTTTGGATTCTGCCTGAAGGTTTCTACAGAAAGTTCAAAGAGACAAACTTGCTGAAAGCTCTCCATGTATTTGCCTCAGGGAGTGGGACTGGAGTGCATTGTTAATATTTTTACTCCCAGAAGACTGGAGCCATTTCTTCTTTTTGTCTTTTTTTTGGCATAATTAACCTTTTTGGGGGGTTTTTTTGGATGTGTAAAAAAAACAAGTGAGGAAAAAAGGTAGTAGGATTTTTCTTTCTTTTTCTTTCTCAGTAAATCAAACTAAATAATTGCAAGAGATGCTTATTATTAGGCAGGCCTTGATTTGTGACGCACTGAGCCATCAATCTTTTGCTGTGGTTACAAGAGCAACCTGCTACAGGTAAGCCAACATATGATCCTGCGGGGCATCAACTCTTTTGCAGTCACTGCCTGCACACACATTCCTGCTCTGACATACCCTGGGGTAGATGCAAGCAAGTTTACCCTTCAGTGAAGTTATTTTTCCTTTATTATCCTGTTGCAGAATCTATCACAGCCCAACAATTCCACAATTGATTTGCTGGCAGCTGAGCCCTGGGGCTTGGAATGTAAATAAGACTTGGAATGAAAGTGATGTGCACTGCAGCAGTAGACGCTGAGTGCAGGTACTTCATCAATTGACCTGATTTCTGGAAAATCCGCTTGCAACCTTGAAACTTACTTGCAATTACAATCTTTGCAATAAAATATTAGTCTCCATGGTAATGAGAAGTGCTTTCCTAACTTATTTAGAAAAAAAAATATGTGAGGAGATGACAATATCTCTGAGAAAATGAAATTTTCAGTATCATTTCACAGTTGGACAGCTTCCTGCAGACTTGTCAACAGATTAGTAGCATTCTGCCCATTTTGTACATGGAAAAACTGAGTAATTAATAGCCCTCAGGCCTTCCTTGCAAAAAGGAGATTTAATGAGCTCTGTAGCAGTATCAGAACAGAAGAGCACATAAATAGCTTGCCTGTGTCCATGCAAAAGAACACCACCAATGGAAGGACGGCCCTGCTTTACTCCTTACACGATCTACTAAATGCTGTTAAACAAATGCTGCTCCACCCACTTAAATGTTGCAAAATTGTGGGGCACAAATGATGGCTTTGGGGCAGGAATTCTGTCTTTGCTATGTTTTTGTATAGTATCTGTCACAATGCAAGAGTGACCTATAGGCCCTAGCTTGCCGGAAAAAAAAAAAAAAAAGAATTAGGGCCTAGTAGGCAACAGAAGAATAAGAAAAATGTAACAGACTCCGTACAAAGCCAGGTGTTAAAACAGACAAAATATTACTCAGATCAACTTAGGAATAAGGGGCTGTTTTAGGAGCCACATAAGTAGGGTTCTAAAGCTGGTTGTGAAATCTTTCTGAATAATTTCCTCATACAAAATGGTCACAATAATGGACAAAAATCTGCAAGGCTGGGAACCACAGAACTGAAGTCAGAGTGGAGAGAGAGAAAAGAACCGTCTATTTTCTCCCTAGTTAGAGAGCTAGAGAGAGCCACAGAATTCAGACTATGGCAGGCTGCCATGGGGTCAACTCTGCTTTCCAGGGGACAAAAAGACTTCCAGAAGATAAATGGTTAGCTGAAAAACTCAGTCTTGTTTCTCCTGAGATGGAGCTCTCTTGGATGGGCAGAAGAAGGAGAGGGCAGTTTGTGTCCTATGAAAATGTTGGGGGTTTACCTTTCTTCTCTCAGCTCAGCAAAAGTTTTTCCAAAACCCCAGAATTCCTCACAGGAAGGAAAACGCCACGTTATACCCAGCTCTGTTGGCTTCTGTTTCTTGTTCTTGCCACCAAACTGCTGTGCAATCATGGATAACTGACTTTATCCCACTATTGCTCAGGTTTTCCACCTCTAAAGTGAGATGCTTTCCTTTGACAAGCACTCTAGATGAAAAAAAGATAAACTATTCCTTCTTAAATTTCTTACACAGCCATAATTACCCCTGAGCAAGAAGGGAGAGAAAAATGTTATTTACAAATCACAGCTGGAAATTATCTAAAAGCAGCCACTGTAACTACACTCCCCGGTAACTCATATGTCTTAAATTTCTCAGTGCTTTCTTGGGTAGACACTAAAATGCAAGCATCACTGTATGATCTCATGCTTACAGCCACACCTGTCTACAAAACAAAATTATTTTAGTAAGAATAACAATTTCATTGTCATAAATACCAGTAACAAGAAAAGTTTAAAATAATCTCTGCATTTTATAGCAGGGTTACTGTCTGATGGCCTGGTCTGCAGTCTGATGTTGTCTAATGGTTGCCTGTCGGATCATGCTGCTCACCAGCTTGGCTTCAAACACTGATGCAGTTTTAAGATTTTTCAATATAGATTTTGATTTATGAGTTATAAACTGGGTTCATATGAATCATGCACTATTAGCTTCTCTCTTTTTGTCATTATATTATAGAGTGTTTCATTGTATGTAGTCCCCCAGAGTTCTCTTATCACTTTTAGGGTTAACTTCAAAGATCCTATTTTCCCTCCTACTTTCTAAATATATGTCTTGGTCATGGAGCTCTTTACATGTGGATGAACTTTCAGGATTTCATGGAACCCATTGTTAGGTAAGTAGGTCTGTGAAAATGGAATAAAAGACAAGGTTAGACACGCAGTGGAAGAGCTAAAAATAGCTGGAGAGGGAACCTTCATATGGAAAAAGGTACAGGTCCCAATTCATTGTTTCTTGTACCTCACATCATCATTTTATATTACTCAGTACAAAATTACATCATCTGACTTACCACATTCAGCACTTATATTTCATTTAGGCAAATGACTATGTGAGTGCAAAACGAAGGTCCAATTTGCTAACATTATGTAATACAAGGAAAGGCAAATAATTTTCCTGGTTCTCTGACCACGGTTGCAAATGCTTTTCCAGAGAAGCTACTTTAGATGCTGTTGGGTTTTCCAGTAGATTATAATTTCCCTAATCTTCTAATGCATTGCCCAATACAATTTTATATAGTGTGCAATAAAGTTCCAATCAATTTAACCCTAAGACAGATACAACAGTCTTTAAAAGTGCCTACTTATATTTGTGTGTGTGTGTGTGTAGATAAAAGACTATTAAACTGGAGGACAGAAGTAATGAATGACAAATTGATTCTGACAGCACAGATGCTTGTACAGCCCTTTGATTAGGACAATAGAATTTTTAAATGTAAAACTTGGAAATATTCTTAAATCATATACTGTTAGCACATGCAATCATTCAGACTATGTCTCCAATCTTTTACTCATACAGCTTGAAATAATTTTAGGAAGGAAATTTGAGTACCTTTGAAAATGATTTAAGAGTTCCACTTTCAATTCAAATTTTCTTTTTTATCTTCTGCTTCTTTGTGTCAAGCACAGATAGTTATTTTCATCTCAATGTCTGGCAAAGAGAAGGTGGACAGAAAAAACTTACCACAGTTAAGTGAAAACTTTGTATTTCCTCTAACATAACAAAAGCTAGGCAGATGCACAGAGTGAAGTAGTTCAGGCTTAATGCTGAACTTTTAATGAGTTAGCATAACTACATTCGTACTTCCCCTGCAAGTTGCTTATTGATAGATGGTTCCTTATTTTTCCTATAAAAGCTAAAGTATATCTTGTACTATGTCTAAAGAACTGTAGTGAAGAGTAGTGATGAGGATTCTTATGGTTCAGAGAACAACACAACAGCAGAATCTTTGTTATTCACAAGTGTTTGACCTGCTACAACCTTTTTATTTTATATTGACAAGAACACATTTCACAACCACCCATATAGCAGAGCATAATTCTCACTTTCAGAATTAATTACTATTTTTAAAAGATATTTCTTAGCTACCTATTTGGGGGAAGGAGAGTGTGGGATTAAATATATACTTTAACACAATTCAAGACTGTGAGCCATAATCCTTCAAATCTACCCTAAACGTTATACAGAGTAGCAACAAGTCTTCAATGAACCCGCTAATTCTCAATCAGTGAGCAAGGATATGTCTACAGTAGCAGGGCTGAAGGGTCCAATGCTTAACTGGAAACCTCGATTCTAAAGAAAATTAAAGTTGTGGTGTCTGTCTGTCAATCCTCTTCCAATAACTTTTACCCCACTTAATCCAGAGTTATCAAAGTACAGGGGCTTCAAGCATCTTCAGTTCCTACATGTTTCATAAAAATCATAATGGCTGTGTAAATCACAGCAACCCTACAGACACTTTCACAGAGACATGCAGCTGGCTAGCCAAGAAGTGTGGGCACTCATAGCTCTGGTCAGTCATAGACTAAAGTGAATCTGGAACAAGTGGCAAACCAAAAAGCACAGTGAGGAATATAAAGGGATCTGAATGAAGGTGACTTATATGGGTCATGAGAGGAACTGCAGTTACTAAAGCAAAGAGGTTTAGGAATATGAGACACAGAAAAAAACGAAAACAAGGCTCCATTCATTCCACTCCTCTTGCAACAATCTTGTTTAACTTCTGTTCCATTTGTATTTTGTTTTTATGAATTATGGTTGATCAAGACTGCGACAGGCGTATGAGTTTGCCTGTGTCTACATACATATTTGTGTACATACACACATACATGCGCATACAAAATATGATGTACAAAACAAACTACCTAAGACCTTCTGCTACTTAAAATGCCTTGTAGCAGAATAAATACTTGGGACACAAGTTGCCTAGAGAAAGAGACCATTGAAGTACTATTAACAATAATAGTGCAAGTACACATATAATATATGCAAATATTTGCATATATAATGCTTGTGCATGCCCCAACCATGCAACAGGTAGTGACCAGCTGATTACCTACAGTTATGAGCAGTTGTGCTCAATGGCCAGACCCGCATTTATGACGGCAGAATCCAGGCCATGGAGAAGATGCAGCTGTTTCAAAAACAACTACGGTAAAGACTGACAGTCTTTTTCGGCTTCTGAAATGCTTTGGTTGAATCCCTCATTACCGTAGTCCCTGACATTTTATTCTTTTGTCTGCAAAGTCACCACAATACTCGCAAATGCTGATCCCTTGAAAATGCTGAGCGTCTTTTGCACGCTCCTTTCTTACAGAAGAAAGATTGGCCTTTGTGCAGATCTGCAATGGCAGGCTGCTAAAAATAAGGATGCGATAGCCACTTAGGTAGATCAATTTAGCATGCTGAGAAAACTAGAGAGCAAGGAGATACTCACTTCATACATACACCCTCCCAGAAATTGCAGATTAAAAAAAAAAATAAAGTGTTGTATTTAGGAACTGTTTTAAATTGAAGTGCTATAATAACCCTCCGAAGAAGCAGACTGGAGATAAATTATGCAACTGTAGCTGATTGAATCAGATTTTGAGGGAACTAGGGAACTCTCCAGAACAGGTATTTGCTCTGCAGTTCTTCACATTAATTAGAACAGAAAGCCATTGTAAAGGCTGCTATATTACAAAAAGCAAAATAATAAAACCCTAAGAAATAGGCTTATTTCAAAATGGAAAATAATGGGAAGGAGGGACTTCTATATATGTCATTTGGTTCATAAGGAAATGTTAATCAGTATTGTTGTATTGACATAGGTGGTGACGAGGTGATTTATACCATCTGTGCATCTGGCTGTATGGATATATATAAATTTGACCAGAACTGATGATATCAGCAGACTTACACTGAACAAATGAAATTCCAGTTATAAAGCATAGATCAAGGATGTGCAGATGTGTTAAGAAATATGAGCAAAGGAGCTACTAAGACGAGTATCTGATGTGACTGGGCCATTAGTAGAAATAAATACATCAGCAAATGTGTTTAAGTCAAACCCTCTACAGAACAAAATGTAACACAGAAATGTGAAAGTGACTCAACTAGAATAAGTCTGGCAATTGTCACAGTTAGTCCAGTGAGGCAAATCTCAACCTTGATTCACAGAACCTTACATATATTTACATATGCTTAAATTAAATTCTTACATATGCACAAATTTAAGCATGAACCGAAATTTCATTTACTTCACTGGAATTTACAGCAGATAGAAGATTAAATACATGATAGACTGCCTTTCCCAATTAAGGATTTTTTTTTTTTTAAATTGAGCCCCTTCCATTAGTAAACACAAATTATTTAGTATGTCTATAAATACTGTGATCTCAGGAAGACTGTTGGATTTGGAAAGACTGGGAAGATAGTTGACAAGAATTTGACTTGATAATACTTATTTGGGGTAGTTTGGGGGATATAAGTTGAAACAGTAAGGAAATGTGACAGTCATCAACCAGTACTTCCTCAGCATGAATTAATGTGGCAAATCAGCCGTTTTTAAGAAGCGATATAAATCTCAGTGCTTTGGATTTTAGGAGTAGAAACCTAGAAAGCATGCTGTTACAGATTATCTCGCATTTTACCTCACACTTACAAGGCAAAATGACCAAAAAGTCATAAAGACGTCTTTCGCCTCTATCATTTTATGATTGTAAATTGTAAGACACAAAGTTTACTGATTATGCCCACCTATATCACTAAGTCGGGGACAAGGCCAGAATGGACAAGATCATTTTAAAGTACAAGGCACAATTTACTGTTTGCAGGTCACGGTCTCTGTGCATTTATTTTAGCTCTTGTAACAAAGGGACCAGAAGTTTGCGACCAGTGAACAGACCTTTGCACGCTTGGTGACAGCAGGTTGCCGGCTTTCCACCGCTTCCCAATCCAGAAGCACCTCAGATGCTTTGCGGTAGCTGTTAAACAAGCATAAGTTACAGACTACCATCTTAAAAGCAGGAGCGTCACATATACTTGAGTGATATACTAGCCTGGAAATTGTGCTGGTTCAGCTGCTGCCTGGCAAGCAGCTGAGCTCTCCATGTCATAGCAGCAGATGTTTCAAAGCGGGTGTCAAGTAGACAATTATGGGTGGCAACCAGTGAAGCCCTCCCGAAGCAGCATTTCCACTTGAGAGTTAAAGCCTCAAAGGAGCGATAAAATAACCTTGTTAATTTGACACTTGATAAGGCAAACATCTCAAAAATCCCACTCCAAATTACACGCCTCTGCCTGGCGCACAGCCAGGATTTCTCATCCTATTCCAGCGTATTAAGATTTTATTGTTTCTGGAGAAGCTTCTGCCGAACGTTTGGTGGTACAGTTCAGCATTTAATCACACTTTCTTACAAGAAAATCGCCAGCGATGAAACGCGCGTATAAAGTACACCTGATAAAAGCCTTTTTAACGCTTCCTTATGGCATCTGTCCAGCGGGGAGCACCCTGCCACAAACCCGGCAGGAACCAGGGCCTCAGCGAAGAAAGGCACCCACGGCTCCCGCCCAAGGAGAGAGGTGTAACGTCTTTTTTTTTTTTTTTTCGGGGCGAGGGTGTGGGATTTTCGCTTCGTCTAAGCCCGCCACCTCAGGCACCTCGCCTCTGAGGGAAAACCCGGGGGGGGCGGGGAGGGGAGTCGGGGCACGGAAACATGCGCGTCCCAGGCCCGCCGGGGGCCAGGGGAGACCCTCCCCCCCCCACCCGCCCCGGCTCACCCGCTGGTAACGGTCGCGCTAACGGTCGCGGCGGCGGACGCGCGAGGGCAGGGCGAGCCCGCTCGAGACGCCCTCCCGCCCCGCCCCGCCAGGTGCGCGGGACAACGACCGCCACGCCGGGGCGG
>NW_010973062.1:2841704-2903212 GCF_000737465.1 Haliaeetus leucocephalus | reverse complement strand
ACCCGGAACAGCGGCCCGCCCCGGTGGGGGGGGGAGAGGGAGGGGTGGGGCGGCGAGGCAGCCAATAGGCTCCGAGGATGTTTCCCGGAGGGCGAAGCCGCCGCCGCCGCCGCCCCTCCTCCTCCGCGCCGCTCCGGCTGGGGGCTCGCCGGGCGGGAGAGTTTCGGTAGCCGGGCGGGAGATGCCGCGCGGGCTCCTTCTCCTCACAGGTAACGCCGCGGGGAGGGGGGGCGGGCTGGGAGGACGGCTTGGCCTCGCCCTCGCCCCGCTTGCTGGCCAAGGAGCGCTGGCGGAACTGGCCCGCACGGCGCGGCGGTGGGGGCTGAGGGCCGGGGCGGGACGGGACGGGACTCGCCACACACACACACACACACCCCCCCCCCGGCTCGGCGGGGCCGCCGCCAGGACAAAAGGGGAGCGGTGAGTGAGGCAGGGGCCACCGCGAAACTCCCGGCGGGGTTCGCCCGCCCCGCAGCCTCGCCCTTGTTTTCCCGGGCGGGTTCCTTCCCCGGTACCGGCCGGCCGGGACGCCCTCAAGTTTGCGGGGCTCCCCGTAACGACCGCTGTGACCCTTGGTGCCCGCGGCGCCGGCTCTCTCCGGTGGGACACAGGGTGCCGGAGCCGTGCCCCCCTCACACACCACCACCCCTCTCCGGGGGGGGTGTCCGCGGTGGGTCGGTACCGGGCGGTGTGTGTGGGGGGGGGGGCAAGTCTGTGGGCCGGTCGGTAAGGGGAGAGAGAGCCCTCCGGGGGGTGGCGGTCCCTCGGGGGTGCTCAGCCCCCCTGGGCGGTTAACGAGTTGCCCGGGTCAGGCAGCCCCCCCACACCCACCCACCCCCGGACTGGCCTGCTCAGGAGATGTGCATCGGATAAGCAGAACGGGCGTAATGGGAGAAACTTTCGAGGCAAAATGAATTTTGAGTAGGTCGAACGTTTTAACTGGGTAGCGGGCATTGCTGCTGTATCGGTGCTGTTACGAGCGACGCCGTACGCTTCCTTCTGATTAACAGCCTTGCTTTTTAGTCTTTGTTTTCGTCAAACTAGGAGCGCAAGGATGAGTTACTGCGAGGAAGGGTTTTGCTCGGAAAGTGGCTGGTCTGCTTTGCTCTGCTGAGGAGCTCCATTCTCTCTCAGGTTGTGCAGCTCCGTGTTACTGACTTGATCTGAATTTGGGAGCACCGCTCTGTAGTCCCCAAAGCGAGAAGGGGCACTGGTGTGACAGGGAGTACTGCCTGTACGTGTGCATGTGTGTGTACAGGGATTGGGAATACGTGGAGACTGGAATTTAGCGTTGCAAACGGAAAGCTACAAAGCAATTGCCTTAGCAGCTCTATTGGTCAGGTCTGTTGAAGAAGCCGCATGACTGGAGCTTTTTCCTAGATTGTATGAAGACATTAAATGCGATATTTTCAGGGGTGCAGCCGTTGATTTAAGAAGCCAATAAATAAGAAGAAAGTGTGAAGCTGGGCTACTATATGTGCCTATCATTCTGGGGGCTTACAAATAAAAACTTTGTATTCTGCCCTGCTTTTACTGTAGTTTTCCATTTGTAACCTCCTCCCCCTGCCATTTATAGCAGCACTTGATAATAAGACCACTCACAATACTGTCAGAGCACCAGAGAAGCAGAGGCAGAATTGCTGTCCAGGCAGAGGGCTGGCTTTGGAGCATCAGAAGAGACCCCTCCAAGTAAAGGTGGCTCATGGGTAAACTTCTAGCCTTGGTACCTCCACACCGATGTATCACTCCGTGCTGTTGGATTGCATGGCCTTTTTCATCTACCTCAACAACCTCATAAGCCCATGAATAGAGCAGTGGAATTTAGGCTATACTGTGCTTGCAGTGTGAAGAATGACCTAGTGAACACTACTTTGGTCTTAACTGTATGCGTCTTGTTGTCTCATTGTTTGAATTGTTGAGATTTAGGGCCTAGTCCATTAACTGCTGCCTGTATATGTCTACCTGTGATGTTTGTATGAATTCCCTATGTGGGCTATATGTAAGACTAGATCCTTTAATTCGATTAACAGAAGAGAGTTCAGCTCTTTCTGCAATTGATAATGTTTGTTTTTCACACTCAGAAGGAAATTATAGTGCTTATCGTTCTCTTAATAACTTTATAAATGCTCCACAGTCCCAATGGTGCCCCTGTTTGTTACACTTGAAAAGAATAGTAGGAAACAGAAAAACAGTGATTTGCTCAAGGTTTTAGAAATTACCAGTGCCAACGCTTTAACTTAGAATCTGATAATTTCTTGGCTTTACCCTTTTGCTCCGACCACGAGAAACTGTGCCTTTCTTCCACATTTGAAGTACAAAATTATGTTTAGATATGTTCCAGTAATTATGAAATGCATGAGAGAAAAAAATGATAGGTTGTATGAAACTTCATTCTCCTCTCCCAACACAACTCTCCATTTTTTAAATTCTTTTTTAGTGAAGTGCAACTATAACTGTGCATTTGTGTGTTTTTCTTTCAGATCTGCAACCAACATAATGCTGAAGCTCCCAACGCGGAACAAGCATTTCACAGAATGGCACAAACGGAACCTAATCTGGACCATGACGTATCATGGTTCCTGCTTCCGTCATACTGGGCTAAAATGGTTGTGGCATTAATGTCCTTCCTCTGTTTTGCTAACAGCTATGATGGAGATTTTGTCTTTGATGATTCTGAAGCCATCATCAATAATAAGGTTTGTCTCTCTTCTTCCCCCCCCATCCTTTGACATAAATGGTCATAGGAAAAGAAATAATGAGAGTTGATCCAAGTAAGCCCAAAATAGTCATCCTAGTGAAGAGCTTCCTTCTGATGTTCCTCTTTTTGAACTTCATTTTTCTGTTTTGTTTTATTGGTTTTTTTAAAGTAAGCCTTATTTAAGGTTGACAAACAAGCTGTGCAGCAGTACTCTACCAAAAAGCTAGAAGCATAAGTATGCTTAACAGAATCTTATTCCTAAAGCTATTTAAATAACATGACTTGGGTGCTAATACATAAACAAGAGAGTGAACAAATTAAACAGCTTTTTTTTTTTTTTTCTCTTCAGAATGTGTCCCTTTCCATTCTTTTGCAACTGAGATGCTCTGCTTAACAAGTGTTGATATGTGGTCGAGGGGAAGGGAGCTCTTTTTGCCATACCAAATGGACTTTGTCTGCTTGTCATCTAAGAAAGCATTATCTAGGGTTGCAGCAAATTTGGGTGTGGTGTTTAGTAACACTTATTCACAGGGTACCTGTACATCAAGACTGTCTATAGATTTAATGTTATGCTCATTTCTAAGTCAGTGAGAGTATGCAGTAGACTTCTCTAATACCCGTTGATGTTAATAGGAGATTTTTTCATTATCTTCTCAGGGTGACAGATGAATAAGCCCAATGAATAAACTTACTCTGCTTCCAAGATACATAATGCATAACTAAGCGATTGTAGGGTGCAGGGGTTCTCCAGCTGTGGCTTATACCGTGCAAATGTTACAGGAGCAAGGAAAGCTTCCTTTTCCTATGTGACTTCCCCACTTAAAAGTTCCTGTGACAACAGTATTTTTTTGAAATAGATGCAGAGTATTCTTGTGCTGTATTTAAAAACTTGATCATACATGCAATGAACAGTCCTTGAAATGCTTAGAAATTAACATGTGACTCAAACCTCTAGCTGAGATTCTTCTGACTTTGAGGAGTTGAGTGTCTTTAATTGCTGACACACTTCATAGAATCACATGTAGCAGTTAGTGAGCCTGTGCTCATGGGTGGGTCTTGGTGTTACAGCTCTTATGCTGTTCTAGAAGATACTTAAGTGTTTGGAAAGAGAAGAACAGGGTAAAAAGAATTGCCCCCATCTGTTGGTTCTGTTTTCCTGAAGCCATGGGGTTACAAGGAGGGTAATCTGGAGACTCGTACTGCTAGAAGAACACCACTCACTTTTTTTGCCTTGCACAAGACTTAGAGGCAACTTACCGCAATGTGCCTTTTAGAATCCCACAGAATTACTGTTTCCTCAGACAAATTTGGATTATGCTTGTGTAAGTCATCATATCTTGAGTTATAAATGGGGAGGGGAGTGAATACATCTGCCAAATTGGAAATAAATCTCAAAGCTTCTAAGAGAATACTATAGACAAATTAAGAACCTACAGTGATTTTTTTTTTTTTTTAATTTTTTTTTTTAAGAAGCATTATATTTTAAGTTACACAGCTCCTGGCAATATTTCATTCTGCAAAGTTTTATTTGGGGCACAATTATAATAACCTCCTGAAAGAATGAACAAAAGACTGATGTTGAAACAAGGCAGGCTGTTTTGTTCATGTGCAATTGCCACACTTGTAATCTTTCTTCATTTCTTTCAGTCTTTACTTTCAAAATGTTTCAATTTATCTAGACAATACAACAACCTGCACCAGGATTGTAGCTGTTGGCAATGCTGAGAAATTCAGCCAACTGCTTAAATAGATTAATTCATACCTGCTCTGCATGTTTGTAAAACTGTGAGGCTTAACTTTATTTTGCACATCAAAATCCTCTATTATTCCCTAGAAATTAAATGAGTTTTTTGTGACAGTATCATTTTAACACAGGGGTCGTGTGGATTTTTTTATTCCTGTATATTCATAAGAAAAATGCAGAGACAGAGTTTACCAGTTTAATGGGGAGGGAGAGCATCTAGCAAAGGCACAGTTTATTAAAGTGTAGCGTATTTTATTCCTATTCAATAGGAGAGACAGCAGGTGAAGTAATTTTGTAGATTTACTGAGCATTACTATACCAGTATTTTCTGGGGTACCACACAGTGACCTTTTTGTTAATTTACTAGCTTCCCCCCACCTCATCCCAATCTTTCAATATTTTATTTATTTATTTATTTAGCGAAAGATACATTGTTAGTTGACACCATGCCTACTGTATTGTGGAACATTCTGTTATTAGATTTTATTGGGGTTCAAGGCTGTTTTCCACATGCTTTATTGTCATTTTAAGCAGCATTTTAACTGGTACACAACAGTGACTTTTTATTTATTTACTGGCTTGGCAAGACAAGCAGTTGGATTAGGAGGAGCTTCAGACACAATGTCATTTCCATAAGCCTTTATATAGAAAAACTGACCTTTCTTAAAGTTTTGAACTCTGCTGTCTGTAATCTGCTGCTAATCAAATATTTAGATATTCTTTGATATCTACTTTCAGTTCTTGAAGAGAAAATCATAAATAACTTTTAAACAGCTGTGTCTCTTAGAGCAAACCATTCCTGTTTTAGGGTAAGTCCACTGAGTAGGAAAATTAATGTAAGAAACTTTTTCTCACAGAACTTGGATACAAGAGCAAGATACGTGACTGAAGGTCTTTTAGGTCATATGGAAGTATAATCTAATCACTCAATAATTCCAGGTATTTAGTTTTTCCTGCATTCTTCCTATGGAAGACAAAAGAAGACTGATTTTAGTGGGAAGGGAAGTCTAGCCTTGCACATCTCAATATATTTCCCATCTCAAGTTATTGAAGACCATCTGTTACATAGAAGATACAATTTTAAAATTTTAATACTAAAAAAAAAGTCTCTCTTTCATAGTCCCTTTCTTTGGCAAATGTACATAAGGAGCAGTGCTGTTGGTTGGAAAAACAGTCTGAGGGTCACAACACCCACTAACAGCTGTCCCCTGCAGAGTACAAAGACTTCAATAGATGTTGGTGTACAACCCAGTCCCAACTTGCCCCTGGAAAAGCAAGCTATATTGATTTAGTGGGCTGCTGGTTGAGTGCACTCCTGCTCTGAGAGTCAAATTATGACCTTTAGGGTTTGTGCATACCAGTGAGGAATGGAACCGGAATTTAGGTGCCTAAGGCCAAAATTGGAGTCCTGGGAGAAGAAAGACATTTGTAGCTCTTGCTTGGCCGTAGAAATATCTGTGAGAGAGTGAAGAAATTTTGCACCTTGATAATTATTAAGCCCAAATAGGATCCCCCATGAGTCTTGATTTCTTAAGACTTTTCTCTGAGAATGCCTTAATTGACAGCTGCAGTATAGGACTTTTCAAAGACTACGGTGTTAGCCCTGCTCTCTTTTCTGTGTATTGATTAGTAACCTGTTAGAGCATGCTTCACTTCATTTGACAGTGTGATAGGATTTTTAGCCTGCTTCCCCTTCCTGATTTTTTATTATCTTTTTTTTTAACCAGTTGTCTAATACTGGCCAAGTTTGATTAAGTGATAGAAAGAAATCTCTTCCTGCATTTTTTTTGATGGATGAAAGTCAGAATGTGTTAAGAGGGAAGCAAGAAAAATTAAGTTATTTTAAGTTCAGTTTCACAGCAGCCAGTCAGCGTGGCCCAGACATTTGGCTGTAGCTTGTCAGGCCAAAAATGCTAGCTAAGAATGAGATGGAAGGTACTGGAGACCACAGGAGGTGCTCAAGATACTGTAGAAGCAAGTGAGATGGTAGCAGCATTTGAGAGGAACTGGAGTTAGTGAACCAAGGGTATTGTAATGTGGGAATCTTATAAGTAGATGGAGATATGGGAGGAATAAGACATAGAACACTAGGCTTTGTAAGGCTTTTCATGGATTTAGCAACCCGGTTTATCTGCTTACTTGTGTTTGTATTGGCTTGTTAATTTGCTTTGGTTCGTTGGTCTCTTGAACAATTTCAGGGTAGAAGGTGGGGGTAGAGTAACTTGTGGTTGATTGCAGGTGTAATACCAGCATTTGTATGAAAGCTATTCATTTTCTAGTACAATTTTGTTCTTAGCTTCTGTCTTAAGTGTATTTAACCTGCACATTTGCCATAGCATAAATTGGTATTTAATTGCCCCAGGGGAGCAGGGGAAGAGGGGCAAGTAGAAGATGAATATGTTAGTTTGAGCTTCCCAGCTTGTCGTCACAGAAAACTGAGATGGGTGCTACCAAGGTCCTTTTTTTTGGTTTGGTTTTTTTTTTTTTTCAGCACCAAAGTGTATGTTTTCCCTTCAACAGTCTAGGTTATTTGGATTTTTTCATTATCAGCATGGCTTTAAGATAAAAGGAAAGAGTCGACTTTTCCTTTGCAGTGTTTTTTAATATTGCCCTACCCCACCTGAAATTAAAATAATGCATTACTTTTCTGTCTTCCCCTATTAATCTTTTAGAGCAGTATATAGAGATATTGATTCTTGGTTTCATGTATTAAGAATTTAAAAAAAAAAAAAAAGCTATTTGAATAGTGTCCTTGTGAAGTAAGGCTTCAAAAACAGCTAATTGTTTTTTTTCTATCTTTAGTCTCCTTGCTTTCATGCTTTCATTAGTAGTTGTGCTACTGACACTGGTAGAAAAATAGCTATTTGTAGCAGTTTGTAGTTGATCTCCTTCACAAGATAACCTAGACCTAAAATCAAAGACTTTTTCCAAAACTATAAGGTAAAGGGGTTTTTTATGTGTTTCATATCTCAGCCATTGACCAGGTCATCAACTAATATGAATACGCATATCTCTAGTAAATTCCATGTAGTTATGCCTACTTACAGAATCCAAGCATCTTGGCCTTTATGACAATAGGCACTGAAGATGTAACCTTCATTGCAAATTTGGGTACCTTGTGAGATGTCCGTAGTGAGCCAACAAAACACCTGCTATGTCTGTGTTGGCATGAGCTAGTATTAGTTACAACTTGTTTGTGGTTTAGCTGCTTTGAACAAAACAGAAATGTTAAGAACCTGGTAATTTATGATGTTTCCTTTCAGGACCTCAGGGCAGAAACCCCACTTGGTGACCTGTGGCATCATGACTTTTGGGGTAGCAAACTCAGCAGCAATACCAGTCATAAGTCATATCGACCACTAACTGTCCTAACTTTCAGGTGAGACTTGTCTTTTTGCTTGAGGTCTGAATTTTTTTAACATATATTGGCTCAATTGATTATAGGGAGGAGGCAACAGAAAAGGAGAGAGACAAAATATTTGGAGGGTAGCTGGATGTCTTTCCTGAACATGATTTTCCTGTTCACTACCTCAATCTCAAATTGAGTTTTAATTTTCAAATTGCTTCTTTCCCAAAGTATACATTATTTTGACATTCTGTATTTCAGTGTACCTTTCAGAGATTGCATCTTATGGTTTCATATACCTTGGTACTAGGGGAAGTATGGTTCGGTATGTAGGTCCCGTCATCAAAGAACTAGGAGGTGTACGTTCCCATTACTTAGCCACACTGCCACTTATACTGCTATTGTAGTTTCTATTCTCTGCTTTCCTGGTGACCTGTCAAATGATTTTTTTATAAATAGCATCAATCTCCTGTGGCCTTTTGCCACTAGGTCACTGAATAATCTTCCCACCTCTTCCCCCCTGATATTCTAACTTCAAATGAGTGTTTGTGTCCGAGAATCCTAGTGAGAGAGATGTCTGCCTGTATATATGACTTGCTGGTTTTCTCAAATAACTAGAAGTTTATGAGGATTACTTCTGTAGATGCTTAGCTCATGGTTTTTTTGCACAAAGGTTTGAGCAAGTAGTAGACCATGTATGAATTGGGCACAGTAATGCAGAGAATCTTTGAGGACTCAGTCTTAAGCTTCTTTATTTTCCTTGTGCAAGTCAGTGTTGTGGATGGGCACCTGGCACTGTTTCTGCAGTTGTGTCCAGCCTAAGCCAGGGACTAAGTGATTGTGAAGAAGTACTCCCACTCGTAGTCCTCATATTCGAGCAAAAACTTTGACTCTTGACTGCAGTGTCAGTGTTTTAAGTACTTAGCACTGTGGATTTCACTGTCTGTTGGGCTTTCTTCACATTTTCATCAAGGAAAATACACAACTGCATAGAATGTGTCAGAGTCTTAAACTTATTAAAGCTTTCAATGCATTACACAGCACATGCTTTCCTTTCTTTTCAAGGTCTCTGTGGTATATTATTCTCTAGTAACATCCTGGTTAGTTTAAAGAGTGAACTGGGATACGGTCACTACTATATCTGAAAATATAGATGAGCATGTGGAGGTGGTCCATAAAATGCTATTTTCACAAGTAAGAAGTGGTTTTCTTAATTTCCCAAAGCTCCAACTTTTATGTGTATCACATTTATAACAGGTTAGGGTTTTTTTAATAGATTTCACTTAAGCCAGATGCAGACTGACCAAATGAACTATATAAAATCCCCTATCCAAACTGAGTTTCTGTATATCTCACCTACTGATAAAAGTGTATGGATAACAACAAGATGTTTCTCCCGTTTCTCCTCCCTCACTGTTTTACCGCAGAGTTCCTATCTGGAATAGGGTTTTAGACTGAATTTTCACTTACACTTCCTTCTGGTTCTAATACTTGCATCTAACCAGTCTCACAAATTAGTTACTACGGCGTGCTGACTGACTACTTTCTGGATTGATACTGATTGTACCCAGATGGTTTCCATGTTGTCAGTCTAAATGCTAGGATGCTTTTCAGCTAGAATGTCAGTGGAAATCATAGTCTCAGTGCACATTAGTTTCCTCACTGTGTGGTTTTAATTAAAATAATTTCATCAGGTTGTTCTTGGACAGAGTTCCTCTTAAGCCTAACGGTATCCCCCCAGTAGGGTGGGTTGTTTATCTGCAGGACACTCCTGCATTGTAACATTGAAGTTATGTTGCTGACCAAAAGCCAGTTCTGAGTAACCATAGGTATGATTAACATAATAGCATTAACATACGCCTTTGGAGAAGATAGATATTATGCTGAATATGGTAACCCATATGAATACCTTTGAGAAAAGATCAGGACATTGTTTCTAGATGACTGTGGTGGCTAAGCGGTAATGCTGTGCATGCTGGGATTTGCTGGTATTTTTCAGCCTTTTTTTGTGGGGCTGGGGGGAGTGTCTAATATGATCTAGCTATGGGGTCGTTTAGGTTTTGTGTTTGCATCTCTCTAACCATTGATTTAAGTCCTAGCCTTAATGTTTTTGTTTCTATATAGAATTAATTACCTTTTTGCTGGAGGCTTCTATCCAGTTGGTTTCCATGTCATCAATATAATACTGCATTGTACTATCTCAGTGTTGATGGTTGATGTGTTCTCGATATTATTGGGTGGACTGCAATTCAGTAATAAAGGAAGAAGGCTAAACCTGGCTCCAAAGACATCTCTTCTAGCTGCTTTGCTGTTTGCTGTACATCCAGTGCACACTGAATGTGTAAGTACTGAATAACTAGCTCCAACGATTTATATCTTAGAAGTTCTTGACCACCTTGACTAATTAATTCTGACATAGCCTTATACTCTACAGATTGCTTTTATATATTTTTAACGCTTCTCTTGGCACATGTCTTATGAGAACAATCAAATATTATGGTTAGTACTTCCAAAAGCTTGTAATTCCACAGGGCTGGACCTTATTAAGGAAGATAAATTAAATCATTTAAGTACAATAACTAAAGAAGGATAGCCCTAAACTACAGAGTTTCCCTAATTACTGGATTAAGAATTCATTACTAGAAACATTATCTCATGAGCAGCCAAGGAGAATGGAAGATAAACTGAATGTAAACACATAACCACTTTTCATTTCCATTTGCTTTGATAAAAAAACAAGGAGATAGAAAATTGGAGTAGGGGCATTATATGAACTCTGTATGTGACTGGATTAGAATACTGCATCCAGTTTTGAATCCATGCTATGGGGAGAAATGGAGGGGGCTCAGAAGAGCCATGAAAATGATTTAAGGACTGGAAATCATCCTGCGTCATGAGAGATCAAATTCTATGGGTTTATATTTTAAATATGAAGGAGAAGATTAAAGGATGTTGTTTTTTATCACAGTCTGTAATTACGTACATGGGGAACACAAATTTCATAGTAGTGGGCCCTTTAATAGTGCAGACAAAAGCATAACAGCAGCTGGAAGTTGAAGCTGTAAAGATGCAGAATGGAAACATGGCATATGTGTAGCAGCCAATTAAAATACCTGACCAAAGATCAAAGTCCTTGTGTGGAAATTCTAGTGAAGAGGAGATGGTTTTCTTAGAAAGCTCTTTTGCACTCATAACTAACAAAATCTTATGGCCTTATGCCAGTGGGCTTGCTGGATGTGATCCCTGATGGCTTGATCTTGTAATAATGAATAAATGAAATATAAAATAATTACAATGCAGGGATAATTTTTTTTTTTAGAGTTTCAAAGGACTGAGCTACTGAAGAAGTGCTAACTTTAACTTTGATCTTCGTGCTAGTTTGAACACTGAATCCTCAGTGCACTTTGTTCTATATATGTGGCACTGATACTTATTTATTCACAGTATGCTATGGTTTGGGCTTTTTTCATTTGCTTTGCACGTGATTGATGGGGAAGAGGTTACGGAAAGCTATGCCTCCCTGTTGACTGGGGACCCTGCCTATATTGGAAACCTAGACACAGTGCAAAGTTAGGTATTAGTAATTTCACACCTTTTGGGGCAGTATGGCTAAAACATCCTGCCAGTCATTCTCTGGTGTTTGCTCACCTGCAGAATAACTTCTTTGTGAGAGCACATTGTGCTAGTGTCAGAAGGGCCCCTTGTATTTGTTCTCCAAAACCAGTTCTGGATGTCAAAGTGAAGTAAAACAAGTCCTCAGTGCTTTTGATGTTCTGACATGTAAAGAGAAATCTCACTTGAGTCTTAACTTTTTAATAGACCTACTATTGTCTCCTTTATCAATATCCATAATTTTATTCTTCATTCCATTTGACTCTAAAAATATATTTAAATCAGCAGGCAAATGTTAATAAGACCTTGGTCATGTCAAATAAATTACAAGTGATGTGGTCTGTGAGGTTTGAAGACTTGCATATGCTTTGGGCAAACATTGGAAGAAGAGGAAAAAAGTAGCATGGTTACATACCATGTCTCTTCTAAGATCCAGGAGTGAACAAAGGCCTCTAATCATTTACACAGTGAATAATAAATCTTGCTGCACTGAAGCAGTCACGATACTGCTGTGCTTCTAGCATGAGTCTGTGTCAGGCAGCATCTCCTCGAAAAACATTCCTCATGGTTTTAAAGCTGTGAGTTTTAAGTATCATGACATACTGGTTTTGAAATAAGATGACATATTTTGACATAAAATTGTGAAGAATCTGTCTGCTGCTTTGGATTTTGGTATATACAGCACAAAACAAACTGTCATGTAAAACAGATCTTGAAAAGTTTAATGCTTTCAGTACCTATGTAAGAAAAACATCTGTCATTATAATTTTTCTACCTACAAGTAAACACTCTTGTGGTGTAGTTCTCTTCTCTAAAAAAAATGCTTATTTTTTGTAACACTTGAGTGGTGAAATACTAAATGAAATGCAGACATAAGAATATACCTGATACTAATTTAAAACTATTTTTTTGTTTACCTTGTTACCAGACACTATAGGCCTGATCCTGCATTTGAGGTAACATTGTACTGTTGGAGTCATCTGAGGCTATATGTGTGTTATTAGCCCTTTAATCTCTTTGTTGTAACAAGTTGGCATCTGTTTTCAAAATTGTGTCAGTTCACCTTTACTTTTATCTCATTAGCTGAGAGCAGCTCCCGAAACAGAATGACACTTCGTTATTTTCACCTTTCAAAGTACTCCACAGCTATCGAGTTAATTCTCGTAATTCCTTTATAAGATAGAAGAAGAAGCAGGAAAGTTAGATGCCTGGCTTTGGATAAATCAAGAAGTTTTTCTGAACCGAATTTTGGAGTCCAACAGTTTCTCCTTTTACAGTGCTTGAGTGAAGCTGAGGGGGTAAAGTGGGAGGGAGTCTCTTCAGTAGATTCAGTCCTACTCTCGTGCCTCTACACTTCTCTTTCTCTCTCTAATGTTCTTTAGAAATAGTTGTTCCATCATGTCAGACTGACACAAAAAAATGCCCTTTTCCTAACAGAGGGTTAGCAGGTGCCTTTAAACAAAATGAAGATGCAATTTATCTCTTTACTTTCCTCTTTCTGTTCCACTCACAAAATGGGACAACTGGTGTACTACACAGGAACCAAAGTTTCTGCTTTTGTCCCTGAAACATCACTTCAAAAAGTGGATTAAAAAAAAAAACCTGTAGCTCTTCTGCCCTGCTTCAGAAAGGCCTCTGTGTACACCTTCCCTGGAAACATGGAACCCAGCACTCCAGGAAGCAGAGGTAGACTGAAAAGTAAGGGGTGTTTCTATGATCCTTGCTCTGGGTGTATGTTGTAGTGAGGTGCCAACATCAGAGCCTATACAGTTCCCTGCCAACCCCCTGTGTCGTGATTTCAACGAAAAATTCATGGTGTATCCCAACACTTCTGTAATTGAGGAATGAAGATCCAAAAATATGTCATGCTGTGTCTCAGCAAGTTATTGTAAATACAGTTTAAGGGCTTGAACCAAAGCTTGTTGATGGCCCTGAGAATGCTCTTGATTTAAGTAGGTTGGCGCAAATCCAGAGTACAGAGGTCCCAGAATGCGCTTCTCGTTTTCTTTTGTGTTAGTACAGCTTCTGTTACAAGATGCATTTGGAGGTACCTCTAATAAAATCAATTAATATAACACAAGAAGCTGCTGGAGGGGTGGGGTTTTTTTTCCTGATTTTGCTGGCTGGAAACTATTTGTCCATTCTAAGTGTTCAGACTGAAATTTGAAGGCTGGCTTGTCTTCTGGAAGTGGACAGTCTTGATTTGCATTTCAGCAAAAAAGAGCTGCCAATTTTGTTGGATTTCAGGATGTTTGCTAAGCATTCTACTGAAAGGCAACCTGATCCAAAAAACAGACAGAATTGGGCAGAGTCTACATTTTATTCAGTGAGGTCCTTCTTCACTTCTTAAAACAGCAGTTTTTCATAAATTAAAGCCAAATCATTTACCTAGTTGATACTAAGCAATACCCAATCAAAAGTAGGATGCAGCTTAGAAAACTGGGTATCACTAATCCAGTAAACCAGGTTAAAAAAAAAGAAGTGATAGTGATACAGCGATATTCTTTGGCAAATTTCACTTTGTATATGTGTGTGTATCTTTATCTCAGGTTTTCTAAGAATAAAATCTGGTAATCTGAAACTTTTTTTCTCTTTTTTTTTTTTTTTTTGTTTTTTTAAGGTTGCTGGGATTGTTGGCAGAGCAGACCTACTGTGTGCCCTGTTCTTTTTGTTGTCATTCCTTGGCTACTGTAAAGCATTTAGAGAAAGTAAGCATTCTGATTGCCCCTTTCATTTTATATTGTGTATATTTTCTGCATTCATACATTTCAGTGAAGTATAGCAAAACTAAAAATGTCAGCTTGATGTGGTTTGAATTTATTAATGTTTATAACCTCATAAAATATTTTAAAAAACCCCAACCCCCAAAACCCCCAAAAAACCTGCTTTAGCTGGTTTTTGTTGTTAGACGAGCTGGAAGAGTTGCTGTCGCTAATTCCCGTTAAACACTAAGAATTTATTTTAAGAGAAGTCTGTTTTATAATAGGCTTATTTGTTAAATGTTTTATTGTTTAGAAGCGTAAAGAAATATTTTAATAAGTATTTTAGAAATCAAACCTATAAATGTATATTCTTAAATATTTTAGTACACTTTATGCCCTGATGTTGGGATGGCTTAAATGGAAGCGAACTTTAGGAACCTTACTTGTATTTTTAATGAATTGTAAAGAATTATTCATATGAGTAAGGCCTCTAAATTCCTGCAATATGCAAGTGCTGGCATATACATTCTGAATATAGTGTTACTCATAGAGTTTTTGTAAGAGAGCTGTATTTAACATGAACATTTCCTTTCGTAGATGTTTTTTCAAGTGAGCTTTTAGATCTGTTGTATTATTTGATCTGAATGCAGGTCGGCAGTTCAAATACAGTTCTGGAGAAATTATCTTGGGGCTCTGTTAAAGAAACACACAAGAATACATGAATTCATGATTATGAAAAACTATACAGGACATGCAGTCTGGTATCTGAATGTGCCCCACCACAGGAAATATGGGAATCATTTGGTGAACTCATGAGGAGGTGTGTTGTGAAGAGCTTGTACAATATCAGTTCAATAGGCATGGCTTGTAATGTTTAACTGGAGTTGGGAGTGTATTACAGAGGTAAATACACCTGAGCTGGCTTTAGGTGATCTAGCTTAACAACATAGTCATGGCATCATAGAGCTTAGCCTAGGCTGAGAGGGGTAAGTTAGTCCACAGTGAGCTCTAAGATGCTGTGAATAGCTCCTGCTAATTGAGTTTAGATTGTTTAGAACTATTTTGCATATTTCTACAACTAATATAATAAGTTTAACTTAATCTTTGCCACTTAAAATGATACTTATGGTGATTCCTGTTCACTTATGATATTTCTCCTCTCCTTTGAGTAGGTTTCATTTCTTTCAACTGAACTAATAATTTCTTGATGAAAATTGGCCTTGGGATCTTGCTTGCTCATTTATTCTTTCCTCACCTTTTTTACTGGGTATGATTGTGCTTTGATGTTTCTTCTGTTAGTGCCAGAGTAAATTAGATAAACCAAAATATTGGCTCTGTGCTTTCTAGTTTATTGATACAGGCAGGGGTAATGATCTTTGCTTGAAGAACTCCAGAGCCAAATTCTTAGGATGACCATTGGAGACTTTTATGTAGGACTCTATAATTTTATAATTTTGTTATAGAGGACATCTCAGGGATGATTAAGAATGTGATGTGTACTCTGTTTAGGGATATTCTGAGTGCTTGTACAACTTGCAAAGGCCAGTTGATAGCTTTTAGAAGTCGGTGTCATTTTAATAATATTCTTGTACTGAAACTCTCATCATTGATACAGAGCAAGGAAAACGTTGTGAAGACAAGATACAAAGTAGCACTTGGTATTTTTTATTGGGCATTACATCATAATAGGGTCAGAGCTGTGTCTCTTAAGCAGATTTGCCAAGGAAAACTATAGCCTGCCAGCATAGTTGTGCCTTTTGTCTTTCAGATCAGTTTTCAGTCTTTACTGTCACCTTCACTGCCTGCTTTTCCCTCAGTGACTTATTAAAGAAATGTAGACTTTCTTTGTACTCAAGAATTTGTATCCAAGTTACATACTTGAGTCTCTCCCAACAGTTTCCTCAAAATGGGTAGCTTGGTGACAATTTCAGGTTCTTGCAGATCCTATCTGGCACGTCCTGAAACGAGAGATTGAAAAGTTATTTCCAGCACTGTGGAGAGCAGTAGTACGTTCTTTAGCAGATCTTGCATGGAGCCTGAAGGGAGGAGCTCAAGCTTCAGAGTATTTCTTTCCTCTGAACCTTAGATGATCTGCTGCAGGCTGATGAGCAATGTGCCAAACCCCAGACATTTCAGAGTCAAGGTTTCAGGTCAGAATGGTTCTGGTCTGAAACATGATTTTGAAATGCCTAGGTGAGATTCATTGCTCCTCCTGGATGTGCCTTGCTGTGAAAATCACTCATTTGTAAATGGAAAGGTGGGTGAGATAGGATAAAATAGACTACTACAGTTGGAAGGGACTTACAAGGATCATCTAGTCCAACTGCCTGACCAATTCAGGGCTGACCAGAAGTTAAAGCATGTTGTAAGGGCATTGTCCAAATGTCTCTTAAACACTGACAGGCTTGGGGCATTGACCACCCCTCTAGGAAGCCTGTTCCAGTGTTTGATCACCCTCTTGGTAAAGAAATGCTTCCTAATGTCCAGTCTGAATTTCCTCTGATGCAGCTTTGAACCACTCCCATGCATCCTATCACTGGGTACCAGGGAAAAGAGATTAGCACTTCCCTCTCCACGTCCCTGCCTCAGGAAGCTCTAGAGAGCAATGAGGTCGCCCCTCAGCCTTCTTTTCCCCAAACTAGACAAGCCTATGAGGTCCTTAGCTGCTCCTCATAGGAGTTCCTTCCAGCCCTTTCACCAGCTTTGTTGCCCTCCTCTGAATGCATTCAGGGACCTTAACATCCTTCTTAAATTGTGGGGCCCAGAAGTGCACACAGTGCTCCCGGTGAGGCCGCACCAATGCGGAATACAGTGGGATAATCACCTCTTTTGACTGGCTGGTCATACTGTGTGTGATGCCCCCCAGGATGGGGTTTGCCCTCCTGGCTGCCAGGGCACACAGCTGACCCACCCTGACCCTGCTGTCGACCAGCACCCCCAGATCCCTTTCTGCAGGGCGGCTCGCCAGCCACTCTTTTCCCAATTCATGCTTGTGCCTGGCATTACTCCATCCTAGGTGCAGAATTGGACGTTTCGACTTGCTAAATTTCATCCCATTAATCATAGCCCAATGCTCCAATCTATCTAGTTCCCTCTGCAAGGCTCCAGTCCCTCAAGAGAGTCAACAGCACCTCCCAGTTTGGTATCATCAGTAAGCTTCTAATGGTCCATTCAACTCCTGCATCCACGTCATTGATAAAGATATTGAACAGCACTGGCCCTAGAATTGAGCCCTGAGGTGCTGGTGACCGGTCGCCAGCCAGATGTAGCCCCATTCACTACAACCCTTTGAAATGCCCTTCAGCCAGTTCTTCACCCAGCACACTGTGAACCTGCTCATCCCACAGTTGGACAACTTGTCTGGAGGGATGCTGTGAGGGACAGTATCAAAAGCCTTACTAAAATCGAGAAAAACTACATCCACCACCTTCCCTTCATCAGCTAGGGGGGTGACCTTATCGTGTAAGGATATCAAATTAGTTAAACAGGACTTGCCCTTTATGAATCCATGCTGACTGTGCCTGATGACTGCACTATTCTTTCAATAGTACTCAGTATAATCTTCTCCATAATTTTTCCAGGAACTGAGGTTAGACTAACAGGTCTGTAGTTCCCTGGGTTGTCCCTCAGATCATTTTTGTAGATTGGAATAACACTGGCTAGCTTCCAGTCAGCAGGGACCTCCCTAGACTCCCAAGACCTTTGGCAGATGATCGAGAGGGGTCCTGCAATAACATCTGCTAACTCCTTCAGTACTCTGGGATGAATCCCAGGTTGTCTCTACCACCAGTATCCCTACGAACTTGACCTCCAGCCTCATAAGCCAGCTGCGTTTTGCCTTAGGTATGTGGTATTCTCAGGCTTTATTGGCTGAACCTTCAGGAGATTTGGCTACTTTGTGACCTTAAGTATCTAACTTGGGCATGCAACTTAAAAGCCTTTTCTCCCTGCTCCTTCTGTGTAGTCACTGGTAAGACGCAGACTTCTTTTGATGGCCGGTCAGAGGAATAGCTTATTTTAGGCACTTGCAATCATCTTCTAGAGGTACCAAAATCTCTCAGTTGTGTAGAAGCTTAGGAAGACTAGGCTTGTAACTTAGGGTGCATTTCCATTGTCATTTCAATTAGGCAGAAGTGCAAGTGGCTGCTAAAATGAAGCAATCTAGCCTCCTTTTACCGTAGATCATAGAGCAAATTAGGTCAGAAGGAGACTCTGGAGGTCATCGTTAGTCCAACAGTTTAAAGCAGAGTTAACTTCATAGATCACATTGCTTGGGGCCTTAGCTGGGTGAGTTGCAAAAATCTTCAAGGATGGCAGGGAAGTGACACATGACCAGTTCGCCTCAGCCTCTTTTCCTATGTTATATTCTTCAGCCTCCTAACCATCTTAGTGGTTCTTTACTGGACTTCAGGTTATTGATGTGTTTCTTGTATTGGACACCACGTTGAACACAGCACTCCTGATGTGGCCTCATAAGAGCTGAGTAGAGAGGAACAACCGCTTTCTCTGACCTGCTGGGTATGCTGTAGCTAGTACAGCCCAGCGTGCATTTAACCTTCATTGCTGCAAAGTCACACTACTGACTCATCTTCAACTTGTCAGCCAGGAACTCCAGATCCTTTTCTGCAGAGCTGCTGCCTAAGCAGCCCCCAGCCTGGACTGTTGCATGGTGCTGTCTTTGATTTTCACAAGGCTTCTGCCAGCCCATTCCTCCAGCTTGTCATGGTCCCTCCAAACGGCAGTCCTGTTCTCCACTGTACCCAATTATCCTCTAGCCAAACCCCACCACAACCAGTTTTGCTTCTGCCCTTGCTATAATTTTTTTCCTTTGGGAGGGGAGGTTGGTCCAACCCATCAGGCAGCTGTTTGAACATCAGTGTCTGTATAGGAAAGGGTAATGTCTGTATTGGAAAAGGCAGCTACAAAGAGAACGGAGGCTCCTCTCTGCACAAGGAGCCACATGGAGAAGACAAGGGGCAATGGGTACAAGTTGCACTGGGAGAGGTTTCACCTTGATATAAGGAATAAATTTTTTACAGTGAGAACAATTAATCATTGGAACAACCTCTCCAGAGACATGGCAGAGTCCCCATCACTGGAGGTTTTCAAGACACAATTGGACAGGGTGCTAGGTAATCTCATCTAGGCTCCCTTACCCTCGAAAGGTTGGACCAGATGATATTTGGCAGCCCCCTCCAACCTGGGCTGTTCTGTGATTCTGTGTTTGTTTGAAAGGCTTTAGGAAAAGGTAACCAAATACATGGAAGTGGCTTTCTTCTCTCAAAATGTTTTCCTTCTGCTGGCAAATCCACAAGATCCAGAAAGTATGCAATACCACCAGTGCACATTGATAGTTCTAGTCCAAGTTAAGGGTTGGTATTGCATCACTTGCTAGTCGGATCAAGATGGTAATTTATCTTTGTGGAATAATCTTAGTAAGAAAGAGGGGGAGAAAACCAAAAAACCCTCTGTGCGTTCCATTGCATCAGGCTTATGTTTCTAGTCAAATATAGCTGCTTTTTGATGATCCTACAGAAAAGTTGGATCTACCAGGTTGTTCTAACATCCTATTTCCTTTTGTTCTGCTAGATTTTTTATATATTAAAGCAAGCATGACCCAAACCCCTAGGTCAACTGTATGTGTCCTTGTTTCTGGATTTGGCTGTCACATGTATATAGCACTTAGGTCACCAGCTTTTTATAAGCAGTAGGAGAAGAACTATTGAAGGTGGACTTTTAAAATTGTTATTAATAGATGCATGGTAGCATGACTCTTGCAGTACTTAAAAGAGGGTACAACTCTAAGGCTTTCAGGATTTGTGGACTGCATTTGTACTGTCTTTAAAATACAGTTACCAAAACATGTTTGATGCCAGTTCGCTTTTCCTGATGAACTTTGAGTGAACATCAGAGTAAAACAAACATTGAAAAGCCTGAGTTGATGCTACTGTTATGGTTGTGTCCTCAGTAACAAACACTGTTTTGTCACCAGCAACATCCCAATGCTACTATCAGACAGATTATCTAAGTCTTTCATAAAGAACCTGACTATTCTTGCAGCAAGGCAATGTGAGATTTGCGTACAGCTGAGTTACAGAAATCTGTTTGTGTTTCACCAGCGTAGACATAGTTGTTGAACTGTCTTTCTTGGTCTTCTCTAAAGGAGATAGAAGTCATAGAAGAGAGACTGGTTAGTGATTGTTTTCACCTGATGTCTAAGTGAATGAATGTAGGAATATGTTTTTTTTTGCTTGGGAGTAAGGACTCATAAAATGTCTGAGGAGGATTTGGGGGTGCTGTGGGGAAAGTGTATATAATACTGAAAACGATCAGGAGATCAGAAAAATACCAGTGTCAGACTGGAAAACTTCCAAAGGAAATAAATGGGTTTTGTAAAGCTCAAGATATACTGCAGCTTGTTTGCCTGATGTGGTTTATTTGTGGTTTTGGTGGATTTTTGGGTAGACAGCTTCTTTTAGCCAGAATCCGTAGCATTATTATATATTTTTTTAAAGTATAAGCATTTAACGCACTATGTGGGCTTTAATTATGTCTTACTGAATTTCTACAATTCTGTTACTTTTTTCCCAATATACATTTTTTGATGTTACCATCTTTGATAGGATAACATTTATATTTGCAAGGAACTAATCTGTTGTTCTCATTCTGTCCTGCTGTTTTAAAACACAACTGTGGGGACAAATCTACTGCATAGGCTTTGGAGACAGCAAGAGCTGACAACCTAGGTATGTTCTGAAGGGAACTGTGGGTTATTAACTTTGTTGAATTTTAATGCAGCTTCTCTGGGAATTCATAAGGCGATTTAAAACGGCTGTAGTATTCATTTTGCCTGCCTTTGTCTTCAACTTTGACAGTGATCCAGTTGCATGTATTTGCCATCTGCACTGGCGATCTCCGAGTGATGTAAAATGATGAGTTCATGATTTGCTTCATGTGGATAATATTGGCCTGGATATTAAACAGGGGATCATCTGTCTGTTCATATGCTATGACTTCTAAAAATTATTTTGTTCTGGTTGTGTGTTTCTGTTTTGTTCTGTTCTGTGTAGCTGCCCGTTAATCATCTACTAGTTCATTGCTAATTTAATAAAGCATGTGAAGTAGACTGTAGTGATGAGTTTTGTGAATATTGGAGGTTTGTATTATGGAGGTTTTCCTATAGATTGGAAATGTTTAAGTCTCCTGTGTGAAAGAGGTTGTTTTGAAGATATGGAGAATTTGTTAGCTATTTTGCAAATGGTCAAGAGCTATTTACCATTATTAAACATGTGGACCCTGATTTTTCAACTGTGTGCTCTGCTGTTCATATGTGAACACACTGGGAAGAAATAGTTGTATGTGCAAAACCTAACAATTTTATTATTTTAGTGGGCAGGGGAGAAACAATAACCTTTTTTGTAGAATTAGTGCTAACTTTGGCTTGTCCAAGATGATGTAATTCAGGGATGGATGACCCCCTTGCTGTAGCCTATATGTCATGAGTTTGAGATGCTTGCATATATTTAGGAATGGCATTTGCTATTGTAATTTCATTATTAAGTGAAACACTGAGCTGAGCTGCAGTAGTATGTACATTTGGAGACACACAAGGAGATCTCAGGCTTAAGTTAATTCTAACAGTGGTTTCTTATGTGATCCTTTAAGACTAGGTAATTCTTCCCCCTTTGCTTAGCAATTCACAAGCAGGGAAATCTTAGAGCTTGGTTAGATGAGTATTTGTAGTAGTTTAGTTGGAAGATACCATCCCTGCAGGCAAGGCACATCAATGGAATATATGAGCGTTTGTGATCTATTTCAGTTAAAAATTAAAACTTCCTGCAGAAGCAAAACATAACTTACTTTGCTTCAACTTTCAAAGGAGTAGGTGCTTTCACAGAATCAATTACTGGGTTTCACTTGAAGATGGTGACTTCTTAAACTGCTCCAAGCTGTCACCTGGCTGAGCCCTAAGTTGCCCAGTTAGCTCTGAAGAAGGAGATGCCAAATGCCTAAATGTCTGACTTGGTAATAATTGTTTGGGATATTGTTAGTTTGACTTTAGAGTAAGACTAAGCTTGGTACTCTAAATGTAGTATTTTCTTCATATCCTTAACTTCTAAGGAATTTGTTTTCATTGACTTGTGGATTTAGGACATTGCAAAATAAATAACTCGAAAAAAACCCACCTCGAAATAGAATTAGCATTTAGCAAGACAGAATTGAGGTGTAGTGTCAATATGCTGCCCATAAATTTAGAATCAGTCAATTCCACACTGTAAAACACTTTGTGTATGCATCCTTGCTCTAGGAATGCTTATACTTAAGTCTAGCAGCCTAAATGGAGAAGGCCTCATGGCTTGTTTATGGTTTATATAGGTATTTCATTGAATCCCCTCAACTTTCAGACTTAACGTACTCCTAAAGAGGGACCATCTGAGCAACCCTATTTGGTTTTGTATAGAAACACTGTATTTTTCTAGCTTAAAAAAAAAAAAAAAAAGCTGCAAGTACTCTGTTTCTTTGGCATGCTTACAATTTTGTCCATCTGTTAGAGTGGCACAATGCCCACTCACAATATGGTGTACCAGTTTCAACCAGGCACAGGTGCCAATGAAAGATTGGTTTCGTTTTCTGACACAAGATTTTTCTGGTGGGAAGCAGCGCCGTATTAGGGGAATGTGCTTTGTTAGACTGATTACTTCTGTTGGCGTGTGTGTATCTCATAGTAATAATTAGCACTTATGCAGTGCTTTACATTTTCAAATCACTGTTAAAGAAAAAAAAAAAAAGATTGAAGGCATTGCTGAATGACAGTCTTTTGTATCTGTTTTTCCAGCCTAGTTTACTGAGATTTCTGCAGGTGGGAGGGTGTTGTGCATATTGACCCAGAAACAAGCATAAGATAAAATGTTCCTTAATTGAAATTCTTTCTCTTTTAAGTTTAATCACTGATGAATTTTCATAATATTACAATCTATGTATTTTGAGGCTGCAAAAGAAAACAAAGGAACAGAGATTATGGTTTTCAGGAGGAGATCTTGATACCAGGATCACAGAATGGTTGAGGTTGGAAGGGACCTCTGGAGGTCACCTGAGCTGACCTGCTCAAGCAGGGTCACCGAGAGCCACTTGTCCAGGACCATGTCCAGATGACTTTTGAATATCTCCAAGGATGGAGGCTTCACAACCTCTCCGGGCAACCTGCGCCGGTGCTCGGTCACCCTCACAGTAAAAAAGTGTTTCCTGATATTCAGACAGCACCTCCTGTGTTTCAGCTTGTGCCAGTTTTCTCTGATCCTGTCACTGGGCACCGCTGAGCAGAGCCTGGCTCTGTCGTCTTTGCACCTTCCCTGCAGGTATTTACGTATATTGATGAGATCCCCCTGAGCCTTCTCTTCTCCAGGCTGAACAGTCCCAGCATTCTCAGCCTTTCCCAATAGGAGACTTGCTCCAGTCCCTTCATCATCTTACTGGCCCTTCATTGGACTCACTCCAGTACATCCATGGCTCTTGTGTGCTTGGGAGCCCAGAACTGGATGCAGTACTCCAGGTGTGGCCTCATCAGTGCAGAGTAGAAGAGAAGGATCCCCTCCCTTGGCCTGCTGGCAATATTTTGTCTAATACAGCCCAGGATACCCTTAGTCCTCTTTCCCACGGGGGCATGTTGCTGGCTCATGTTCAACTTGGTGTCCACCAGGACCCCCAGGTCCTTTTCTGCCAAGCTGCTTTCCAGCTGAGTGGCCCCCAGCATGTACTGGTGCCTGGGGTTGTTCCTCTCCAGGTGCAGAATTTTGCAGTTCTCCTTGTTGAACTTAATGAGGTTCCTACCAGCCTGTTTCTCCAGCCTGTCGAGGTCCCTCTGGTTGGCAGCATGACCCTCTGGCATATCAGCCACTCCTCCCAGTTTGGCGTCATCTGCAAACTTGCTGAGGGTGCACCCTGCCTCATCATCCAGGTCATTAATGAAGATGTTGAACAGGATTGGACCCAGTATTGACCCCTGGGGTACACTGGTAGTTACTGGCCTCCAATTAGACTTTGTGCCACTGATGACCACCCTCTGGGCCCAGCCATTCAGCCAGTTTTCAGTCCATCTCACTGTCTGCACATCCAGCCCATACATCAACAGCTCCTGTATGAGGGTCTTATGGGAGACTGGGTCAAAGGCCTTACTAAAGTCCAGGCCTTTGACACTGTTTACCATAAGATCCTCATTATGGGTCCCTCATTATTTCTCTTTTGCTGGGTGCTTCTACCATCTTTGAGAGGCCATACTTAAGCTTGGCTACACTCAACGTGCTGAGACATTCCTGGCATCTGAGACTTGGGATGTTCACAAGAAGACAAACCTGTTTCTGCACAACTTTGAATGCGTGCCTGTTGAATAGCATTAGATTATCAGGTTTTTTTGCTAGAACATTTCTCCAGTTTGTTGATGGAATTCTAACTTCTCCTTAGTATGCTTCCTGGCCTTTGCAGCATGACAGCACCTCTGGACTTAATCAGCATATTCCTTATTCCATCATCCAAATTTTTAAAATTATCTGTTAGAGCCAGACGAAGGAAAGACCCAATCCAGAATGTATCTTTACATTTTTCACAGTGAGCTCTCTAGTACTCTTACTGTAGTTTTCCAGCTTGTTATTTGTACCCATTCTATAATAACTTCATGCAGCTCATATTTTTTCTGGCATATTTCACACTGTCTCCAGTGGTATTCTCATGCTTTCATGAAGTCAAGGTATAGGATGTTTAGAGGATTGCTTTCATTGGGAAGGCCCTTTTTTTTCTGTCCAAGTTAGAAATTATACTTAGTTTGATATAAATGGCTAAAATATGTCTTTGCCAAACAATTAATTATACCCTTTTATGTTTTAAGAGGGCCATCCAGAAAATATTTTGTCTAAGTCGTTTTTTTCTGGGTAATTTTGACCAGTCATCTTAGCTTTGTTTCTTTAGCTTATCCTTTCATATCTCTTTTCCTCTTTAAAAGTAGGCATGTAGACATTGTTTTATTTTATTTCAAGCTTCTGGATTCTCATGTGTTTTTCGTGATTTCTCAGTGGTAACAGTTGAGGTTACTCTGGGTTGTATAAGACCTGTTGGAGTAAATTTAACCAGTCATTGTAATTTAAAACAGATTAACTTCTCTATAAATTCTGTGTCTTGTAGTTCACTATTTTTGCTTTTGTTCTTGCTCTCTTTCTGCTCGTGTTGTGCTTGCCATCTGATTGCAGCTGACCTCTTTGTGAAAAAATGAAGCAAAAAGACACAGAACACTTCTGTTTTCTTGGCATTTTCCATTTTCTTTCCCACTGAGTATTGGAATAACTCCTTCCTTGTTGCTGTTCTTACTAATATACCTGTGGAATTATGGGGTTTGTTCTTTACATACATTACCTTTTCTTGTTTTGTGATGTGACCTTTCTGAGTTTGTTTCTGTACGAGTGTGCTGCTTTTACACTTGTCCTTGATAATTTGACCTAGTTCCTTTTTTCCTATTACTCTTACGTTTTGAGTCATCAAAGCATTTGTGAATCGCCAGCTGGTCTCTTACTATATATACTTCCCATTATCTTTCGTGTTAAGATAGTTTGTATTTGAGTACTGAATATTGCTTCTCTGAGCAGTGCTTAGTTGTCTGGACTTCTCTCCACCAGAATTTGATTCTGGGAAGAAGAAAACTCTCACTAGAAGAAAGTATACTTCAGTAAACTCAGCGAAGTCCATTGGCTTTGTTCACTGTTCTCCCTTTTACACTTACCAAGAATGACTGATAGTCATTTTGTGAACACAGTCAATCACTTTGCCTTCCATCTTTGCATTCTCTCAGCTCATTTATTTCTATATTTAAAAAAACCAAACAAACCAATACTGAATTTCAAGAACTGGCTGAACAGTCTGTTGTATTGCAGAGTCTGAAGAGTTGAAGAGCTCCTTCAAGGGATGTATTTAGGACAGATTCCTTTTATTCTTAGCAATACTCTTAGAACGAATTTTGAAGCCCCTTCCTCTATGAATTGCAACACTCAGTTGTTCTTCTGTATAATTGATGTGAGCTGCAGTTTCCTCATTGCATTATTTTTTCTTTTAGTTGCAATGTTTCTTTAGTTTAGTCATTATGTATTTTGTATTTCTATGTTTTGTTTCGGTATTATTGAGATGCGTATGACTTCTTTCCTTCAGAAGGCTTTCTTTTAACTTCATAACATCTGCACCTCTGATGTTAAGTCTTACCTGCGAGGACATGATTTGGAGTGGAGGGAGAAGGAACGAATGCCTACTAGGTATTGCAATGATGAATCTCAAACATACTAATATTTGCTCTGTTGAAGCTTTAAGTCTTAAGTAAGAAAGGAGTACTAGAAGCAAACTCAAAACCTGTTCTTCCACATATTTTTATGAAAACTTCTGCTCTCTGCCACAAAGAAGTAGTCTGCTTCAAAATGAGAGAGGAGGCCCATGTCAGCAGATCCTTTTTACACTTGAGGTTATGGTTTATATCTGACCCAACAACATCTGAGCTAGTATACTAGTTTCCCTTTATAATCAGTTAAGAGAGCAAGCTACTTCTCTGAAAGGTGGACAACTGCATTTAATTAGGTAACTTAATCCCTAAAGGTGTCCCCTTCTTTCAGCCAGTTAGAAAGGAAGCCTAGTATGCAAGTTTAGGTGTAGGTGCCTACTTCTGGTGAAATTAATCTTAATTCTGCCATCTACCCTTTCCATAGACCATTGTTGCAGTTCTGTTTAAGTACTGAGGGTCAAACCTGCATTAGCAGTAGGGAAGAACTGCTCTAGAGATCAAAGAAAGTAGGAAAGGGATTCAGTCAATTAATGTGGAGTTCAACTTTGTTTTTTCACGTGCCAAGTCAAAGATTGATTCTTGTGATACTTGTAGAGGCCATGTTGCTTGAATCAAGAAACTGCCTCTGAATGAGCAGTGTGCCTCCCTCTGTTGCTTGCACCTGTGGAGTAGAGGTTGTGACAGATATGTTTTTATGTGAAGTACCCGTGTACTCTGTGTGTGATAGTACCTTGGTTGAAGTAGGGCTTATTGTTATATTAATCTCAGAAATGCCTGCTTGTAGTACCCAAAATCAGCTATATGGGCAGTCTTTAAAGACTCTTTGAGTAGAAGCTGTAGTTACTCTTGATCTCTTAACCCCAGATTTCCTCACCCTGCTGTAAAACTGCTTCCCGAGTGCAAGAACTAACTGCTTTTCTGCTCAGATGCTGAAATTTTTGAGCTCCATGGTATTCCATTGCCGTGCTAATGAAATGACATGAGGTACTCGCTAAATGCAGCAGCCCTGGAGAAGCCGCTCATTGTGCCTTTGTAGATTAGACTACAGTTAAAACAGTTTGCGTGTGTGACACTTCATGTGTAACCATTAGAAAGAATTTCTTATTCTTACGGTAGCTTGGAAGAGAGTGGCCAGTAATGATAGAGCTCTAGCTAAGGATAATAAATGTGTCTAAATATTGGGAATTAACCTTTGCAGATAATGAATTGTGGAAACTATGTGAAGCTTCTGCCATTCTAATTAATCTGGCTAAAACGTCTAGCAAATAGGGAGATTTCTAATGTCTCTGAGAATAGAAAATGACTGCAATAAAGGGACAAATGCCAGCATATTGCAGGAGGTGCCCTATGCTTTTTAAGTCTGTGTATCCAGATCTTAACTGATAGAAAAGATTGTGATTAAATGCTGTATATTTTTAAAACTCTAATTTTAATTTTGATTTCTAACTTTAAATGTATAAACCTAATGTTATGGCATGCTTTATTTTGACAGATAAGGAAGGACATAATTTTTCTATATTCTGGGTGCTGGTGAGTGTTATCCTAGGTGCGATAGCCATGCTGTGCAAAGAACAAGGAATTACAATACTGGTAAGAATCCTCTTATTGACTGAATTTTGACCTCAGCATCTGTCAGGTGCAGTTGTAAAGCCTACAGAGATGAATCTTCTCCACAGCTAATTGCATGCATGCCTTTTTGTCCTGTTCAGAAAACTAGTTAATGTTGACAAAAAGCAGTATTCTAGTAGATCTGTCTTGATTGTATCCTTGCCAATCTGTTGGAATTCTTCATTTTATCTTTTGTAAGCAGGTTGCATTTATATGTTAATTTTTTGCAAAATTTAAAAAGATTTAGAGTGTTTGTTTCAATGTATATCACATTTGTTGGCCTTGGTTTTGAATTTAGTTGTCGAGATAGCAGGCCTACAAACCTCTTGTTGAAGGCTTATGAAAAAAGATATAACTGCAGGAGAGCATTTTTAAAAGCTCCACCCTCTTGCTTTTGTGAACAGTGTAAATAGAAGTAGGGCCATTGTTCATGCATTTCTAATACTGAATCTCTTCCTTCTGTCCCTTATTTAAGGATCTGTCTATCCAAACAGATACAGTTAGTGTTCATGTTCATTGTGCTCTTGCTTTTTATTGCTTCAGTGAAGACATTCTGTTTTGGGTGATGAAATCGGCCACCTGAAGTGCTACATCTGTGATTTTTACCTTTTGTATAGCCATATATCTTTATAAATAAATCCGATTTATAGCTTTAACTGACATAGATAAAGCAACAGAATCAGAAGAATTCTTTGCAGCAAGGACCCTCTTGTCCTTGCTAGAAAAAAAAGGGAGAAGAATTACAGAAAAATTCTTGCTTTAAGACATTATTTTTGGATGGATGTTTGTAGAGTGACGTATTTTTCAAAGGTGTCTGTAAGGAAAACATAAGGAATTCTCTTAAAACATGGTGTGATTATTTCCTTTAGTGGTATGAAATAATTATTTGAGCTAGCAGACACAGAATTGTTATTGGATCTGGGTTTTTTATTTGTTTGCTGTTGCATTGCAAGGATGACTATATTTATTGTTGTGCTGAGGGGCACGGGTCAGAGAGATGAAGGGGTAAATCACACGTTAAAAAGATTGCTTGTAGGCTGAATGTATTTTTCAGCAGGATTCTTGCCTTCCTGTGTCCATGCAAGTGAGCCAAAAGCCTTTAACTGCCAGGTGGTGTTTCTACGTAGAACTCTCCACTCTCTAGCCTATTTTCTGTCTTCTCCCTTTGACTGTTAGAAAGAGACTTGTGGCCTCCCAGTGTACTAACTCTTTGCCTCATCTGGAACTATTTTTACTGTCTTTTTTCCATTTAGAACTTTGAGGTAATTTCCAAAGTTATTAGGATATAGGCTAAATATTCAAGGATTATCATGGCTGGTGATTGCTGAAACGTTGAAGGGAAAAGGCTGAAGTTGGATTTTGCTGGTCCTCTCAACAGAATTACCCCGGATACATTTTGGTTGCTTGGTTGGGGTAGTATGTGCAAGTGTAGTCCTGCAAAGCACTGAGTATGTTCTAGTTTTATGTGTAGTGGCTGATGTCACATAGAGCTTTACTTTTTTTCTTTTTTCCCCAGCAACTTCCACTGTGTATACTGGTATAATTGCAAGAAAAGCAAGCCTGATATCTCTGCTAAATCTTTTTGAGCCTTTGTTTGTTGTGACAATTTATATACCCTTTAAAAACAGTATTTCTGAAACCTGACAGTCAAAAGATACCATGCTGCACAGCAAAAAATAAGGAGAAGGCTTAAAGAAACTCCACCTTACTGACAGAAGCCTTACCTTTCGACTGCAGCATTTATGCTGTGGAACATTTGGGAAAGAAGATGGAGAGCAGAATACTGTTGTGACCATGCATATGGGGTCTAGCTTGGTGGTACATGGTATTCCCCGAAGGGTTATTCCATGTAGCAGAAGAATCCCCATTACAGTAACATGATATTCTATTCATCTGAGCTCAGGTTCTCAATTTACCATTCTGCCATCATTACTACCAATGTAGCTCTCTACTTGTTTGGAATCAGAATTAAGATGTACAATAACTCATGGTAGAAGTAAATTTAAGATGTATTTAAAAAAAATGTATTTGTGGATAGCTGCTCCATCTTATGTTCTTAATTTTCTCTTGGTTGCTTAGGGTTTGAATGCAGTGTTTGATGCACTAGTGATAAACAAGCTAAATGTTTTGGAGCTTATTCAAAAGTTACTACATAAGGACAAGTCATTGGAGGTAAGTCCTCAGAGGTTTTGTTCATTCTGGCCATTCAGACAGTCATGTACTAAAAGACAAAGATAGAACTTCTGACAGTTTTGTTGTTGTTGAGAATTAAAAAAAAGAAATAGACATATTTACACTCAGCCTAATAAGGCAACGTGCTATGACATCTTTGCAGCAACATGAGTCATAATGGGATAGCATTAGAATTGCATTGGATAGTGAAATCCATTCCACACTTCTCTCAACAGTACGTTAAAAATATGGTACGGAAGAGCTGACTGCTTGATGCAAGAAGTTCTCCAGGGTCAGTAGCTATATGCCTGAAAGGGTTGTTTAACACAGTTTGGTCAGAGTAAAGAGAGAGAGAGAAATTTTGCAGATTCTCAAATTAGTCATTCGAAAAAGTACATTAAAAAAATTATTATGTCTACTTTGCCAATCCCACTAAAAGTATTACACTGTTTTTTTCAGAATACAAATTACCAAACAGGAGACAGTTCCTAGTAGCTTGGGAGTTTAAAAGAAAAAATATGTAAGCACACATAGTCACTAAAGATCGAATTTCTGACTTTTGTTGATATTGCTTTATCTAGTATTGGCTCAAGTGGAATCTGGCACCTAGTATTTGCACTGGCAAACAAATCACAGAAACAATCAGCTTCGGGTGAATGATTGATAGCAGCCAAATAGACTAACAGCCTACTAGAATGTCACTACTGTTCAAGAGCTACATCATTTGCCTCTCATCCAAGGTTCAGCAAGGCAAAGGAATATTCATTGTACTTTGCATCGATCAGTGGTTTCACTGCAGAGAAGCCTTGCTCATGTTTCTGAGTAGCACAAGTCCTACGGGGCTTTTAAATTCCTTTGCAAAGAGTGAAGTGAGGAGCTTCAGAGGAAGATCAGTGAAAGGGGAATCTCTAGAACTGAAACAGTAGATTTGACCAAGAATGGCTAAGTGAAAGGAGCAGGAGTATTTCAGGCAACAAATAGGAATGCTAGAGAATCTTGCTGTATAATGAGAGTAATGTCAACTAGCATATGGCAAGGAAAGAGTCTGGAGCTGTAGGGGACTAAAGCAGAGCCAGTTCAGAATTAAAGTGATGGAAATAAAAGGTAATAAGGAGGACGCTGTGAATAAGTGGTCGGTCAGCCTCACATCAGTGCCTGGTAAGGTCATGGAACAGATCCTCCTGGTAGTTATGTCAAAATATATGAAAGACAGGGAGATGATTAGAGACAGCCAACATGGCTTCAAGGGCAGATCGTTCCTGACTAATCTAGTGGCCTTCTGTGATGGAGTGAATGGATCAGTGTACAAGAGAAGAGCTGCTGATGTCATCTACCCGGATTTCTGTAGGGCCCCCCACAACATTTTTGCCACTAAAATGGAGAGATGGGGGTTTGACTGATGGACTGTTAGATGGGTAAGGAATTGGCTGGATGTCTGCATCCAAAGAATTACAATGGCTCGATGTCCCTGTGGAAACCACAATGAGTGGTGTCCTCAAAGGTCCATACTTGGACCAATACTATTTAATATCTTCATCAATGACATAGTGGAATTGAGTGCACCCTCAGCAAGTTTGCAGATTACACCAAACGGAGTGGTGCAGTTGAGGGAAGGGATGCCATCCAGAGGGACCTTAGCAAGCTTGAGAAGTGGGCCCATGTGAACCTCATGAAGTTCAAGGCCAAGTGCAAGGTCCTGCACCTGGGTCGGGGCAATCTCCAATATCAGTACAGACTGGGGGATGAATGGATTGGGAGCAGCCCTGTGGAGAAGCACTTGGGGGTACTGGTGGACAAAAGGCTGGACATGAGCTGGCAATGTGCACTTGCAGCCTGGAAGGCCAACTGTATCCTGGACTGCATCAAAAGAAGTGTGGCCAGCTGGTCGAGTGAGGTGATTCTACCCTTCTACTTCATTCTGGTGAGACCCTACCTGGAGTACTGCATCTGACTCTGGGGTGGATGGAAGATGTGGCCCTGTTAGAGTGAGTCCCCAGAAGGGTGATGAAATGGTCAGGGGGCTGTAGTACCTCTCCTATGAAGAAGGGCTGAGTTGGGGTTGTTCAGCCTGGAGAAGAGAAGGCTCCAAGGAGACCTTATTTTGTGGCCTTTCAATATATAAAAGAGTCTTATAAGAAAGATGGAGAGAGACTTTTTACCAGGGCCTGTAGTTACAGGACAAGGGGCAATGGTTTTAAACTGAAAAAGGTATATTTAGATAGAATAGGATAGAATAGAATAGAATAGAGTATTTGCACTTGGAAGGGACTTACAACAATCATCTAGTCCAACTGCCTGACCACTTCAGAGCTGACCAGAAGTTAAAGCATGTTATTGAGGGTATTGTCCAAATACCTCTTAAACACTGACAGGCTTGGGGCATCGACCACCTCTCTGGGAAGCCAGTTCCAGTGTTTGGCCAGTAATAAATTCTTTGCAATGAGGGTGGTGAGACACTGGAACAGACTGCCTTGGGAAGTTGTGGCTGCCCCATCCCTGGCAGTGTTCAAGGCCAGGTTGGATGGGGCTTTGGGCAACCTGGTCTAGTGGAAGGTGTCCCTGCCCATGGCAGGGGGCATTGGACTAAATGATGTTTAAAGATCCCATCCAACTCAAACAATTCTATGATTCTGTGAAATGTGTCAAAGTCAAACCTTTTTGGAGGATTACCCTTTAAGCATGAAGAGCTCAAAGCATTACGCTTCCGTTTTGTGACTTTTAAACAGCTCTGTCTGGATGAAGAAAACATCAAACGTGCCTTTTTCTTCTTCTTTTAATAGAAATAATTAATTTTAGCTCCTGCCACCTACAAAAATCTGTTCTGCTCTTTTCATGGAAGTGTATGTCTGTTTTGTTTTGTTTTTTTGAAATGCAGATCTTAAATTCTCTTACATGCAGTTTTTTTCTTCTCAACTGAGACAGGTTTCAGTTTCGTGACAGATTTCAGTTAACTTGAAATCAAAGGTGATAACACTTCTTCCACTTTTAAAATTCTGCCTACTAAGAGATTTTGTGGCGATTTGTGAAATCTGGCCTTTAAGAAGCTGCATGTACTGTTAAATGAAATGAAGCCTGATATAAGAGGTTTTGTGTAGTTAATCTGTCATAAGGCAGTTATAAATTGTCACTATATGGTTTTCCTTCATAGCACAATTCTCTTCCAAAAACAGGGTTTAGGAATGATTTTCCTATAATCCTCATTGTAGTGACTTTGGTTACTGAGATACATAAGTCGGAAGTAAACATTTGAGCACAAAGGTTAACATGTAAAATCAATGTTACAAACTTCTTTATCCTTAGGCATTCAGCTACATATTTTATGACGACTCTGTTGTCAACTACAGATATTAAAAACCCATCTGAATATTGCTTTTAAATGTAACTTTTCCATCATTTTAGAGAATAAATATCTTCAGTCAAGGTACTGTTGGATGTCTGTCTTTGTGCAGCAAGCCTACTTTTTTTTTTTAGTCTTCAGAAATAACTAATATTGATCTTCTAAATAATTGTGGTGGTGCTTGCTAATAAGCATATTGCAATAATAGGTAATAATAATAATAGTCAGCGTGCCAGCTCCCATGGAGGACATAGAACTGATCACATATAACTATCAGGTAGGTTTTTAAGGGTAATAGAAGCATATCAGACTAAGGAAGGAAGGCAGGAATAAAGGAAAGCTAATACTGGAGATCACATGACCATATATTTTAGGATCCAGTCAACGCTTCCATGTAAAAATCCATAGTTTACTGAAAATTTCATCTTCAGATATGTAGAATGGAAAGAGAAGGGGCCCAAATGATCTCTCATTTCAGAGAAACTCTCGTCTTCCATCTTTTACTTCTCTAATGATTTGCTGAGGCTGTGTAGAATAATTTCAGTCATCAGAGAGCTCTAAGGCAGCCCTACAGCACTGTAACATAGGGGGTCAGAAAGAAGCTATGTCCTTCATATGTCCTGAGTTACCATTTGCTAGCTGGGTAGGGTGTTGGAACCTTGGATTTGCATCTCAAAGCTGTGACAGGGATATCATTATAGTTACTGATGATTCTGTTTCCAGTCTCTACTGGTGAAGCTTGAAGAACCTCTACAGTATACAGTGTTTTTCTTTTCATTTATGAAACTGATGTGTGCTTGGAGAAAATGTGTTACACTTTATGGAGGAAAAAATGGAAAAGTCTGTCAAATTTAGCTTCTATGACATCACTTCTCTATGTTTTACATGAATTGCCTTCTTTAGACCCTAAAGTGTATATTATAAAACATGTGATGTAAATCAACTGAGTTAATGTAGATAAAACACAATTTTTTTTAGATCTTGGGTAATTTTAGCCTGACCAAAGTTATTTGAGTGCCTGTCTGTCATTAACTTTTTAATCACGTTAGTGATTGTGAAAATTTTAATTCAGTTTCTAATTCCTCCCAGTTTCTAACTCTGCAGTTTTCTTTTGTATGCATGTAATTTTGCCTCTAAAGAGACCTAAGTGGACAAAAACTTTCCATGATAAGCAGTCAACTGGATATAGCTATTTAAAACAAATTCACAAAGTAACCATCCTCCATTTTAAAAAAACAAGATAGATCAATTTAATATACTCTATACTAAAGGCTGTGTACTGCTCAAATTCCCTATCAGAAATTGCTGTGTAAAAAATTACATCAGCTATAGAGTTACTGAGGATTTGTAGAAGAGAGACTTCTTGAATAAAAAAAGTTTTCTGATTGAGAAGGAAATGAAAATGTTTGCAAAAAATATTTTGCAATTAGTCAATGAAAGCATAGCGAAGTTTGAGAGCTTTCTAGTAATGGCAAAAATAATAACAATGTCAACTCTAATAGCAAAAATGCACAGGAATAGCCTCTTCTGTCTGAGGTAGTGGTGAAAAGAATGTGAATGTAGTGGGGAAGAGAACAAAATAATGGTTTTTATATGAGAGGTTTTTTTCTTTCTTTCCTGTAGAATGCTGTGCTGTTAAGAAAGGGGCTGCTTTTCAGGATAACTCTTCTGATGTCTGGAGGGGCCAGTATACTTTATATACGCTGGAGGATTATGGGCACAGGGCCACCGGCTTTCACTGAAGTAGACAACCCAGCTTCATTTGCAGACAGTCTGTTTGTGAGAGTAAGTTATGAAGTGGCTTTTTTCTGGCCAGCTCAGAACATTTGTCTTTGTCATCAAATTGAATTTTCTTTTCTGTGCTTCAAAGAAACAGTAAAGTGGGCAGTCTTTATGTTTCAAGATGTGTGATGAGTCACCGTCACTTGCTGCTGTGATGATTTTCTGCAATTTTTTAAAATAGTATACCTTGTATATTCTTTGCATTCAATTTAGCATGCACTGCACACATGGCAGCACATTTCCATTTACTCACTATTTTTCCCATGCATTCAAGGATTTAGCTTTTGCTGGGTTTCATCCCTTCTCCACATACTGTGCTTGACTTTTCATCTGTTCTTTCACAATTGGAGAAAATATCATAAAGTTCTGGTCTGGTGCATTTGGAGTATGTCTTGGCTTTATATCTCTGACTGCATTAAGGCTTTTTCTGGAGATGGAGAAAGAAGGGCAAAGACAGTAGGTGCTGTCTTTTGACATTTTCTCCTATTGTAGGAGATTATTCTTTTTACAGGTGGATATTGGTTGGACAGCACAGAACTGCATTTCCCTGCTCTGAATAGGAGACCCATTTAGCTATGTTTAAAAAAAAAATTAAAAATCAATTTCACAGCTGTAAAATAAATGGATATGTAACTAGTTGTAGTATAACGGTGTTTAAGGCCTTTTTATTGTATAAGATGTATTTTGTGATAAGGGAAATGATAGCAGAGAGAAGAACTAAAGTTGCCTCCCCCCCTCTCAAGTTTAGTCTCAAATAAATGTTTGTTTTCTGTTTGATTGACAGGCTATAAACTATAATTACTACTATTCCTTGAATGCATGGTTGCTGTTGTGTCCCTGGTGGCTGTGTTTTGATTGGTCAATGGGCTGCATACCCCTCATTAAATCCGTCAGCGACTGGAGGATAATTGCACTAGCAGCACTCTGGTTCTGCCTAATTGGTCTGATATGCCAAGCTCTGTGCTCAGAAGACAGCCATAAGAGAAGGTAAGAGACAGTGATGAATTTTAAATGCCTGGCCAACTTGAATGCAGTATTATTTTGTTAAATCCACTACTGATAATTTTAGCAATTCAGTGTAACCAGTGTCTAGCAAATGCAGTTCAAATAAATATTTATAGCTGTCATTACAGTTTTATCCCAATTTGGGCCCATCACTGTACACTGACTAGTGGGAAACAGAGTTGGAGGAGGAGGAGGAAGTATGGATGGCTGCTTTATTTTTCTCCTGAAATGGCATTTTGAGATCCTTAACACTGTAGGCGGTAAAAAGTAGTATGTGCTCAGAACAGAGTAGGAAATTATGTGTGTTGTTGCCCCTACTTCTTACAAGTCATCATCTCCTTTAATCTTCTCCTAATAATGAAAGAGAGAGGAGATGTGCCTTGAAAGGAGGTAGATAGAAATACTGGCCATGGCCATACAATTAAAAAGTAAAATGCTGACCCATAGTGTCTACTGAGGAAAGAACTTGTACTTTACCCAAAGGAGCTAAAAAATTCATTGTAAACTATTCTGGCTCACTAAGGGCTTCCATTTTAATTTTTCAGGTTCTGTTCCCATGGATTTTATGTAGAATTAATTTCTTAGTTCTTTAAAAATTTTCAACAGTTCAATCACAACAAGGTCATTCTGTTGTTCAGTGCTGAATATTTTCTTTTTCTTTTCTGTGGTATTCTGTAATTTCATCTCTTCCCCCTCCTCCCCTCAAATGTTAACACCCCACCTGCCTTCCTTTCTGCTGTTCCTGTACTCATTTGCACAGATAAAATCATTTTGCAGAGGGGCTGAATTCTTGCTACAAGCGATGTCATACTTTCTAGTAAAAACACACTCAGTAAGCTTATATTGCTGAATAGCTTTTTAGTAAAGACAAAAAGTATAGTGAAGGCTAGGACTCTTGGGTATGAGAAAAGACTAAAAGGACATGTCTACATTAAAGTATAGAGATTTATTTGTAATAAATTAGAGTAGAAAACTACCATGCCTGTGGCCTTTATAACAAATACCTGACACAGACCTGGAGTTCTTGTTCCCTTACGTCAGCTCTGTAAAAGTAAGGTACCTCGTCTCAGTTGTCTAAGCTCTGTCCATAAAGAGTTCCCTGTTGAGGATTACTCATCCTCACATAGATACCTCAACCAAGGAAGACAAACTGCCCTCGAGAAGTGCCTCTTTCAGCTGACTGTAGAAACAGTGTAGATTACTAACTTTCAAGTGGTTAATCACAATGGATTCTACTATTGATGTATTTGTTAGGAAAACGTGCTCTCAGTAGGATGTATACCTAAGTTTCTTCTTTAACAGTGACCTATATTTTTCCCCTGTTATTGTCTTACTAGTTCCAAAAACAGACAGGCAGCTTTTACCGTTACCTTTCCTGCCTGTGTATTTTCAATAGGAATTATGTAATTAATGTGTAATTGGGATATTTGCTGGCCTGGAAGCGTGAACATTGCTTTTCTGGAAATTATAGCTAGGGTTTTAAAAGTGCCTGATGGAATGAAGTGTCACTGGAATTTAACCTGATTAGCTCTCAAAGGCTGCTTTTGGATGCCCTGTTCCATACTCACATCTTTCTACAGTGTGTAAATAAAGTTTATATGTTAAGCGGAAAAAGGTACTTTTGTTCAAATTTGTGGTTAATTTGAGAATCTGTTTCTTGTTTGCAGAATTCTTACACTGGGACTTGGATTTCTTATTATCCCTTTTCTTCCTGCAAGTAATCTGTTCTTCCGAGTAGGATTTGTTATTGCAGAGAGAGTAATCTACCTCCCCAGTATTGGATATTGTATTCTGTTTACATATGGATTTAGTCTCTTGAGTAAGCAAGCCAAGAAAAAGGTAACATCAAAACAATCAGAAAAGTTGATGATGAAGTGCTTCAACTGAATGGTTTGTTTCTTAACTTGTCTCTCTTTCCTTAAGAAAATTCTTGCTGTGGCAGTACTTGGAATCTTGTTGATAAATGTTATGCGCTGTGCGCTCCGCAGCAGTCAGTGGAGGTCAGAAGAGCAGCTTTTTAGGAGTGCACTGTCAGTGTGCCCTCTGAATGCAAAAGTAAGTCACTCATGGACTTTTAATCTTTTTTTTTTTCTTTTTGTTTAAGTGTTTTGAAATTTGGGATAGAGGAGGTGTTACACATAGTTAATATATTGTGGTACAGTGTTATCAACAGCCTTGCTTGGTGCAATAATATGACATTAACATGCCGGACACCTAAATTACAGTGGTAGCATAGTCAAAATACCAGACAGTGCAAATTACAATATTGTAATTCAGAACTTGGGGGTGGGAGTGGGAAGGGGAGGGAGAAAGGGGAATACACTTCAGGAAAGGCATCCAGCCGAACTGGATGTACTGCTAATAAAATCCGCTAGAACAATTGTGTGTATAGTCATAGAATGGTTTGGGTCGGAAGGGACCTTAAAGATCATCTAGTTCCAACCCCCCTGCCAGGGGCAGGGACACCTTCCGCTAGACCAGGTTGCTCAAAACAAGTTATTACAACAAAATATTGAAAAGAAAGTAAGGAAGCTGTAGCAATGTATTCACCTGAACAATGCCTATGCTACGTTTTTAGAATCCTTTTTGTGTACCTTCCAGTGGTATATATAGCCAACACAACTAAGGGACAAAGCAGCATATCATCAGTGTGATCGCATCTGCTCTTTTACAGTGGCTGAATGGGCTAGAGTCTTCAGACATGGACACTGAGGAAAACTGCAATATTCCCTGCAAGGCTTAGTGAGGGAACAAGTAAGAGGGTGGGACTGGATAGGATGTTTCACTGAGCTGAACACCAGTGTTTGGCATAGCAGACTGAATCTAGCCTGCCAATAGAGGTGACCTCCACAGCAGTCCTTTGGTAGCTGAGAGTGTGATCTGTTGGAGCATACCGCAGAGCCCTGATGTTGTCTGAATTTTAGCAGAGGCTCTCTTTGAAGAGCCTAGGAATAGGAATGCACAGCTTGTCAATAAAAATACATTGATGTTTTAAAAGATTAGATTTCTGTCATCTAGAGTGGTATCTAGACAGTACAGATCAAGACACAGAGTTTAAAAAGGAACCTGTGAATGTTCAACTTTGCAAAGAGAATGATAAACTTAGCATCTACTGGAATACAAATATGCAGGAGTGAGCTGTAAAAAACATTTATGGCCGATATTTACAACATGGTGATGCCTTTCAATAATCTCAGATTTCAATACGTAGAAAAAGAGCTGTTGTATTTTATTGTGTGGCAGTGGTCGGCAACCACCTCCTTTTTAATGATGACCTCAGTATAGCTTGTCTTCTGGATGACAAGCACATACTATAAATGGAGCAAACGCAATCTGTTTCTTTGTATGTAACTCCATCCATCTGCCATGGTAAGAGTGCTTTAGACAGATCCACACTCTTTGCCTGTGCTCCAAGCTCCTTGGACTCAAGCCATGTCTGGCTGGGAAGCTGTGTAGCTGTGTTCTCACAGTGCTGTGCTTGAGCCGATAAGCTGTGTGCAAGCTACTGAACTAATGCAGCTGGTTCAAAGCCAATGAGTGTACAGGGAAAATGAGCTTGTGTTTGTCAACATTGGGTCGTGTAGACACGCCTGAGCTGTATTGCTGCTAGTGACAGCTTGCGCAAATGGAAAGCGTGGTGATGTGAACAGGGAGTGTTTTGTAGGCTCACGTTCCAATTTTGCTGAAGGAGTAACTTTAAAATCACAGTAGTAGGGAACTTTTCTAGGCAACAGCATTAGAGTCCATGTGTGAGAGCCAATCTGTTTTTTTCTTTATGGACTCAGCTATATTTATTCAATTTTGACAAAGGTAAATGTAAAAACTGGAACTAGGTTCTGTTCTGATCTTCTGTTGTTGTCTTGAAATTGCAGGCTTCCTTTAAAAATGACTCCACAGGACTTTCTTTCAGTGGTCCATTTATTTCAGTGGGAGCCTGATGCAGACCAAAAGATGGAACACAGATAACAGCTTTTTCTTGTTGTTCTTGGAACATCTTTAATAAGTGTAATGTGGTCATGCTTTACTTCCCTTATGTAGCAGGGTCCCAGAATCTCCAGGTGTCTCCCAACCAGCAACAAAAGCTGCAGCTTCTAGTTCATGTTTTGTGGTACAGCTCTACAGCTCTTTTCAGTTCCAGGTTGTCTGTATGTGAGCAGTGTAGAGTCAACTTAATGCTGAGTAACAAGTAGCTACAGCAGTGTTTTCTCTAATTTCAAGACTCATCTTCTTTAACCATCTCTTTCGATAGAGGTGTGGAAACTGCATTAAATCAGATTGTCTGGCATAGTAGTGAATCTACCCCCTTGAGTGATGAATGCATCTGGTTCAAGAGGATGAAATTTAGAATCAACTTTGATAAATGTTGCCCAGTGATTTTTAAATTTATTGGAAATAATCAGGCACCATAATGAAGTTACAAAGATTTTTACTTTTAAAAAAAAGTTCACAATACAGGTTTTTAAACATTTTAAATACCTTAAAATTTATTTAAAATGTTTAAAATATTTTAAATATCTCTGTTATATATATTATATAGATTTTTTTTTTTCCAAGAGAGAGAAAGAAACGTTACAGATCTTGGTTAAACATGCCTAGGAGTATGTCACACATTTGAACTTGCACGGTCCTGCATTTAAGTTGGTTTCAAAGGTTGTTAGACTGAAACAGTATACATTTTGAATACGCTTTGAATACATTTGGCAGTATTTTTCTTGGCTGAACAGAAGGTGCCTATATATTGATTCCATTTCCTGTTAACCACCTTTTTTCATACCATATAGATTGACTTAATTCATGGAGGTCAGTGGTGATACACACTGGTGTGAGTTAGAACCTGGCCTGTGTTGTTTCTGCTAAAGCAAATTTTGTGAGCAGTTATAGAGACTGTTTTCTCCTGATGTGTTGGTTATATGTTACAGGTAGTTTATAAATTTGGAATATTTCAGTGCTACTAGCTTAAAAGGCTCACTGGATCCAACTTGGCATCTTTTCATTTGAAGGCATTATGTTGCAAGTTTATCCTGGAGTGCTTTGTTGAAGTACTAGAATATCTAATGACAGGTTATGATAAAAGCATAACTACTGTTTCACCATATCAGACTACTGGCTTGGATTTATCTCCTTAGCTTTGGATATCTACATCTGAGCGAGTCAGCCAGGCTCCCTTTATAACTGGGGAGGAGAAACCATCCCTTTTACCATGTGGTTCATCATCACCTTGGACTAAATGACTGACTTAGGCCAGAAGGACTGCACCCTAGATCTGTGTGTTTCTCTCCACTGATGATAAAAGAAGTCCTGACAACTAGAACAGATGTGGATACATAAAGTTATGTGAGATTTTGCCCTTGCCCTACTGCTGTTCACTATTTCTAGACATTGCTGTATTGCTCCTCATCTTCTGAGGTCATTAAACATAGCTTCTTTTAATTTTAAAGATTATTCCCAAAAATGCTCATCTTACTGCCTTTTTTTGCCATGTGATAAGTTATTGTTGGAAGTGCCGAGTTACTTTTTCTCAGCTTTTAGCAAAGCCATGGCAGTTTTTAAAAATCCAGAGATGGTCTTTATTTCTGGATTACTTCCTCTAATTGATTATCTAAATAAAGTTTTCAGTTGCATTGTTAAATACATGGGAAATAGCTACCATTTTTCTTTTCCTAGATTTGAAATAACTGAATTGAAATGATTGTAAATTGTTAATATTCTATATGTAATCTCTACATTCTCCTTGCTTACTGGCTTTTCTTTAAAGCATAGAAATTAATAAACATAATTTTTAAAAAGCCATTTCAGTAGCAACTTTTCTGCAGTAATAAACAAGGAAGTTATGATAATCACAACAGAACGTGTTACTAACCAGTGTGCCTTGACATACTAAGGGTAGTAACTTTGTACTTGATGCTTTATGCAAACTGTAATTATTATAGGTACACGTTTGTCAAAGACAAGCTATGCTAATATTGAAAATGTACAACAGAATTTGGGAGATTGCTTTCTATACTTTCTTAAAAGGTCTTGTAAAACCTCTTTGTGACAGAACAAGATTTAGTGCTGTTTAAAGATTTATGATACTGATCTAGAGAGCATTTCCTTCAGATATTGAGAATTTCTTTCTAGGCTATATATTAAAAGGGGATTACCTTCTGTAGAATTTACCTTAAGTGCTGTGGGCTATGTTTATAGGGGCTATCTGCAGTGTTTTGCCACATAGATACCATTTTAGATGTCAATTTTTTTTTTGTATATAAGCTCAGTCATGCAGAAGAACCTTTAGACAACATTAGCTGCACAAACAAAATGTGAAGATCAAAAAGGCTTTGTATTATTATTAATTTGAAAACAATTTCAGTAGTAAAGAGTGTTTGATGAAAGAAGTTGGCATTGAACAGAAGCATCTGCATGTTTCTGTAGAAATTTTGACATCTGTGCTTTGCTTCCATCCTTTTCAGCAAATGTTCATATTTGCTGAAAAGATGATTATAAACAGCTAGGAAGAGAGAGTTAAAAAGTTGGTAATAGGGGTGCTCCAATTGAGGGAGTATACCTCCTAGAAGATGCTACTACGTTTCAATTTCTTCCTACACTGCTTTGACAAAAACAAACAAACAAAAAGTCAGTTTGACAGTAATTTTGGTTTTGTACAGGAAAATATAATTTTTTTCTCTTCCTCATTTAAATGTGTGTGCACATTTAATCACTTAAATAAGAGTTCAAGCACTAAGTGTGTCTAACATACAATAATATAGAGTGCTTTTGCTTTTCTATGCTGGCTTCTTAGGCCAATTGAGGTATTGCGAACAAACACATGGAGCCAATTCTTTGGCTAGGCTGTGCTACCGTGGTTGTGTTAACTTTAAACAATGCATGCCTGTGGAGATCAACTAGGTTCTACCCTAGGGTATTTTTACCTTATTGCCCTGATTTCGGAGAATGCTGGGTTGTTATGGATCCCTGAGAAATGTTCCTTTTAGAGCTATTACTGTGAAGTAATTACCTGTTTAAGATTGATAGAGGAGCATGTGGGCTTAATGAAATACGTCATTTCCAGTTAGTATCTATCTTTAATCATTTAATAACAAAATGCTATGTCTGCTCTTAAATGCTTAATCAGGAAAGGAAAATCCTCCCTCCCAGGCTGGCATATCTGTTAAGGGCAGAAGAACCACATCTCTAGAGATGAAATTTAAACCATCACACTGGCTCCTCATTTTTAAAGGCCAGATTCTTCCTGCCCGTTGGTATATAGAAAGTACTTGTGTCCCCACATTGTGCAGGTAGGGCTCGCAGGAGAAGTCAAGGAGAGTTACAGCCTTGTGCTTAGCGGAGGGCAGGTGGATATTGTAGGTTTGGTTTGGGGGAGCAGAGCTGAAGCTGATCTTGGCAGCTCTCTGTCATGGCCAGTGAAGTGAGAGACATGGCTGTACGGCAAAAGTCACCTGCACCTCCCAGATGAGTGTGTATGCCTGGAAACCTGCTGCTGACTCTGTTCTGAAGAGCAGGATCTATTATAATCCATTGTAGAGCCGGTTTTGTCACTGGATAATTACAGTACGCTGAGACGTCCTTTCGGTATGTTTGTTTTAGTTTTTCTTCTCTTCCCATCTCTGTTGCCACCATATTAAGGGGAACTAAAGCTACAGTTTCGCTTGAAGGAAAATTGGGAACTTGACATATAAAGAAAAGCTCTTCCTTTTCAGCGGTATTGTATAGAAACATCATTTCCTTTCACATGGAAGCTATATCTGAGGACAGAAGAAATACACCATCGAAAATGCTAATAGTTTATTTAAATAGTTTTCCTATCAGTTCTAATAAACTATAGTACATCTTTTTAGTTCAGTTCACAAAACATACATGTACACTTAATATTTCATTTGATGTTTTGACTTGAGGGAATTGATATCTGTCAGGTTTCTGCAGTCTGCGCAATTCTGTTTACATGAGAAAAATATTCTTTCTGCTGCTGCTTTTGAGATAGAAATGCATATGAAGAAGTTACATGTTTCAAAAAACAGCTGACGTGAAATACTGAGTAGTTGGTGTATACCAAGTTTTTTCTCATATGCTCTGTCCCCAGTCTTTAATCAAAATTTCTTTTTTCAGTAATGCTTATGACTTTTGTAAAACATTAAAAAAAAAAACCCACACAACACTTTTCGAAAGCTTCTTAAAGAAAAAAATTGAATCATGTTAAATGTAATCTTGTTTGCTGATATTGAAATGTGAAGTCAGGTATTTTAAGGGCTAATATACATTATTGAGTGAAATCTTTCCATATGTCTTCTGTTTTGCCACAGTTTATCTTTTATCTGGAAACACAGCAAAGTTTAATAACCTAATTTACTCTGAATAAATTTTGAGTCTGTAAACTTCAGCATACATAATCAGAGCAATCCAGTTTAGTAAGAATGTTATCATAGTGTGCTGAAAAATTTCTGGAAGAGATATACAAATAGAATTCAGTCCTAAGAAACATCTTTCAGAGTGTATCATTTTATTTGAATGACTCCTGGGAAAACAATGCTATTCTGTCTTTTTTTTTTTTTTTTTTTGACACTGTCAACTGATCTTTATGAGTGGCTATGTCTTGATATAAAGGTACCATTCCATTGCTTCTTTGGCATAGGCCTTGTCGTATTTTTATGAATGTACAACAGAAGTGCCTGGATTTTTTTTTCCTGGAAACTGTGCCAGAACTGGTTTTATGGGATGGTGAATTTGTGTGCTATTTTATATCTTGCAGCCTGAGGAGCTGCTTCTGTGTATGTATGCTTAGTAAGCTTTATAGCATCTTTCTGTCTGTAAAACCAGTGAAACTACATTTTTGCTCATTCTAGAAAGCACGAAAAACACTTTTAACTGTATTTGTTGATGGTATGTTACTGCATAGTCACAATCATGTAGAGATGGAATTCAACAATTAAATATCATAACAATTAGGTTCAAACATAATTGTGTGTGCTGGATCAATAGGTCCCAAGTATTGTGCCAAATGCAATTAGGATTTTTTCCTTTGATGGACACATGAGATAAAATCCTTTTTTGAATGTAGAAGGTGAATTAGAGTTATCTAAATGTATTACAAACCTATCTTTTTGTACTTCAATCTGAAGTAATTCCTGCATACTGTTTTTGAAAAGATTTAATTTAGATTTTCAAAGTATGGAAGAAATTACAATGTGTGTTTGTTTTAGATGAAGTATATACAATTTGATTTCAAATAGGTAATTTAAATAATGAGTTCTGATCTAGTTGCTGAGAAGTCTGTTTTCAGGAGTCAGTACTCACAGTACTTTTCTGTTATTTCTAAACTTGATTCTTCCCTTTGACCAGGTAATGTAGTCTTCTGAGTTTTCTCTTAAAGCAGGATTTGAGATATCTTCCAACTCAGATTTGTCCTGAAATACATTTATTCCTATCTAGTCCTTGCCATAAGTTCAGATCATGCATCTTCTTCCCTGTGGCTATATCTCAAAGCTCTAGATCCTTCCTTCATTCTCTACTTTTTAACAGGCAAGGTCTCCAACATGTTGCTATACACGTTTATTTTTATTTCGGAAATGCTCTTTGATGCATTTTTATCCCAAGACAATAGCAGCGTATGTCTGTGTTTGTTTTTGAAATATGGAGCTTAGTTTTTCTGTTAATGTTGAGTTTCGGCTAGTTTATGCTATAGTGAAAGCAAAGTTTAATCAACACTTACATTGCTGTAGTGTTTCTTCTGCTATAGTGGATTTAATTTGAGTCAGACTTTCTCTTACTTATCTGACAAATGCATGAAATGAAGAGCAGGAAGTCTCCATATAAAGAGTCTTGTGGAAAGTGTGGTGACCTCATTTATAAAATCAGGAAGTGAATAATCTTTCTTAAATAGCTGGAACAGGTAAACTGATTTATTAATTTATTCCTCCGATTTTGTCTTGCTCTCTTCATTGTATGTATTGTCCAATCTTAAGTATCCGCCTCCAGCAAAAGTCAGCAGTGAATGACGCAAGTGCTGACTGTTTCTATTTGGAGTAAGAATTTTTAGCAACTTGGCTCCACAAAATATCTGACTGTATAGCATCTGGTAGAATGTTCATCTGTTTTCAGGTGCACTACAATGTTGGCAAAAACCTGGCTGACAAAGGAAATCAAAGTGCTGCAATCAAATACTACAGAGAAGCTGTAAGGTATTAGGAATTTTACTGCTTTAATGAACTATCCTAAAATTGCTTTCATGTTTAACATGAAGAAAATGCTTAGGTATTCATTTTCATGATCTGCAGCATTGCAGAGCTAGCAATTTGCATATAGTAATACATGTCCCATACATAATAATCATCTCTTAAATTTTAAATTTTAGGTTGAATCCTAAATATGTACATGCCATGAACAACCTTGGAAATATTCTGAAAGAAAGAAATGAGCTCCAAGAAGCAGAGGAGTTGCTGTCCTTAGCTGTACAAATACAGTATGTTTAGAACAATGCTAAACCAAGTTTTGCACCATCTGAGCAGAAATGATACAAAAGGATCCTGTGTTCCAAATGCTCAATTGTCCTCTCTTGTTTTTTTTTCCCCGATTTGCCCAGACCTGATTTTGCTGCTGCATGGATGAATCTAGGAATAGTACAGAACAGTTTAAGAAGGTTTGAAGAGGCAGAGCAAAGCTACTGGACAGCAATTAAACACAGGAAAAAATATCCAGATTGTTACTACAATTTAGGGCGGTTGGTAAGTGCTTTTGAATAAATGATAGCTGTGACAGGAATCTCTGTCACAGTGTGTGTGTGTGTGTGTTTGTATAATTCCACTGTACTGTTAAATGCTGAGAGTTATTCCAGTTTGCTTGATTTGTAGTTCAGGGTGATTTCATATTTTTGGTAGCTTTTCCTGTTGCTTTCCCAGTATACTTCCTTCCATACAACCTGTGGTAGTCCTACTTTCTCCTATAAAGAGGTATAAACAAAAATATAGATTGTGGTCTTTTGTTCAAAAGATATTAATCATTTCCCAATATTAGACTGTTTTGCAGTCATTAGTATATTGTTAGGTAGTAGAACTATGCCAAAAAAGTTCCATTTAGATTCTTGGAAATATTGATATTAAATATTTACTTATTCTCCTGTGTAGATTTCTAAATTGTATGCTGGTTTTCTTCCCTATCCTATTGGTACATGCATATTTGAAAACAAGCCTGGCTCCCAGAGAAAAGCAGGGTAAAATTAGTATATAGCACTCTATCTTCCATACTACCATAGTATTCTCTTTGCATTTCTTATTTTTGTCTATAAAAACAAGTTCTACTAGAATAGAGTGAGACATTAACAACTCTTTAGTGTTTTTAGTGCATGATAGAAAAGTAAAGCCAATCAGAGTGAAACTACTGGGTTTTTCTTTCTTTTTAGTATGCAGATTTGAATCGCCATGTAGATGCATTGAATGCATGGAGGAATGCTACAGTTCTGAAACCAGAGCATAGTTTGGCTTGGAACAATATGATTATATTGCTTGATAACACAGGTATAAGCCTATTTGAATGTTTTCATGAATAATTCAGTGTCTAGCAATACTTAAAGCTTTATCTGTATTTATGTAAAAGGAGTTCCGCCTCTTCTTTGGCTACCCAGACACTCTGTAAAAATATAAGAATACCTTCTGACTCAGTGGTTTTAAAGCATCACTTGAAATCTAGCCCATAAATTGAATTTCTGATCCTTATTTGAAATGCCATCATTGTGCAAGCATGTTTGTATTATAGACCAAACTTCAGAACTTTCGAATCTGTGCTTTGTTGTTCTTCTGAAGGTGTTATCTGTTAAAAACAAAATGGAGGGGTTTTATTGTCTCATTCTGCGGGATTTTACGTTTGTGTGTGCGTGATGCCTGGTTTTCTTTAAAAATGCATGTAATCAGCTATTCATAGAATATGCGTGCTTGCAGCATGTAAAGTAACTAATAAAGCTGTGTTAAAAGATGCCTTCTCTTTTTCTACTGCATGGGCTCCCAGGCAATCTAGCTCAAGCAGAAGCAGTTGGAAGAGAGGCCCTGGAATTAATACCTAATGATCATTCCCTCATGTTTTCATTGGCAAATGTACTGGGGAAATCGCAAAAATACAAGGTAGGTAACTAGAGCTTTCTGAGTGTTGCATTTTGGGTTTGGTTGTGTTTTTTCCTGTTTAAACTCTGTGTAAGTTTTTTGTAGAAACTGTTTGAGGAGGTCATTGTGGACTGTGACTTTGATACAGGTTTCAGTGCCCATTTCTGTCACAGTATTGCTGTGTGATTCTGGCCTAAGTTCATCCCACCTTACATTAGGTGGGTTACGAATGTTGCTGCCCTCAACTATGTCAGTGGTCAGTGGAGGGAAATAGGCTCTTAAGCACACTAGAGGGCAGTTAGGGTCTTGTATTGCTTCACTGTTGACACAAAGAGCCAGCTCTCATTTAGAGGCCTTGGTTCAGGAACTAAAATTATATGTGACGTGCTAGTCCTTGTGCTTTTGGTATGTAAAGGAAGCAAGGTTTACCATTACCCGTTATGAATTCTAGCCTCTTTGCCTCAGACGCTATCTAAAATAGAGATGCAATGCACAGCTTTGCTAATCCCAGATTGAGGATGGGATACCTGGGTAATCCCAGAATATTATGAGAAAAAGTCCACACACTGAGCAATGTATTGAACTTTCTCTTAGATGCAGCGGACCAGCCTGTGAGTGGTACCTCAACATTAGCTACTTCTATTTACAAGTAGTAAATGTAGTGGAACAGATAAGAACGAGTTATTTTCTAAAAGGAATCATATGAGCTGACAGAGAATAAATCATACACAGTTAATATATTTGGTTGTTTTAATTGATTCCATAGTCACTGATTTATGCATGTGATATGGACAAATTAATAATCAAGGAAGTTTGGGTATTCCTCAGAAAAACGTTATTTCCTGAACTATGGCTTTTGGGGGTTTTGATGGCTTTTTCATAGTGATTATGTTAGCAGTACTGAATGAACATGCTCAGTATATGCAAAGTAAGAAGATTTTATGATGTGAAACTTATCAGAGTAGAAACATTTTTCCACCAATTACTGTGTCCACTTAAATTTCTACAGTCTTGTTCAGCTGTGGAGTCATGACCTGTCCACATGTGAAGCCAGGGCCTGTGACACCCCAGCGCTTGCTTTTGTTGTGTTAGTGATGCTGTTAGGCACCCCATTACTGTTTCTCTAGACTGGCTGGGGTTTTTTCTGTACACTCCATTTCTTTTCTCTCTCCACCTGAGACTGTTATAAAATATGTATTTTAGGTTACTTTAACAAAGTTCCAGAAGGATACAAATTAACATCCAGAATGTTTAAGGGATGAGATTATGGAGGAGGTAATTGCTAGGATTATTTTGGTGAGTCATGACTGTGAAAGAATAGAGGATTGTATAGTTATTCATCAAGAAGAGTATGCAGCATGACAGAATAAAGAGCATTTATAATGAAATAAGTGGAAAAAATAAGTTGAAAACAAGCTAGAAAACTTCTCCAAGTGTAGGAGAAACAAGTCTGTCTTAGTGGATTTAAAAAATAAAAAAGGAGGTAGTGATTTTGATTGCTAGCTCTGAAAGGTCATTATGCTGCAGGGGAATGTGTTGGAGGCAAAGTAGAAATGATAGTGGGGAAAAATGAAGCTTTCAAGTCAGCATCCTGAATAAAGCAAAAGGAGCAGTGGAGCCCAGGGAAGAAAGCAGGGGAGCCAGTGAGTGTTTTAATAGTTCAATATGGAGTAGAAGGTTTGCGTAGAGCAAAAAACTTAACTAGTCACTTGAAATTGATGGGTTGTAATGGGGAGAGCAAATTAAGGGTTTGATCTCAGCAGTTGTATTTTGCATCACCTGGAAGGAGGAGATACAGGGGTTTTTTTTAAGTGGGAGATTGCTAAATGACAATAAAAAGCATGGAAAATTCAGATTTCTTGTCCACCCCCTCACGATGTAAAACCAGAGAAGTGGATGGCTCGTTAAGGATTTTTATTGAGTGTTCGGGATGGGAGGGGAGGAGGGGGGGATGGAGACCATCAGGGCGATGGAGGTAATTTTCAGAGGGCTGCCTGGCTGTGTCTGATGTGTTGTATAACCTCAGGCATTTCATTTATTAGGTTACTTGTTATGTGTCTGTATAAAAGTTGTTACTGTATTGGCTCTGTTGCTGTAAAGTAAGGTTTGTTCTAGGATTTTTTGTTATCTCTTATTTTAAAAGACATTAAGTCAAAAAGGTTTTACTATGTTATGAGATATTTCCTTCCAATAAGCACACAATATTCTCCTTCAGTTTCAAATGCACTTTGATTTTCAGCAGAAGATGGTTTTCCTAAGTGACCAAAAAAAACCCCAAACCTTTTTGATTTCTGTTTGTATCTAGTCATGAATGATTTATTGTTCCAGAAACAATAGCGCATAAAGGATGAGCTGTTTTGTTGGTTTTGTTTTGTTTTTTAATTAACATCTGTTATACCAAGTTAGAGTTCTCCTTTAAATGCTTGTCCTTGTCACAGTGTGTGAAGAGCCAAGCTATCTTTAGTTCATTGAAAAATATGTATGCTGTATTTTTGTTATGTATAAATCTATGCTTTTTCTGTAAAAAGTAAAATAAATTGAAACCATTCAGCATTTTTTGTATTTGAAATAAAGCCAGGCTACAGTTTTGTGCTGTGGCCTTGGCGGCAGATGGAATGCAGTGTGCTTAACCAAAGCCTCTGCTATATGCAGTGTGCAAGTTTCTTGGCAACACTTGAAGATTTGGCAAGATAGAGCAATTTGAAATATCACCGATGTATATTTACTCCATATATCTACAGTAATATGAATATGATGCACCTTAAATAGCCTTTAATCAGCCAGTATGCTTCTACTAGCTGCTGAGCAAAGTAGTGGTGATTAAAATGTTTTCAGCATGCAGTTGAAGATGTATGGTAATGGCAGCCAACTCCGAGAATCTATTTTATTAAATTTTCTGGGAACGCATTGCACATGTCCCATTGTGCTTCAGCAGTGAAAGCATGAGTCCATACATTAGGTGCTTCTCTGTGTAGGTGGCAAATTTTAGGCATACGACCGAATTAACTGGACAGCCCATCTTTCACTTTGCTGTTAACCTGCTGTCGTGGTTTAACCACCTGCCTAGCGAAGAAAGCAGAGATTTACTTATTAGACCAAAACACTAAAATTTGCAGTGGAAAAAACCACAACTTTGTGGGGCTTCTGATTACTAAATGCTTTCAAGTGGCAATCCACTGTTGATTTTTTTAGGCTTGGATGGTTATATGAAAAGAGGAGGTTGCCTTGCAACACCACTAGACTTGCCAAATGTTTGAGTCTCAGTATGTTTCTCAGGTGTCTGAGTTAAAATCATAGAATAATTTTGACTGGGAGGGACGTCCAGACGTCATGTAGTCCAACTGCTGACCCAAACCAGGGCCATCTCCAGTTGAATCTTGAACACTTCTATGGATGGAGATTCTAAAACCTCTCTGGACAGCCCCTTCCACTGCTTGACCATCCTTATGATAAAAAAAAAAAAATTGTTTCCTTTTATCTAATTGGAATTTCCTGTATGCCAGCATGCATCCACTGTGCCTCATCCAGTCTCACAGACTTGTGAAAAGAGTCTGTCTCCATCTTCTCTGTATCATCTGATCAGGTAGTTGTAGATAGCAATAAGGTTTCCCCTTCATCTTCTCTTCTGAAGGCTGAAGAGATCCAGTTCTTTCAGCTGCTCCTTGTATGTCTTGTGCTCCAGCCCCTAACTATCTTGGTGGCTCTCTGCTGGACTCACTAAAGTATTTCCATGTCTTTCTTGTAATGGAGAGCCCCAACCTGAACACATACTCCAGATGTGGTCTCGCAAGTGCTAAGAGAGGAGAAGGATTACTTCCCTGGACCTGCTGGCTGTACTTCTACTTAATACAGCCCAGGGTGTGGTTGCTTATCTTTCGGTGAGGGTACACTGATGGCTTTTATTCAATATGCTGTCTACCAGGCCTACCAGATTAATTTCTGTAGAGCTGTTTCCTAGACAGTTGCCTCCCAACCTGTACTTTTGCATGGGGTTATCCCATCCCAGATGGCAGGACTTTGCTTTTACTCTTGTTGAACTTCATGAAATTCCTGCAGTCCAATCCTGTTCAACGTCTTCATTATTGATCTGGATGATGGGGCAGAGTGTACCCTCGGCAAGTTTGCAAATGAGACAAAACTGGGAGGAGTGGCTGATACGCCAGAGGGTCATGATGCCATCCCGAGGGACCTCGGCAGGCTGGAGAAATGGGCTGGTAGGTAGCTCACACAGTTCAACAAGGGGAAGTGCAAAGCCTTGCAGCTGGAGAGGCACAGTACATGCTGGGAGCCACTCAGCTGGAAAACAGCTTGGCAGAAAAGCACCTGAGGGTCCCGGTGGACACCAGATTGATTGAACATGAGCCAGCAATGTGCCCTTGTGGCAAAGAAGGCTAACAATATCTTGGGTTGTGGTAGGAGTGTTGCCAGCAGGTTGAAGGAGGTGATCCTTCCTCTCTAATAGTGGGGCCACACTGTAGTCCTGTGTCCAGTTCTCAGAGAGCCATGGACATACTGGAGAGAGTCCACCAAAGGACCACGAATATGATGAAGGGACTGGAGCATCTTTCCTATGGGGAGAGGTTGAGCCTGGAGAAGAGAAGCCTCAGGCAGAGGATCTCAATGTATATAAATACCTGAAGGGAGGGTGCAAAGAAGATGGAGCCAGGCTCTTTCCAGTGGTGCTGAATGACAGGATAAGAAGCAATGGGCCCAAACCAAAACAAGGGATGTCCCCTCTGAACATCAGGAAATGCTTTTTTACTGTGACTGTGACGAAACACTGGCACAGGTTGCCCAGAGAGGTTGTGGAGTCTCCATCCTTGGAGATGCTGCCTGGACATGGTCCTGGGCAGCTGGCCCTGCTTGAGCAGGGAGGCTGGACCAGCTGACTTCCAGAGGTCCATCCCAACCTCAACCATTCTGTGATTCCTGCTAGTCCATTTCTATGTCCTGTCCAGGACCCTCTGAATAGCAGCTCTCCCCTCCAGTGTATTGACCACTCCCTCCTCTTAGGTGCTATCTGTAGTTTTTGGAAGTGCTTTCAGTGCCATCATCCAAAACATTCACGAAGACACTAAATAGTATGGGTTTCAGTGACCAATGCATCCAGGAACTTTAATAGTCTGGGTATGAGAATGCTCGAGATGCTGCTTATGCCAGGGAAAAGCAATGCTAAAACTTGCACTATGGAGTCATATACTCCCTAAATTTCCAGACATCTGGATCCCTTCTTCACTCCTATCCAAGAATTTCTTCTCCTGAAACAGGATGCCCTGCAAAAGGATTTGTCAAGAACCCTAGGGTTCGTACTTTCCTTGACCTGAGAAGATAAAGGCACTTTCTGCATCAGTCTCTCTTGGCTTGAGAGTGGCAGCCTGAGCTGTGCTCAGCAATGTTTTGAAAGGAGCATGTAGTTTGGGTTTGAATTTGGACATACTGGGAAGCTCTTAAGACACTCAAAGTTGAGTGACTCAATCTTGACATCAGAAATTTCTTGTCCCCTGAGGGACACTTACAGAGACTTATTTCATGCTTCACATGAGAAGATGGTGGAACCAAAAATCTGGCTGACAGGTTTTCTTTTTCAGTAGAGCCTGCGTTGTGTTTTGTGGATATAAGTAATAAAAGCTTAGCGCAAAGGAAAGGTCTTTTCCCCAGGTTATTGTTCTCACATACCTCAGACAGCAAGTATGTGCATTCAGACGGAAGCCTACCACATTGAGGTAATTTTATCTTCAGGTCATTTGCATTGAAACTCAATGGGCAACTTTCCCTAAAACACAGCACAGCGTAGAACTCTCTGTAAAATTCACTCTTAAAATATCTAAACTTGCATGCAAGTGAGTAAATATGCACCATTTGGATTGGGGGGAGTGTATCTTTTTAAACGTCTGCAAGAAATATGCTCTGGAACAGAAGTATCTATATTAGCAGCTAGTCTGGGAAAATAAAAATGTTTGAATTAGAGAATAAATTTAGCCATAAATTGTTCTCTGAATATTTGGTGAGGGAGCTCAGGTTTTCTAAGTAGTACTCAGATATCAACAGTCCTGAGAATACACACTGCAAGTGGGAATATGGAAAAGATAACTTGTGAGGAAATGTGAGGAATATTTCAGTTGGCTTGATTTTTTTTAAGTAACAGGCACTCACCTACTCTTCATTGAGAACCATGTTGAAACATCTGTTTGAAAGGGGTTTACGGGAATGCCCCCATTTTAAATGCGAAAAACTATTTTAAAGGGAAAGGTGTCTAAAAGCAGTCTGTTCAGATACTGAATTATATTATCCCTAACTTGATTGAATAACTGTGGAAAACTTCAGTAGTAATGTTTGAAAATATTGTAACTATGCAAAAAAAAAAAATTAAGTAAACTACTTTGCAAACATCACTAGTGCTTAATAGCTCTCTGCTAAAATAACAGCAGCCTGTGAAAGCATGGCAATTATTTGTAGCATTATTACTGTTTTCTGGAGGCTGTAGCCACCTGAGATACAGGATCACACAGACTTAGAATATATATATGGTGGTATCATATAGATATGGCATAATTTGGGAGGGGTTTGAATTACAATCGTGGGTAAGCTTTGCATTATTTTATATACTGCAAGAGTAGACTGTCCTGTTGACTTGTTCTTCTAAATTATTCAGGAATCTGAAGCTTTGTTCCTCAAGGCAATTAAAGCCAATCCAAATGCTGCCAGTTATCATGGTAATTTGGGTAAGAGCCTTTCTAACTCTTATCAGCTGTATTGTTTGTTTGCTTCGAATTCATTGTGTGTAAAAAGAAAAAGCAATCTTTTGAGCCTTCTTCCTGCTGGGCAGGTTCCTATTTTACTTGGTAGAAAAACTGCCAGCCAGAAGAACAGGGCACTAAACCAGAAAAGCTGTCACATGATATGACAGATCAAGAGGGCTGCACAATCCAGCCCAGAGGTAGCTGCACTTCAGTGTCTGCAAATTGGTTCATTTATGCTATGCTTGTAACCCGCAATGAGCTCACCAGATAAGAGCTGCCATTTATGGCTGCAATGTAATTCATTCCTTCATCATTCCCATGCCAGTTCTGCTCCCAGGCTTTGCTCCTGCATTTGGCAACAGAACAAGCAGCTACTGTGCCACCAGCCAGCAAGAGACCCTCACTGGAAACAAATGCTTTAATGTTGTTTTCCAAGTGATTGGCAAGATTGCATGTTATTCAACAATATTGCTAATGAAATTCCTTATTGATGTTCCAGCTGTGCTTTATCATCGCTGGGGAAATCTTGACTTAGCAAAGAAGCACTATGAAGTCTCTCTGAAGCTTGATCCTATGGCACCTGGGACCAAGGAAAACTACAACCTCTTAAGACGAAAACTGGAGCAATTGCAAAAGAAAGGCAGTGCCTGATGTTTCTTTTCAGGTTGTCCGTGCATGCTGTTTACGATTAATGTTACATGGGTACTTTTGGCCATGTAAAGGATTCAGTCATTATTTCTCAAAAATAATACCACCACCAGCACTGCACGCTTGAATGTCCAATTATGCCCTCCCACAGATCCCAACATTTCAGCTTGAGGGTTCATTTTATTTTTACTCTTGAACTGCTTTTAAAGTCCCTTAGAACATTTTTATAGGTATATGAAAGCAATGCAGGTGGAATTTCACAGCTTTCACTTGTAATTTGATATCTTCATCTGACTTTTTAGTAGCAGGATGGGTATCAGAAGGCAGTTTTATTTCTGAAAGTGATTCTTAAAAAAGTGCAATTTCCTGTTTAAATCCTGATCTTTTTAAGTATGAAGAATATCTATCCACTTCAGTTTTATTACTGCCTTCTACTGCCCGTCCTGCAGAGCCAGTGGAAGAATGGATTCTCTGCAGCACGTCAGTCTACTCGTGTAATTTGGGTTATGCCCTTGTCCTTGTTTCTGGCTCCACCCTGTGAGGTGTCAGATTTGTACAGGAGTAAGTGAGGACAAGGATTTGACCATATATGTTTGTCAGCCAGTGTACTGCTTGAGGTATGCTTGAGTGGAGCAAATACTCCTAGACTAAGACAGAGATTTTAGCAATCAGCAAAGGGAAAAGTGTGAGGCGGTAGAGGAGTCAGCTAGAGTTTCTGTTCTTGCAGGCAGCCGTATCTACCATAGACAACTTGGGCAACAAGTCAGAATTGCTTTAGCTCCTGCAGCAGGTCGGTGGTCTGAGTACAGTGTAGTGTCTACAGGAGCTAATTCCTGTGTTCTCAGGCATTCCAGTGCTTTCTGGTTAAGGATATTACACCTTCCAGCTCCTATATTGTTGGTGAATAAGGAGAGAATTTCTGTGGAAAAAGTAACTGGGCAGAGGACCTGACCTTGGCTGTTCATGTATTAACTGGAAGGAACTCAACTTCACCTTTGTCTCCTGTGGCTCATGTGTTTGCTGAAGTGGCAGTTAAATAAGCATAGCTGTTAATGCATAAACTGATCACATTGACGTGGGATGATTCAGATACAATGTCACTTTTCAAAATATGCTATGCTTTAATACATGTTTAGACTCTGGCTGTTCAGAGTTGTTTTTCTTGTGCTAATATCTACATTCCTGCTTCAGGAAGTAGTCACATGTCTATTTATTTGTTGGGGTTTTTTGTTGTGTGTTTGTTTTTTTTAAATTGGAAGATTGCTATTGGATGTGAAGACTGAGGAACTTTACCTCTCTTTTCATATTCCTTTATTCTAACTGCGTCCCCCAATTGATCAGTGCAGTATTTGCAGCTTTCCTAATTTGTCCAATGATTATCGTATGGGAGATTGTGTAATGTTCTCCATACACAACTCATCTATATGTGTAACCATTTAACGTGTCAGGGGAATGTCTGCCATAGGACAGGATGTTGCGTGACCTTGCCGTCTGACCACCATGTAACCCTTCTACACCTATACTATGTTTTGAACCTACAAGAGGCTACTTTTACATTATAAATTTGCTTGGAAATGACAGTTGTTTCAAGAACCAAGTGTGCCTACAGAGCACATTGCAATACTCCAGAGCTACCAAAGCATCCTCTGACAAAGCTAGTTTGGGTAATACAAGTAGTGCAGCTACTTTAATGTAATGTTCTTGCCAGACTATAACTGTAAATCTAGCCAGCAAGGCTGTGGCAGTGTGGTGCTGTCCACAAATTTGGCTTTGGATGAATTAATATGCCTACATTATATATAGGGTGTTGCCATACTGATTTTAATTGAGGTACCAGAGGCACATATTTGTGGTAGTGCAGTGCTCCTCTCCTGCAAATACAGCCTTTTTCTCAGCAGGACAAATTAGTTCTGATAGGGTACTAAGTTGATGCAATTGTTTCCATTTCTTCTGGTTTCTGGACAAAATCTTCAGAAACTAGTTACTGAATATATTTGCAGGATATAAACATGCTCTTTGATAAGTATCTGTACTGATCCAGCAGAACACTGGAGCAGTGTGGCTAGTCATCCTCTGATAACCAGCATAGTTTAGTCAGTACCAACTTTTGTATCGGAAACATGCTGAAATAGATACACCCTTCGGTACAAACAGCAGACTTTTTAAGGCTTTCCATACATGGCCTATTATTCATCAGATATAGAGAACACTTAGCTACGTCAGTCATGAGGTATGAAAGAGTTGGGATCTGGCTGGATGAGCTAGTTTATAGCAGAAGATAAATGTGTTTAATATAATCAGGTCTTTTCTGTATATTTGGAATATGACATACTGAGTTTAAATTATTATTCTCATCATGAAGTTCACATGCATCGTTTTCCCTGTTGCCTGCCATATTAGCTTTACAGAAATCCACTAGATCAATACTATATATGGAGTATGAATTCTCTCTAGGTCATTATAAACCAAAGTTGTTGTAGGAATTCCTGTGTGGAAGTCAGTTTGTCCTACTCAAGAATCTTAGATGGAAGAGACATGCCAACAAATTGGATGTTTTGTTGGTATTTGCAAATGGTGTTTACTCTTCAATACAGACAACATAACTTCTTCATTAGTTTTCTGGCTACCTGTATATATTTTGTGAAGGTTTATTTGTTTTGTATCATTTTCAGTGCTACAGAAATTCAATGTGATTACTTGTATGATGGTAATAAGAAGGACACACTTATGTTGAGCGTAATGTTGAGGCAGAATTGGGTTCAAAAGAAGCAACAAACAAGACAGCTTTTTTAATAAAAAATTCCTTAAGACTTTCAAGAATGTTAAATATTTTTTTACTTTATTTTCCAAAATACTTTGAGAGTGCAAATAATACAGTGAGTTTTATTAAAATGGTTATAATGTTAACCTTTTGCTTGTTTTTTCATACCTCATAACTGACTCCTGGAATAGTACAGAACACCCACCCTGGAAGAAAGAAAGGTGAAGAAAAAGTGTTTTTTTACGTAACCGTTGTTACAAACATTGTCTGGCTTTCCAGCGTGATGGATATTTTCCCCACGTTACTTTTCTACCATTGCTAATTACAGAAGATTAAAGTTTCCTGCTTATCAGATGGCCTGCTTGATTCTGTAGTGAAATTAAGAAACCTGGATACATTTTTTTTTTCAAAGATTGCTTGTTCAATACAGTTCTGAGGAGAGAATTACAGAATGATTCAATGCACAGAATGGAGTCAGAAAAATATTCACAATGACTGCTACAGGTGACAGTCTCTTTTCACCAAAAACTTCCAAGGGAGTTCCCTAACTGTATATTTCTCTCATGTTTAGACCAATGCCATGTGCATGCATTTTCCTGTTACTTAATTTCATACTTAGGATTTAAATTTTAGAGATGTGGGTTGTGTGTGTGTGTTTATGAGCACTCCAGAAATAAAAATCTTCAATACTTTTGAATGGTTTGTTAAAAATACTGCGCTTATTCACTGGGAACTTCTTTCCTTCATATCTGAGATACCTGCATCTAAGCTTATTTGTCCTAGCTTCTCTGTATAGTCACTGGGGGGAAAAAAAGGTAATCTGAAACACGATTCATCACCTAAAGAAAGCACCTTTAGGATGTGAGGCATCATGTACTTGAAGCAGGTATTCCTCTTCGCTAACTTCAAAGGGTAACTAAGATGATCAGCTCATATATATGAAGAAAATCTCACTGCTGCTTTCAGTTCAAGTAATCGGGTCCCATACTCCTCTATCATTCTTGTACGTTATCTGCACCAAGAATATTAAAAGACTGGCATAGAAGCAAATTGGTGGGTACTTGCCTTGAGAGTCAGAGAGTTATAGTAGCTGGATGAGGGAGTGGGATGAGACAAGAGCTTTGGTTTCTGCGGGTAGTTAAATTTATATGGCTGATAAAGCATCCAAATGTCAAATCTCTGCCTACAGAAACAGAACGTTCAGGTCATTTGATCCATTGTTAGCTTGTCTATGATCAGAATAACTGGTAACAACTTGGTATTGAATTGACTTTTGGAGTCCTTCACTTTGTTTTAAAAGCAATCTAAAGCAACTGTAAATTTGCAAAGGTGAGATTTTTTTCTTAAATTGAAGTTGCTATTTCAAGCTCTAGCTGTTAGAATGTTAAGTGTGATAGCATAGCCTGTTTCTATATGGTGGGAGTTTTTTAGTTTAAATATCTTTATATTTATTTGCTGGTTCCTGCTTGTGTTCCACATTTCACGTGAGCATAGGTACATTTACATACCTGTCATTACCTATAGATTCCCACGTGATTCTTGATTTGCCCTTTCACTGCATAGTGCTTCCTTCCACAGCTCTTGGTATGTCTCTTATCAAGTACGTGTTTATGAGGGCATGGTTAACTGGAAAAAGACTAAAAGTTGCTAGAAACAAAAGTGAGATCACAGGGTTGGATTTCTGTGACGTGAATGCTGGGGGAGCCAAACGTCTGTCGTGTACCACCACGGGCAGCAGGTACCACTAGTAACGGCCACTTCAGACTGCGTGCTGGGCCCCGCGATGATGCGAAGCGGTTGTACGTAGGTGTAATGTTATAAACACAGCAACTGGGCTCCGATGCTTTAAGGAAAAAGGACCATACAGCCGCTCAGAAGAAGAGGATGCACGCAGCTGCGTGGGCTCTTGGGCACTGGAGGACCGATGACCTTCGTATTAGAAAGCTGCGGTGTCGTGGCATGGGTGTTCGGTGTGTGTCAGTGACGATACGTCGAGTGGTCCAGGGCTTTTTAAAATAAGTATTTTTGTTAGAAAAAAAATCCCTACAGATACTGAAATTGGTAGCTTGTGATTGCGGAGTTGAACAGTTTTTTAATGTAGCGTTGAATCATTTAGATTGCCAATGGTACGTTCCAGTTTATTTTCAGCTGAGCAAGAAGTAAATACATTTGTAATGGAGCCGTGTAATAAATCTGCATTTTGCTATCTTTTTGCATAGATTTTAATTGTGATGATGGTGGTTATTTTTGCAGTGAGTTTTTTATTCAGGGTTCTGCTATAAGCTAGGAAGAAAATCTAACGGGTGTGGCAGACTGGTAGTGTGAAGGCATTCTTCCCCTTTGAGTAACAGTTCAAAATCTTGATTCTGCACAAGCATATCGATGTTGAATGCGTATGCCTAAAAAGAAAAGCGCCACTTGAGGAAAGTGATGGAATACCTAACTCGTTAATTCAACCTCTAAACCAATAAACTATAGAACGAAAAGCAGGAGCTACTGCCTCCAACTCCGAGCACTCTTACCCTGCTTTAGAGCTGGAATAGAATTATTGAATGCTAATAAACAGTTTTATAGTGGAGGCAACCCGGCTTCCAACTTGCTGGCGGGTCACGGAGGATGGACCGAAACCCAAACATGACTTGCTGTCCCCATAACCCGGCTACAGACTGGAGCGTAAGGGTATCTTACTGCTACCCCTGCACTTGGAAAGTTCTCTAAAAGCTTTAAAAGTTCCCCAAAAGCCCGATTTGCTGCCCGGGGTTGCGTTGCTCCATGGGCGTTCGTTACGGCCGCCAGGCCCCCCCGGGGCTGCCGCTGGGGGCTTTGGCCGGGCTCCCCGCAAGTCCCTCCCGCAGCCGGGGCGGCTCGGGCGAACGACCCCGGCCCCTTCCTCCGCGGACCTCCCCGGCCGCCGGGGTAAAGGAGAGCGGGAGGGCGCTGAGGGGAGGCTCCGCCCCCGC
>NW_010973062.1:2788974-2841694 GCF_000737465.1 Haliaeetus leucocephalus | reverse complement strand
GCCCTCGCCGCCACGTGACGCGGCGGCCCCGCGCGGTTCGAGCGGCCGGTGCCCCCTCCGCGCGCCCCCTCCCCCCTCATCGCCCGGCGGCGGCCGTTGGTCTGAGGCGTTCTGCGGGCGACCGCGCTGCGTTTTACCGGAGAGCCGCGAGTTCGGCTGGGGGCTCCTCCGAGGAGCTCTGGCCGGCGTTCCGCCTCCCCCCCCCACGCACACACCACCCCCGTCTTAGCCGCCGGTGGGCCGCGGGGCCGGTGTGTGTGGGTCGGCGGTGGTGTGAGGTGAGGGGGCTCCGCCTCGCCGCGGGCCCTCTGGTATCCAGGTGCTTCGAGCGTCCTCCGAGGAAAAGTGTTGGTCGTGACCCAAACACGCGGTTTAGTGAGCTTTACCCTGTAAGGATTAGTGACGTGGATTTGAAGAACCGGTGTCTAAACCGGAGGGAGAACAGAAAGAAAATAGTTCAGGTATCGTAGGTGAAGCTGTGACAGCTGGTACCTGTATCCTTACAGGATAAACAACGGTCATCTTTTTGTCTGCGTTGTTTAGACCAGATCGTTTGGGGGTTTTTTATTTTATTTTTTTATCCTCCTAAGGATTTCATTTCACTATCTTTTAATTTACTACTTTTTCTGTATCCTTTTCCATTTTAGAGTTATGTAAACCTTTTGCTTTTGAGTTAAGGCTCATTTAACCTGTGTTAACTCCAGACAATTAACTTCCTTATTTTTTGCTCCAGCGCTTCCTTTAATTTGCTATTTCTGTAACTTTTGCCATGCTTTGAAAATATCAAGGTAGCAACTTACCTAGAGCTTAACATACAGAGGAACAACTATAAATATCTCCATGACCAAGTTGTTTTGTGTAGGGCTGTGTGAAGAGTGGGCTTGGTTTATATACACTAGTTTAAGCAGGCAGTCAGCCTGGAAAAGCAATTTCTTGACAGTTAAAATTGTTCATTGTGTGACACAGGCCATTAAGAGAGGCTTTAAATTTTGCATGTCTGAATGAAAAATGGGCATATTTCCATCTTTCTTCTCCCCTCCCCCTGAGAAAAGCCTTAAAAACCTAGCCTGTGTTTGTAAAGCATATGTATCCTCAGCTAGCACTCATCTCCTGCCCTTGCTCCATCATAGCCATCAAAGTCATATGAAAACTAACACGTCTTTTTACCTCGGCCTGTTAACAGCATTCTGTTGCCATCGGTAAATAAAAGCTAAACGGAACAGATATCTCTGTTACAGTCTATCTCAAAACACAAATTGTCAGGGCATTAACATGTTAAACAAAAAAAACGGACTTCCCATACATTGCTGATGTTTTAAAATCTGCACCCTATTGCTGACAAATATTAACTACTTAATATGTGTGTCATACTTCATTTTGCTGGGGTTCTTGCAGCCTGTTCACTCCTCACTTTCCAAATTACTGTGGAGTTCTGCATCAGTTTTGCAAGCAAGTTCCCTCGAGCTTGTTCGTGAGTTTGTTTTGAGACCGCTGGAATATTGAATGAAGCTTTGCTTGGCCACAGAAGAGAGTGTGTCATGTTGTTGGATGTCATCTGCTCCTTATAATTTTTCTTTTGGTGACTTCTTCGTATGTGTGATCAGTTTTTTGCTGATCGTTTTCTCATACCAATTCAGGGTAGAAATACTGCTTTGAATGCTTCCTTTACTGCAGTGTCTGCTTTTTATCCTTTAGGAAGGATCATCATGTCAGTTTATGCTTTCCATAGCAGATTTTTGGCGTGGAAAGCTAGGTGCCTCCAGAGGGTACAGAGCACAAACCAGGCCTGGTTTTGCACCAGCCGTCCTGCTGTCTCTCCCACCCACTGTTAACGCTGAGCACAGCCTCTTCACTTGAAAAAAGTGCCGTCTAGTGTTGGCTTTAGCCCTGCTCTGAGGGGGAGGCTGGGCTAGGTGACCTTCAAAGGTCCCTTCCAGCCAACATTCCTCTGACTCTGTCTATATGTTTTCATGACTCCCAATAGTAATCCAACTACCTATTTCAAAAGAAGTTTCCTCTTGAAAATGACTTTCATCTGGCTGCTGATGTAACCATGATTTTTGCCTGTTCTGTTGTTCATATAGTTGCGTTTGTTCTTGGGGAAATTTTGGGAAGTGAGGTTTACGTGACTGCCTTCCCTATGTTTTGAATTTGTGAGTGTAGGTACAGGCACAAAGGTGCAGTCATGAGGGCGTTGTGAAGTGAATAATAAATTCCAGAGGTATGTTGTGGCGTTTGCCTTCTGCTACTAGCTCTGGTACACTTTTACTCTCTGATGGATTAGCCGGATTATTTTTCTGTGTGATCATAAGCAGCATTAATAGTTACTGTTCGTAGCAAAAAATACACTTCATTTCACTGTAGTTTTTGTTACCTCTTTTTTGGAGCAATGTACTCTTTTTCTATTCCTATTCAAGTCTTGTATGTTTATAATGCTCTAAAAGCATATGCTCTTTGAACTTGAACCTGGTCAAATAATTTTCGTAATTCTCTTGATTTAAGTAGGATTGAATGTGAAACTTGCATGACGTTTTAAGTGACATGAACTGCTTAAGCAGAGAACATGTGCCATGATGGGATGCATTTTCTATATGAACTGATGCTACCTTTCTTTTTCCCATCTTTCAAAATATTTTTTGCAGCATTCTGATAGAGAGGGTATTACATAAATAATGTAGTAAGAGACAGGGGAAATGTATGGATGTAGTCATGTCACTGAGTTTGCTGATGTAACACCTTTTTCATTCTGTCTCTCTAAAGAGTGTGCTTAATACCTTTTTTTCCTCAAAAAATAGAACCATTCAAGCAGTAGTAGATCACTGTTCTTAAATGAAAATCTGTAGCTATTTAGAATTTTCTTTTTCTTTTTCTTTTCTTTTTCACTCCAAAAGTTTAATTACACTTTATGGACCATGTCAGGTACAGCTCTCTCTTCCTCGCTTCCAAAAATCAATTAACACTAAAGAAGGACAGACCGTACCGGGATAATACAATATTCTATTGATTTACCATTACAGTGTTTTTCAAGAATGCCCTTTACATTAAGATTTTTGGCCATTGTGATTTCTTTAAGCGTGTCAGCTGTTTTGCTCTTAACGTCTTGGGAAAGCATATTGAGTATCACTGTCACTCCTGATTTCTCTGTCTTACAAGACCTCTTTTCCTTTGGAATTACCTGTATAACCACCTCCCTCTGCAGTGTTTCGACTGTAATTGCTCATGTCCTTCACTAACAGCCGGAGATACCATCATACTGCTGATGTTCTGACAGAAGTTCTTGGCCACATAGAATCGCTTTTTTCTAATCCCTTCCCTGAAGCATTGCCTTTTTCCAGTGCTGTGTGTTGCTGCTACAGCTGTGAGGGATATCATCCCACCTGGGCAGGGCTTCAGCTGTGCCAGAGTATCTGTCTCAGGACAATACTGCAATTTTAAATGTATGTGCTATCAAATAACACCAGAGTAATTACAAGTCTATTTTTCTTCTTTCCCTCCACTCATTTTGTCTAGCCTGATACAGTCCCACAACTTTTACTGTAGTATAATTCAGGTTGGAAGGGACCTGGGAAGTCTCTAGTCCAACCTCCTTATTCAAAGCACCTGTGTGGGCAGACCAGGCTTTATCCAATGTGTCTTGAAAACCTACAGGGATAGAGACTACACAAACCCTCTGGGCAGCTTGCTTCGATGTTTGTCTGCATCATGAAAACCCTTTTCCTTGAATCAAGTCAGGGCCTTTCTCTTACTTTGGTTTATACCTGTTGCTTCTCCAACTCCCAGGTGCACCACTATGAAAAGCCTAGCTGCATTTTCTGGGTAACTTCCTCACAGGTGTGGGAAGACTGCTGTTAGGTCACCCCAAAGCCATCTCTTCTCAAGTTGAACAGGCCCAGTTTCCTGAGCATCTTTTCGCAGAGCAAGCATTCCTGCTCCATGACCATCAGAACTCACTGCAGTTGATCGAGATCTTCCTTGTATTGGGGGGGCCCGGAACTGGACGCAGTGTTGTAGGTGTGGTCTAATGAGCGTCAAGTAAAGGTAGATCGTCACTTCCCTCGGTCTGCTGGTTGTGCTCCTGTTAATACAGTGCAGGGTGCTCACCTTCTTTGCTGCTTTCTTTGTACAGCAAGATGTATTCATGAGTCTTAAGGTGAGGATGAGGAAGGTAGATCATTGAGATGTCAGAGGAAGCGGGGATCCCAGCCAGCATCATATTGACTGCTGTGCTGCACTTTTAGCTGAGTCCTGGCTCTTCAGCAATAGTCAGGGTTTAGCTTTCCTGTTAGTGGGGAAGGAGATGTAGATGTTCGTTTCTCATCACAGGTCTGAAACTCTCACTGTTACTTATATTTTCCACAAGTCTCAGGAATACTAATTGTTGGCACTATGTTACTTTCTGGTAACAGTATCATGGACAATTCAAATAGTATTTTGGAACGGTAGTATAGAAGACTTCTCTTTTTCTCCGAAATATTTTTTGCTCTTGATCTGGACTCAGTTTGCTATAGTTTTGCTCTTTTTATCTCTCCATGTCCTGGGTATCAACCTGTACCTCTGCTGCTGCCTTCTGCATCACAGGGACTGAAAGTTGTGTACATATCTAGTGAAATAAGTCATTTAATACATTTTGCCTTCTCGTAGGCAGACCAGCTTGTGTGCACGACTTTAAATAATTAAGGTTTTATTGCTTCTACTGACACAGTACTGATAAGAACTGTGGGTTTGTACCTCACCACTGCCCCCGTCTTTCATCTACTTCTTTAGATGACAGACTTGCATTTGAAACGCAGGTTTCATTTGTAGCTGGCGGCAAGAGATTCAGCTCATATCTCTTTACATCAACTGGTGAAGCCTGAATGACCAGCCTAGATTCTAAACTTTAGGAAATTAAAGTTAAGTGAGGTGAATATCCTCTGGTTCATAAGAAGTTATTAATAGCATTCTTTCTGAATTCTTTTACATCGAGCCCAAGTGTTTGTTGTTTAATTGCTTATTAAACAGGCTACAGTATGGACACTGACTTTTAGCACTAAAATCAGTATGTAATTTTAATTATGCCTATGGATTCTATCCACTGTAAGTTCTGTAAATAACAGTTTTGTTGTTGCTTGGATCTCAGAATGTGTGAATTTCTCTAGAAATGAAAAGTAACAGGTTAGATTATTTCCTCTCAGGAGAGGCACAGTCCACATATACAGTAATATTGAAAGCTAGAAGGAAAATAGAAATAAACCAATTTTCTTCAAAACATTGCTGAGAAAAATGATACTGGAAGTGAGACTAAGTAGTGAGTGAGAAATAAGGGTCTTGTTTTGGTTTTGTGTTGGAAGACTAGTGATTGTGGTGGTTTTGAATGACATTTAGACCTAATGATGAACAGGGGATTCATGTTAGTTGTGATATGAGAGTAAGGCTATGACAGAATTTCATTAGCTAATAGCATCCTTAGAAGAAATAATGAGTTGTTTTAATGTAGAGGGAAACGGTAGGTAGGTAGGCCGAAGTACATAAAGGGCCCCACTTGAAGCTGTAATCCTCTTGTCTTTAATTTTCTTTTTATCCTCTAAATTAACTCTTTTAATTCTTTTGTTGTCTTTGTCCTTTTTAAGCTAATTTAACTAATTGCATGACCTGCAATTCACTGCAGGTGCTGGAGTAAAACATTTTAGATTCTGGTAGCACATAGAACGCACTTCAAGATCGAAGGCAAGTGATTAAGGCTGTTTAATCATTGATTTAAGAGCTATAGTTGCAATTCCTAAACTAGAAGTTACAAAATAATTGGTATCACAAGAAGGCAAACTTGCAGGCTCAAGTGGTTTGCAAGTCCAGAAGTGCGATTGGAAGGTGTTGCCCAGTAAAGTAACTGGTTCTCTGTCAACATCTTTACAGGTGTCCAGTGAAGGGATATTGGCCCCTTCTTTGGGATCTCCCTAACTTCAGTTTGTAAGACACCGTGTGATTGCTCTTCCCTGTGCAGTCCATTTCCATGCTGCTAGGCACCAGCCTTCTGTTCGTCCTCCCATGTAACTCCTGCCTCTCTTTTGTGATGACATTCTTCTGGCCTCTATTTATTTTCCTGTGCTCAAGGGGTTACGGGGCTGTATGCTGGCAATACGTGGAACGAGTGCCAGAATATGCTCTCTTGTATGGATTTACCCAACCCAGCTCACCTGGACCGAGAGGACATAGTTCTACAGTGAGGCAGCACGTTCTTGTCAGTGTTTCAGTCTGGGGAAAAGTGGGAATTCTTCATGGGTTTTGTGAAAAGCTCATGGAAAAGGAAGAGAAACGTTGGGAGGCTAGAGAAGGGGATTAATAACATAAGCATCCATAGTAACAAATTGAAGAGAAAATTAATGGATTCAGATTTTTTATTGCCGAGATCAGATTTAAGCTTGCCATAGGACTTGTTCAGAGGTGATCTGTTATCAGAATATATGCGTGGAAAAATTAGAGGCAACTGAAGAAAGGAGTTTTAAGCAATAGCAGTTGGGTACAGATAATCAGATGAGGGATGGAAAAAAAAAAATTACTTGCCATGGTCGTCAGGTGAGATGTGATGGTCTTGGGTTTATAGACAGGAGTAGAAGAAGGATATAGGTATTAGGTTTCCATATTCCCCTGACTGCAGGTGCTCAAGGGAGGTTGTGGTCTGAAGAACAGCTTAGGCCCAAACTTATTCTAGGCAAAGGAAGATCTCTAAAGAGGATGCAACAACCCTACAGAGATTAGAAAAGTGAGGGGAAAAGATTACTAGAGATTACTAGGTGGAAAATGTAATCTTTGAGTGAATGTCAGCCTTTAAATATGTTCAAGAGTGTATATCAATTGCTATTGATTTTCTTTGAAGATATAGCTTAGAGAAGCCAACAAAACTTAGATTTTTCTGTAGAATGAGTAAGCGAGACTGAACTCAATGTTGCATAATATTTTCGCTGAAAGGGGATGGAGTACAGCACATGTACGGAGTGTGGCATGTGTACTTTGAAGGAACGCTTTAAAACTACATCACTTTGCACAACGTTAAGTACTGCTTTGTCTTGTGTTGCCTGTGAGGTGTGGAGATACTGTTTGGGAAGTATTACGTTTGGATGTGGGCACAGGAAAATAACTAAATCAAATTTAGATGGGATTGCACAGAGCTAAGCCTGCACTATATTAGGAAAATGTATAAATAACTGAGAAAGTATATGAATGAGAGAAATGTTTCAACACAATTTATGGAATGGAGCCCCAGGCTTAATTTTGCCTTAGCTGAAAATTACGTAGGGAATAAATCCCAGCAGGACAGTTATCATACACATAGACGTTTCACACATCAAACCACTAACCTGCTCCAAGCAGCACTGCTTGCTGTGATGTAGTTCAAATATACCGGCTGTGAAAACTTTCAGAATATGAATCCAGCCACTGGCCAAATCTTACTAAGGCTTTCTGAAGTTCATTTCAAACATGAAAAGTAACACAAAGTTATATGCTTAGGAACTTTGGTCAAGAAGAGTGTCTTTGGGGAAGGTGATATGAAGGACTCTGAAAGAAGAATCTCTGCCTTCTGTGGACTCTGTAGATAGAAACCTGTTCTCCTAACTGTTATCTCTAACAGGAGTCAAATTCAAAAGAAAATGAGCTTAAAAGAAAATAAACATTTAAGAGATTTAAATTATATTTTAGGTTAATGATTTATTTCTTTTGATTAAACTGTCCTAAGGCAGTGGGCCTTATTTCATGATTGTGGTTCCAGACATAATAAATTTCTCGGTAATGTGATTATTTATGTAGTTATGTGAAGCTTTAGGAAACCTGCTTAGCAGAAACAAAACATCTTCGAGAAGACAAACAGGTGCAGTCAAGAGAGTAAAGAGGTTGTTGGTGTTTTTTCATCTTTCTAGTATGGGGCTTCTTAATGAGATGTACTGGCTGGCTGTTTCTTCCTCTGCCTTCTATTCTTGTTTATATTTACCTTTATCTTGTTGAAATATCAAGAAATTTAGGTCAAAATATATCTGGATCCATCTGCTCATCTAGTCTGTTCTTTTACTGCTAGTAGTTGTTACATCTTTTAATTAAGTATGCTTAATGACAGTTTACTACATTAATGGGTGGCATCAAGTATCTTTAATTTTGTACGTGATGGACTTACTAATGCAGAGAAGGGGTTTTTTTCTCATTTCTAGATATCAAAACAATGATTTAATCTCTTTAATTTGTCACATTGTACTCTACATGTCTTACCTGTAACTTCCATTTCACTGTTGTTTTAGGTGAAAACTCAACTAAGCTCAGCTGCCTTTACCAGATGTGTATTATTACCACAGTCATGTTACGAATACAGGAAATGTTTATTCATTGACCCGGTGATCCATTTCAGTTTTGAATCTTGTTAATTATTGTTATTCTTTTGGTATAAGAACTTTGTGCTCTAAATCTTAACAACAGGCTTAAAAAAATTACGAAGTCCACAACTGACCTTTCAATTCTATGTTCATCAAATATGTTTAAATTTTTATTTTGTTTTTGGGGTTGACCATCAACGTTGATGTAACCTGATTTTAAGCAGGGTCTGTAGAGTGATGCAGCTGACGCTTGACCTGGTAGGTGTGATAGTAGAAGAAAGGAGCAGATGATATTGCCTTTAGGATAACTTGCCTTTCATGACCCTGCCAAATCAGGTAATTTGGTTTCACAAATTATGTGAATTTGACCTGATGACAGGTCAAAAATGAATCTATTGGGCTGATTTTTGAGATTATATATGGGGTGGATCATTTCTTTGACATTCCTCCCCACCCCTCTCCAGTTCTCTACGCTAGCCCACTAAGCCCATCAGCCCAACTACATTTTCAGCTGGATTTTTACTTTAGGTAGTAGTGATGCTTTGGGAGTGCATTTAGGGAAAAGCGTTAGAAAATATTTTCAGTGACAGTGGAGCAGACAGTCTTAAGATTAATGATTTTTATGTCTTAGGGGAATAAAGTCCCCAGTAATCTTGTACTTTTGTGATCTGTAAAAAGTCTGCTGTATTAACAGCATGTGTGAATTTAATATTTACTTAGACAGCTCTTCTTGGATCCCAACACTGATTATTTCTGTGTTGTGGGCAGCACTCTGCAGATGTAACTTTTGTAGCATGTTGTCCGAGCTAGCACAATGTAATCCCTTAACTATCTTTCTAAGAAACATGTATTAGCTTACATTGTTCTTTTTGATAAAATCTATGGCGTTGCTTTGGATTACACCTGTATGCATGTGTAACAATTCACCTGTGAATCTCCAGTGAGATCACATATCCCAAAAACGGTCTGTGAACAAATGTGTGTGCAAGACTGTTTCCTGTATGTCTAGAAAAATAGTAGTATATCTTGGCTACAGTTGCCGCATTGACAGCTTGGAGGAAAACTGCATGAGGGTATAGATTTTCAATTATTCTGTATCAAAGTGATTTATCTCACCAGCTTGCTATCAATAGAACAAATAAAATAAAGCATATGCCTACAAACAAAATATATTTTATATTTTTAAAATCTGTAATAAATAGCAATTATTTCAGAACTATTTGGTATTAAAAAGTCTCATATCTGTGATCTCAAAACAGTGTTTGTGAAGAAAAATAGACAAAAACAAGAGAAGGCTTGTTTTTTAGATTCAGATTTATAGCTGCCTTATGTACAGTACATAAAACAGGATGGCCATCTTGGAAACCCTCAAGGGCACAAGTGGGCGTAGCTTTCTACCCAAGAAGCAGAAGCTTCAGAGAGGGAATGGTAGCAGTGAACTGGGCAGCTATTCTTGAGGCTGTGGCAGTGCAGTCCTGGGTTGTTCTCGTACTTTGCCTTCTTTCAGTGCTTTTATCAGCCAAAGATGTACAGCTGGCCTGGCACTGCTGCCTTTGAGCCAGCCATACCTTGTGAGTGCCAGATCCGACCAAAGCCAGCAGCCTTTGACTGTGCCACCTCCTAGAAAGTAGAAAAATTAGATTCATGCCCTCTGTCCCAAGGGCTCTAACCCATGTCTCTTAGGAGCTTTTGGTCTTGTTTGGCCTTTTGAGGCTGGATCACCGTGCAGAAAGCAATGCAGGATTTGTGGGGTCAGAGAGAGTTCAGTGTAGCTCCTCGGGATTGTATCTTTGTATTTGGGAAGCACTGTGTGGAGTGGGAATGGGTGGGAATCCAACACTTCATTCTCTCTTTCCAGGAGGTTTATTTGGGAAAATAAACGTCAGAAATCACGTAATTGCTTAATGTACCATCTGTAAACAGGCAGGGAGTGGGATCTAGAAATCTCCGCTTGAGGTAGCAGGAATCTAATGACTGGAGCACAGAATCAGTTTCTTGCAGACTCTCTCTCTCCATTAGTCTAGCATTACTTTCCATGCATAGCATATGAATCAAACTGCCTTTTAGTTTTACTTTTTAAAGGAGACCTAAAAGATTGTCTCATCCAGTTCCTGGGCAAAGGGCAAGTTTGGCAGTAGTAGTGTTATTTCTGATAGGGATTTGACTGACTTGCTGTTGAGGATAGTCAGCAATGAAGGATTCCCAGCCTTCCTGGATGGTCTAGGCTCTTGCTGGGTATTGTGCTTACCAGTAGATGGTTAGTCTTTCCTAATGTCCATCTTTGGAATTTAAGCTCATTGGGTCTTCTGTCCAAGTAGATGCAGAATGAAGCTTACTGCCTCTCTTTTTCTGTTACAGTATGTTTTCATATACTTAAAGGCATGACCCTATTTTCTCTAAAATAAGAGACAGTACGGTCTCTTCTGCCCCCCACCATAGATTGTGATTTCATGACCTATGATCGCTCTCTCTTCTTTCTGTCCAACTGATCACATTTCTCTAGAAGTATGGTGCTCAAAACTGGACATACTACTCAATTTGTGACCAGATCATAGCAGGAGATTATGTTCACGTGTCTTACTAGTGATGTGCTTATTTTTACGTAAACATTAGGGGTTTTTTTCCCCAAGAGTACCACATTGTTGACTCATGTTGAGTTCATGATCACTATAACTGCCAAATCTCTTTCTACAGAACTGCTGTTATGCTAATCTTTCCCCAGATTTTGCTTATGCAGTTGATTATTCATGGCTAATCTTAGAGCTCTGCACTGGCCTTACTTGAATGGCTGCTGCAGAGCAGCAGTTGTGCAGGGGCTTGCAACTGTCTTGTCAGCCTTGTGCACTGCCTTTTGCATTGTGGTATTGCCTGCATCTTTCACACCTGTGAGTATTTTCATTACCAGTATTTCCCTGCTGCTGGAATGCTGTACGTATGTCCAGTTTGAGATGAACCTCTGATAAATATGAAACATCTTTCTAAACAGATTTTTACCTAAGTACCAACAGTTCTTGTTAAATCTTGTTTTTCTAGCTTGCTGGTGGGAATATCATGAGCAACAGTGTCAAAAGTTCTACCAAGGTCAAGATAACTAGTATAGCTCAAGGTAGATGATTGTTTTTCAGCATCTGCACATCTTACCAGCTCTAGAGGTAGGACACTACCTCTGTGTGTATTCAAAATACTGGGTTTTATTACTAGAAGGTCTGCATCCCTTCTTTCTTCCATAGGAGCTGGCATTGGAAATAGTGGGTGTCTCCTAGGTCTGTCTCAGCAGTCTTCTCCTGATCAGCCTCTCCTGCTGAGCGCCGGTCAGGCAGGAGATGTCAGGCTACTCTGCTGAGCATCTCTAGACAGACCTTTTTGACCTGTATATTACTTTACCAGTTGTACTTCTGCTCCTGTTCATGTCAAGTTTAAGCACATTCTGATTCAGTGACCACTGAATATTTGTACCTTTTGGGAGAAAGGGGTCCTTAAAGACCTGGGGTTTTTAGTATTTTCCTTTTTAAAGGCATAAGGGGATAGGGAGTCCTAAAATAATTGACACTTTGTTTTACAGAAAACTTCTGGTGTTTGTTTTATTTTTTTGTTGTTGGGGGTTTTTTGTTCTGAAATGCTGAAGAAGCTGGAGAGAACAAGTGGTGTTGGTATGCTAAATAAATCATGTATGTAAAACCTGTCTGAACTCCATTAGCCCACCAGACTTAGGTAGTCTCTTTTAAAAATTATTTGTTTATGTTAACATCTGTTTAAATCAAGCAATTGGGAGAAAAGCTCATTTTTATTAATGACTCAGCATCCCTCTTCACAGGCTTCAGCTTTTTTTTCTTTATGTGGGTTTGTATGGGGTTATGTTACCCAATAGCAGTATTCAAGGTTGCGTTCCTTGCCTGTCTTCCTTTTAGGTGATTTGATCTTCTATCATCAAAAAGCTGGCCCCCCATAAATCAGTTGAGAGGTAGTAAGTGCCTTGCTGGAGCGTAGGGATCTCCTCCAAACGTTGTCTGTGGATCCTAGATATGTGTTCATCTGAAAATAATTTGTATTTTCAGTGTTAGCCTTTTTATTCTAGCTTTACAATCCACAATGGTTGGACTAAAAGCTGAAAGCCCCATACCTAATAGAAGTCCTTATATCTTACTGAAAAAATATTGGAAGACAATATGACTTTTGGAAAGTCTGCTGTAGAAAACTAATGCATAATTAGTGGAAGGGAAGCATCAGTCTGAATATGTTTTTACAAAATGAATTACAAATATCTTGACTACGTCTTCCTCTGGTTTTTTTGATACAGAATTTTCTTCCAAAATATACAAAAATCAAAAGGTTCTGACATATAACAAGCTTATGACTCTTCTTTCAAAAGTTCAGGATTCTTTCACTAACTTATTTGAAAAGCTCTATTTAAAAAAAAAGTAGCACAACTTAAATCTTATACTGCCTGCCCTAATTCCATTTGCATTTTGAAATAAGCACCAAAAGCTGAGAAAGCTTTCCTTCTCTTACGCCCATTATCTAAAGTTTAAAGCAAATAAATACATATACTTTCTCATTATTTTAATGAAATACAGGTCACCAATTCTGACTCTTTGCATCTTCCATGAATTTGTCAGTTTTTTTATTGGCGCTCTCTTGCTGATGGAGTGGAAGGAAGGAGAGACTGAGATAAATTAAAATTAAATATCAAAGAAGATTTTTATTTAGTGTCTTGGAGATCCAAGGAGTTCCAAACAATAATCAATCAAAAGCACTCCCCTCTGTCTATTTTCAGTGGAACTGTCATAATAACCAGTTAATACAGCCCTAGACTGGGCAGAAAAGTAGTGATTAGCCAGTACAAAAATTGATTGTAATTAGCTAAATATTGGTGTAGAAGTCACCAGTTAGAGCCTTTTTGCAAAACAGGTGTAGGATTTAGCTTGCTCAAAGTACGGAGATATAGCAGAATTTTTGCTTTGGTTCAGGCCTTTTTTGACTTTGACTAAGGGATGAAGGCTTTTAGACACCTTGAGTTTCATTTTTAAAATGACCTGTCATTGTCAGTTAACTGATGATGTGTCAGTTAACCACAAAAATCATCTGTGTGTATCCCTTCCCGTAATCTTCTATGGTTCCACTTCTTTTGAAGTATTACTGCCCTAAAATCAAAGCACACGCACACAACTGCAGAGCATTTTAGAAATATACGGCGTTATTCTGGTGACACCAGGTGTTGAAAGTAAAAAATGTAATGCATTATGTATTCAGAAGCACGCCTTTATTAATTGATAGTTATCCTGGGGTAAACAGTGAACTAGTGAAGGTTTGTAATTTGAAAATAATTTGAGTTACCTACTTTAAAAAAAAATGTTCATGTGCTGAAAATCAGAAGTGATTTTTTTCATAAGCTGTCTTTTTAAGCCATATAAAAAGGACAAAATGAAATTCTTGTAGTTTCTCTTCTTCCTGTGGATTAAGTAATGCAGTGTTTCTTGATTTACATCTAGTGTAACTCTCACTAATTTTACTATTTAATTTTTCTTTAGTTAATTAGCATCACTAAGTAAGTATTTGCTTAAAGAATGCTGAAGTAAAATTAACTAGCATTTCCAAATGTCCCTTGATACTTGTTTGTCAAATCTGGGAGAAATGGTATTCAGAATAATAACATATTCCTGTATTTGGGGATTGGGGGTTACCAGAGACTGCCATACTACATGATATTTGGGTGGCAGGAGTGGCATTGGGAGGGCAGTGATTGATTTGCTCAAGAGCTGAAGTGTAACTTTCTACAGGCAAGTTGGACTATGCAGTTTATTAAATAATGTTTTGTGCATTTTCAACATTGAATGGATAATGTTTATCTTCAAAATTTTCAGTTAACATCATCTTAAGGCCAAAAATGTGGTATTTGATTAATCTGTAAAATCATCCCTTCTTATTTGAGCTTTCCATTGTGAAATGTATTTGATGTGAGGGTGTACAAGTGTTCACCCAGAACTACCTTTTGAAATTCCCAGGCCATAGTTGCTATAAGCCAAGACCTTTCAGTGGAAGCAGTCTGTTTTTAAAAGCATGGTGCCGACTTCTCCATGGTATTTAGTGAAGGTTCTTCTCTTTAGTTGTGGCATAAAAACAAATTATAAATGGTGATTACAAATTTGCTTTAAATTAGGAGGAAAGTTGCTAACAAGAGGAGCAGCTGGGTTTATATCATATATCAGTTTGTGCTGAGAGGAGGTGTGTGTTGAAAATGTCTGTTGATCCCAATGCAAGAAGTTTTCACTTAGAAGGATAGAGAAGTCTCAGGACCTGCTATTCCTGTCCTACTCATCCTGTTCACTGACACTGAAATTGGAAAAAGTAAAGCATAAGGAAGGGAATTGGAGGATATTCTATATACTACTGGGTATTTGGGACCTATTTGGAAAGGTGGGATCTCAATAAAGCAGAGAAATAAAATAAAGCCCATTGCAGCAGGTATGAATTGCTTTCTCGTTTCCAGAGCAAACCCTGGAAAAGGGTGAATATCGTGTTTCCATTGTCACTTCTGCCTTGCGTCCCATGGTATAGGCAGTGGATACTAGTTTGGCAGTTACCCTTTTCATTCTGAAATCTGTGCATCCCCTTTGGTCTGCTCTGTTGACTACTAATGTAGCCAGTTTAGCCATGCTCTTTTCTCATAAATTTGTCCCATGTTTGGGAGGTGTGAGGAGGCTGTTGTGGGGAGATACTAAAGCTAATTGGAGGATATGCTAATTTATACTTGAGGCTTAATCACCTTTGCTTGGGATCTGTTCCAGTCCTAAACTGGCTACATCTTAAGATCTAGCTTGAGGCATTCAGAACATTTTATATTGTAATATTGCCTTGCCTTCTCTCCATGCCTCTTTTCCCAACACAAAGTCTAGATTGATGGATAGGTGTAGTTGGACACTCTCCTAGATATTTGAATGCCTTAAGGTATGTGAGTTTGCTCTGATGTGCACCCAAAGTAAGTTTGAAGACTTATGTCCCTAGAATGCTCTTTTTATCAGAAAAAGAAATGCTTTTTCAGCTACTTTGTATGTTGTCATGATGGAGGAACGTATTGCAGATGGAAACCACGTGGTTTGTAGAAGTAAAATCCTTCATGAAATTACCTGGCACTGGAAAATAGGAAACTTTTAGGCACATAGGACCACCTTTGAGTCATTAAATACAGACATCCATAACTGCAGAAAAAGAAGCAATAGATGCTTGCCCTAAGATAACGTAGCTTGCACAACTGTGAAATACACAGTCTGTATTTGCAAGTCTAAGCCATTCCATCTCTTTGGTTTTAACCCTATAAAATAGATTGATCAAGGAAACGAACAGCTTTCCCATCTGTGCACTTGTTGAACCTTTCTTTGATGTTTCTGACAAGGTCACTTTCTTGTGATTTTTCTAAATGAGATTTTACTGATACCTTTTCTGATGTCTCTAGTGTTTTCTTGAAATACTTGTTCCACTTGTGCTGCCCTCTTACAACCATGTCATCTTGGTAGCTGGCTGGCACAAGTGTCTCTTGTAGCTGATGAAGACGATGTCCTGTGCTGGTATTTACTTCCAACATCCATGTCCTCATTCATGTGAGAAGAGGGAGATCTCTGAATGGGATTGGTTGAAAAATGAGCATGTGAATTTGAGGACTGCAAAACACACATGATTCTTCTTGAGTATTATTGTCTCCTAGCCTACAGCTTGGGTTTGTTCACTCATCTTTCTGCAATTTAGCAAAATATACAGGAGTATTTCCTTTTATGACAAGGTCACCCATCTAGTTGACCAAGGGAAGCCAGCAGATGTGCAAAGCTTTTGATACTGTCTCTCGCAGTATCCTTCTGGATAGACTGTCCAGCACACAGCTAGAGAAGTCCATAATGCATCGGGTGAGCAATTGGCGGACGGGTTGGGCTCAGAGAGTTACAGTAAATGGGGTTACATCAGGCTGGTGGCCTGTGGGATTCCCCAGGGCTCAATTTTAGGGCCAGCGCTCTTTAATGTTTCTATAAATGACCTGGATACAGGAATCAAATGTACCTTAAGTTTGCTGATGATACTAAAACTAGGAGTAGCTGTGGACTCCCACAAGGGTAGTGAGGCCTTACAGAGAAATCTGGGTAGACTAGAGAGCTGGGCAATCACCATCTGTATGAAATTTAACAAGAGCAAGTGCCAGATTCCCCACCTGGGACGGGGTAATCCTGGTTATACATACAAACTGGGAGACGAGAGGCTGGAGAGCAGCCGTGGGGAAAGAGATCTGGGGGTTTGGGTTGATGGCAAGTTGAATACGAGTCAACAGTGTGCCCTGGCAGCCAAAAGAGCCAACTGTGTCCTGGAGTGCATCAAGCACAGCATCGCTAGCCAGTTGAGGGAGATGATTGTTCCACTCTACAATAAACTGGTGAGGCCCCACCTCGAGTACTCTGTGCAGTTTTGGGTGCCTCAATATAAGGACATCAAACAGAGTGTGTCCAGAGGAGGGCAACCAAGGTGGTGAAAGGTCTTGAGGGCAAGACTTAACAAGGAGTGGCTGAGGTCACTTAGTTTGTTCACCTTGGACAAGAGAAGGCTGAGGGGTGACCTCATCGCAGTCCACAACTTCCTCAAGGCGGGCAGCAGAGCAGGAGGTGCTGATCTCCTCTCTCTGGTGACCAGCAATAGGACACAAGGAAATGGAATGAAGCTGCATCAGGGAAGTTCAGACTGGACATTAGGAAAAAGTTCTTCACCAAGAGGGTGGTCAGTCACTGGAACAGGCTTCTCGGGGAAGTGGTCACGACACCAAGCCTGTCAGAGTTCAAGGAGCGTCTGGACGATGCTCTTAGACTATCGTTTAGTTTTAGGTAGTCCTGCGAGGAGCAGGGAGTTGGACTCCATGATCCTTATGGGTCCCTTCCGACTCGAGATATTCTACAATTCCTTTATTGCCTTCAAGTGGTGAGTCCCCAGAGGTTCTTGTCAGTGGTCCCTAAGCATATGTTTCTGCACTTTGTATCATTAAAAGCCATCTTATTTCAATTACGCAGTTCATAGGTCATCTAATATGTCTGTAGCGTGAACCAGTCCTCCTCAGGATGCATCACGCACAGTTGTGGTAGGCACACAACTACTTGCTGTAGCAAGACCTCTAATCAATAGCATCAGTTCTTGAGGGATATGACCAGTAACTTCTGTCTGTGCTTATTACTCCTTATTTTAATGTAGTCCATTGTAGTCTTCCTTTAACTCCTTATTCATATACAGTTCTTCCCTATAACTTGGTCTGGAGATATTTTCACTGCATATTAAATAAAGTATTTACTCGACTCCAAGTCCATTGCATTATCCTTGTTGAAGGAGGTTGTTTTAATAACATTGGTCTGGCTTTTTTGCATTCGGAACCATGTTACAAATTATTCCCCTTCTCATTTACTTCCAGTACTTGATTCTGTTCTTCCTTTATCAAGTTAGTAACAGAAATTCCTTCTCAAAGGTCACTGAAAAGAGGCTGCACAGCATGTATAAAGCTATTTTCAATTATATAAATATTTTATTTTAAATAATTCTGTCTCATATAAATGTGTTTATAATTCAGATGAATATTACATAACATTTTCCTATTACAGCCATACCTCTGGTTTAAGATGCCTTTCATTAAGGCTTCCTTCCAGGCATCCTGGACACTGCCAAGAAGACCTTCAATTAGAGTAAATTCTACATGCCATTGTAAAACTAAAATAGCTTTTTTTGCAATTGCAAATATATATCTAAGTAGAGAGAGGGGATTATTTCCATCAGTATTTCTTGTGAGCCTCTTGTGGCTCCAGGAGAAGATGTAAGGGCTTGTGTAGCTTGTTTTCCTCATTCTTCAGTAAATACAGACCTGTGTTAAATTTTGCATCAGACTACAGAACCCATTTCTGCATCAGAGACCAAACCACTCCTTACCTGAAAGTAAACATTTCATTCAACACATCCTTATAGGACACACACAAACAAATTGGGGAATTTCTTGTCTTCTTGCTTAACTTTGACTCTACCAGGCAGGAGGATATTTGGGATTCTGGTCAGTATGTTTTCAGGATCTGAAAGCAATTACTCCAGTGCCTTGCTGAGTGCCATTTCAGGCTTTTTTGGATGCCCCCAGAATACATATTTGTTTCTTCTATGTAGAAGATAGCAGGCCAGTAAATGTATTTACTCTGAGATAAGGATGCTTTCCCAGTTGATGAAGGAGGTGAGGTATGTTTCAGATTTCATTGCAGGACTTTGCAAGCCTTTCTTGGAGAACAAATATCAAGACGAGGACAGTTGAAATAACTCATTAGTCGTCTTTTCATGATGATCTGTGACTTTTTATCTTTTCTGTAGTAAACTTGGTACTAATTTCTAAACAGAAGTGATATGCCTCGGTGGGACTGAAGTAATTATATACATCTGTTCATGGTTCATTGCAGTTTTGATTTTGTGTTCTGGCTTGGTTTGTATTTTCTTACCTTTTATTACATTAGAAAATGGTGGAAGAGATTTGTTTCTGAGATATGGATTGGGTTTTTGTTTCCAACTTGTATTGAGCTACAAGCTGAAATTCACTTTTTAAAAGTCTCTTAAATAAAACTACCTGCATAGCTTATCAAAGTAACACTTGCATATACATGTAATTAATTAGGCAAATAAAATAACTGCAGTTAGTGAATTAGAATAGACTAGAATCATAGAATCATTTAGGCTGGAAAAGACCCTTAAGATCATCAAGTCCAACCATAAACCTAACACTGCCAAATCTACCATGTCCCTGAGTGCCATGTCTACACATCTTTTAAATACCTCCAGGGATGGTGACTCAAACACTTCCCTGGGCAGCCTGTTGAGCTGATTTGTTTTGTTACCAGTATGTCACATGTTAAATATTATGCTTTTCCACAAATTTGATTCATAGACTGAAAGGATGGTACAAACCGCCTTTTTTTTTTTTAAGAAGGAAAAAAAAACCAAAACAAACCATAATCAGCTTCTTAGCTTTAAAAAATTTGACCTGAATAAATTAAAGTGGAAGGAAAATATTTCTGTGTGTCACAGAAAGATGATTTGTTGAGATTTTTTCATCTTTTCACATTTTCCACTGTTTGTCCTATGGCTGTCTCCAAACCAGTGGTTTGACTTGCTTCAGAGATGTAGCTGCAAACCAGTGATTCTACAATTCTCCTTTATTATTATATGAATACTCCACTTTTGCTTTTGTGCACCCTTAGTAACCTCAGCTGTGGTCCTCCAAATGTCAGGAAGGGCCTCTCCTTCTTCCACTGCTACCTAGTGGCATATGTACAAATAAAAAAGCATTCATATTAGTATATCTTCTATGATGATACTTATACCTTATTATCCACTACCCCTTACGAACCTCACAAAATTTGCATGACCCCGCTTCCGAGCAAACATGCTTGGCTATTACCCCATGCTGTCTTTACCCTTCCTGGTTGAATATTTAAAATATTTTTTGTGTTTAAATGTGGTAGTTCTTCCAGTACAGCTGGTTTTAATCTTCTTCTCTCCTTTTCCGTGGGCGACTAACACTTTACAAGCAAAGCATGGCTCTGTGTAGAAAATCCTTGTGTGTACACATGGATGCTGTAAATGCATATGAATTACCTTTCCTTGGCCCTTAAAAGCAGCCTGTAGTTTCCTAAGGAAACACAGGCTGAAAAAAACCAGTCTGTTGGGGTTTCCTGACGCTTCATTTCTGCCACATTGGTCAAAGGCTTTTGTTTCAGTAGCTGGTCCACGCTGGGGTAGGTAGGTGGTTTCTGGAGGAAAAGTAGCGCAGTGTTATGTGACACTGTTCCCAGATTTATACCTGGATTTTCTGTTCGGCCCATTTAGCAGAGCAGATTTTTGTTCCCTGAACATCTGCACTTTTGTTTGTTTTTTAGCGAGGTTTGAGGAGCATCATGTTTCAGCAACCCCTCTGCATGGTGCTCCGAGGCTCTGGCACCTCAGCTCATCCCGGTGAGCCATCCTGCTGCCGCTGTCCGGAGCAGCTTCCCACTATTGGATCGGGATGTCCGGCTGCTGTCTCGCAAGGCCCGAGAGCACTGCCGGGCGCTTACCAGCAGCCCCACGCTGTGGCACCTCACGCCGGCCGGAGCAAAGGTGTAAGATGGCCTCCAGAGCCACAGGCTCCTGCTGCTGGGAGGCTGCTGTTGCTGAATGATGGGGGTTTATTTAACACCCCCTTTCCAGGCTCAGTCACGCGCCCAAGGGATGAGGGGACGGTGCTGTGCAATGACCTGGGCACCTCTCTCCTCTTTACAGAGCATCGCTGTGCAGCCGTTCCTGTGTTTCCCTTGTGGAAAGGCACCTCGCAATCTCGCACAAGACCCCATCTTTTCTTTCTTTCCCCTTCTCTCTCTCGCCGTCTTTTCAGCATAGAAAAATACATTCCCGTGCTTAGGTACTCAAAGTGTTTGCCGTGTTTTGCAGGCCGGGATGCTCTTCTCGGTCCAAAACTGCGAACTGACCGCTCCGGGTATTGGCATGTAAATCAGTGTGCTGACCTTGCGGGGAACCCGTCCAAGCTGCAGGCTGTGTCCTGAGTTTCAGGATGTCGGCGGTTTGAAACCCTGGGCTATGCTCTGCATGTCAATGACGGAAATCACTTCAAATTCACGGTAGCATCTGAAACGGTACCAGGAGCAGGGCTGGCATAGCAGAACTGCCCTATCAAAAGTGGTTTTCTACTTTTTTTTCCCTAACAGCAATCTGACATTTAAAGTTAATACCCCATTTTGTTGGTTTTTTTCCTTTTGTGTAGATATAACCATTTAAGTATGTATGCTAAAGGTGCAAAGATGAGACATTTCAATGTATGTAACTTAAATTAATTGTCATGTACTTGAAACAGCATCGTAAGGACCCACCACACTGAGTGGGATTTTGAGAAGCCATCTAGTCTGCTACCTTTCCTTAAGGCAAGATTAACTGTAGTATCCATGATAGTTTGGAGAAATACCTGTTTTCAAGAGTTGCAAGTTTTAAGGCTTCCACACTGTTGGATTTTCAGTAAACACTTCACACCCTGGCTGCCACTCAAGAATAAGATGCTTGAGGTATCGCTGTGTTCTTTTGAAACGTCAGTCCATTGCTCAATAGCACTCAAAAAGGCATTGGGGGAAAGGATTGTGAACAAAACAGGAGACGTGATTTATATCCCTGTATAAATGCATGGTTTATCCACTCTCAAATATTTCAGTTCCAGTTTCCCTATCTCAAAAAACTAGAGGAGAACCAGAAATGTTAAGAGGAAATAAGTGGTAAAGATGATTGCAGCTAAGGAGTGTTTTCTGTTCTGTTAAATACACGTGGACTTGTCAGCCTAGAAGAGAGCAAGAGCTGAAGTATCTGGTGGCACTGAAGAGGTGCACAGAGATCGTGGACTCAGAGGAAAAGCCATCAGATGAAGCAAGCAGCCAGCAGGGAAAAACCCTAAAGCAATCTGCATCTCATGCACTCGAGTGGAGTCAAGGCATGGGGCTGCCTGTCGCACGGTGCTGCCCTCGCTGACCATTCACAAAAAGCGGTCCTGCGAGCTCCAGGACAGGAGGAAAAGGCCTTTAGGCACCACAGTGCTCATCGCCACTGGCTTAGGAAGGGTCTGGACCCAAGTCTGGAAACGCATCGCTGTTGCCTTGCCCTGTTCTTGCACTGTTGCTGAGGTATCTGCTGTTGACCACCCTCAGAGAGGGGACCCTGGGCTCACAGGACTTCTTGTGGTGACTTACTATGGTTGTTCTTATGCCCTGTCTGTTCTTATGGTTAGAAAGCAGTTCTATCCATGTTAATTATTCCATGCAGAAATTTTGCCTGGCTGTGTGTTCATGTATGTGGAGAACCAATTGTCTCTTCTATAAAACCTTTACCTGTATTTGTAGGTGATCATGCCCCATCTCATCAGCTCCTGTTTAAGCTCCTGCTTGTTCAGTCTGTGCCCCCCAAAAAACAGTCCTGGACTCAGTGCTCTGCCCTGAGCTCTTTCTAACTACTTTTGTAGTCCACAGGTTTCTGAATTGTGGCAGCAAGACCTTGATATGATACTCTGTCTGGGGCTCACACAATATTACTTAATATTAGGACAAAACAGTCAATACTTAATAATACTGATACAATATTCTCCTGGGGGGACAACTTCCCCCCCAACTCAATTTGTCCACATCCATTGACTTCCCATTTTCTTCATCCTCCTTTTCTTGTACTCCTAATGTACTGGCAATCCCCTCCTGTCTGTGCACTGTCTAGAAATTTAGTCTAGACACAGTCAGTCTAACAGCATGTCCAGCATGTTTCTGCATTGCATCCCTAGCATCTTTTTGCATGTGGTGGTTTTATCTGTTTGTCTCTTGGAGGCCTCTGTAGCTGCTCCTAACAGTCACTTTGGGAATGAAACTCTTTCTGGTAGTAGTAAAAATTAATCTAACGAAGTTTCTCTGTGCAGTAGAGTTGAAAGTGATTTGAAACAGTTTCAAACAGACAACAGGCAAATATTTGCTGTGATGCTGAATAGGTGCAAGGCACGTGAGCAATGCTGTGATTGATGCTTGTCCCAAGGGAGGGCATCCTCACTCTGCCTCCTGGCAGATACTCCGATATACCTCCAAGATACTCCAGCTTAAGCACAGGCGTATTTGTTGGTTTGGGGCTGTAAACCATCCAAGGGTGAAGTGAAAATTAATCTGCAAAGTAGGTTAAGTGGTGTTTCAGGTAGTGCCTGGTAGCGTCCAGCGTGGCACTGGTTACTCTAATACTCTTGTTTATTTTCACAAACCAGCACCTCACAGTTTCTGAGCGGACAACTGCTGCGAGGAGACCATAACCTCTTGATTTCAAAGGAGCCATCGTTTTGCTGGTGCCTCTGTGGTTAATGTAAGAAAGGTGTCTTGCCATAAACTTTTTCCGAGGTATTCAGCAAGGTTGGAAAGGGGTCGGCCCAGGCAGGAAGCCCTTGTCTGTGCTATAAAGAAAATAGCAAGCAACAAAATGAAAGCATCAAAAGACCAACAGGATGCGGTCCCAGGAGTCCTCTCTGGCATGTTAGTCTGTCTTGAAAGTTAGCATTGAGTGAAGAGTGACCTTAAAACTCACTTCATTCAAACAGACTGGGCTCAAGTTTAAAGTTCAAGGCATTTTGTTTTTTCACCTGTTTCCTACAGTTTTAAGAAACTTCTGAGGAATTAACATGTAACTATATCTGGTCACTGAGCCAACGTGGAGAATTTTTCTCAAGGGAAAATAATGTTACTGTATGGAGCAAAAGAAATGGATACTTTCTGAGTTGGGAGAAAAAGTTTCAACAAAATAAAACCCAAACCCACAGCTACCGTGGTCACAGACAGCTCTGGAGCCAGCATAATGCATGTGCTATTTCTTACTTTATTTTCTAAAGAAGCTGGTAGTATCCTGTAATTGTCTGAATCGGGGCGAAAGGATGTTTTTTGTTGAAGCTGCTGCTGCTTGGGAAGTGAGGTCTTGTTTTGGGCACAACCTAGGAGCAAAGAGCCTGGTCGCAGCAGTTCAGCTTCATCTGCGAGTGCATGCTGCCTGAGCCAGCAACTGGCCCCATGGCCACCCATCCCTCTCGCCATGCTGGAGCTGTTGGGCCTTGAGAGGGAAAACTAAAGTCCTGACCCAAAACTTGTCGATAGGCAAGGGCAGATGTGGATACAGCGATGCAGCACTACCACTGCTAATGCCAAGCGGCAACCTGGGCTACTGGATGGTGCCAGTTACAAGCCACTTTTCACTTAACAGCATCTTCTACCTGTGTGATCCTGAAATACTTTTATTTTCTGATCTTTGCATCTCATGTAATGAAGCAACCAGTAATTGATTGTGCGAGCGGTTTGGCAGATCATCTTTCGTAGCTAAAAGAAATAGTTTGAAGAGATGACATACATGTTTCGCTCACATTTCCCCATGCCATTAAATTTTAATGATTCTGGCATGAATATTTCATGAAAGTACCTTCTGAATGGGTTTGTTTTGCCCTGGCAGCTAATACTCAGTAGAGAGTCTGGGGGGTTTTTTGTTTGGTTTTTGGTGGGTTTTCTTTTCCTCTTAGGTGGTTTAGTGTAGGTAAGAAGTGTCAAACTGGATTAAGTGAGAAAAGGCAACTTCTTGTTGGTGATTCAGTGAAGGGATGCTGTCTATAAGTCTTTTCAGCTGCTGAGTGGAAGTCTGTGAAATGACCCTCAAATAAAATTCTGCTCTTTACTCTCCTGCCACAAGGTGGCTAAAAACGTTTTGCAAGCCCACAATAGGCGAGTGCTAGAAATTAATGCCAGTACGTCTAACAGCCTTTCTGCAACGCAACACACAGCGCGCAAGAGACCAGATTTATTGCACAGAAAATTGTGTATGTCTTATTTATATGGAGCAAAGTTCAGAAAATGTTTTTACCAAGTTCATTTCAATCACGACTCACCTGGGGTTGTCTGGGCTTGGCTTTGGTTTGTTGGGGTTTTTTTTTTTAATAGAAGGAGAAGTCATTGCGCCCATCCCACCCCGTGTGAGGGACAGAGCCGCTGTGGACTGCAGCGGTGTGATGGGGAACTCGACGGCCACCTGCTCGCAAAGCCACAGCTGTATCAGTACATCAGCTTCATGGCTTTACACAAACTGTGGCTGAAAGGTCAGATTCCCACTCTATCTCCACTTATACTGCCTGCTGAATCCATCAACTCAAATGCTAAATAGTGTGATGCAGTTAGCCGAACCTGGGTGAGCAAGTTCTTTTGTTGTTGCTGAATTTTGTGGGTCCTGCACTAGGATGACGGGTGCCTTTCTCTAAATCAGTAACATTTTTGAACAGCTGGCTGCTGCGCCATCAGAAATGTGTGCTTCGTTTTCACCAATTTCAGCAGTGGTAACACTCTTCCCTGCAAACTTTTTGGAAGCTTATCTCCAGCTGTACAGTAGGGATAGAGCTTTTGTTTAATGGAAATGAAGCGTATCTTTTTCCTACAGATGCACCACTCACTATTGAGCTTTTTATGTGTGTTTTAGGTTCCCTTTTTATTTTTTAACTTATTAACTCTGACAAGTAACCTCTTGGTTGTGAACAATTTAATTCACAATTCATTTTTCTGATTCAAAGTGAACACGAGTGCCCTAATCCCCTAATGGGAATTAATTGCATGTTTCAGTGCTTAACTCTGATCCTTTCTCAATCCCCACTGGGACAAGTTTCTTCCTGAAGGATCTGTGTTTGTTATTCAAAACACAATCTGAAAGGTAATGATTTTTCTTATAAAAGGGAGTCAGACCGACTGAATATTAATGCTCTTTTTATTGTGAGGGAATGAGCTGCGTCCAAAAAAAAAAAAAAAAGTCGTTTATGTCATGAAGGATAAATTAAGCTGAAATATATCTGATAAAATAAGGGGGGGGGGGGGGGAAACCGCCCGGGTTTTTTTTCTTTAGGGAAAGCGGTTTGCCAGTAAATAAGGGCACATACTGTTTTTGCTTGGAAAACTGTATTCTGTTACAGAGAAAAACTGTTTACTTCACCAAGGGGAAAATTGCTTTGCTACTGAGTATTTTAAATGACACTGCTCCTGGCCAGCAACATACCCTTTTGGATAACCCGTCTGATCTAAGTTTACTAAAATAAGAGTAAATAGCAGAAAATAGATTAAGCTTCTACTTCCTGTCTGTTTTTAAAGATTTTTTTTCAAATTTGAAATGCATTGTTTAATGACCCTCTTTCCAAAAGGAGCTGCATGTGCTCCTCTGATGCTGGGTGCCTGGCCCAGCCAGAGGACTGTGGGGGAGGCAGGCTCTGCCCAGTCGGTGACGGAGGGCAAAACGTGGGAAACCATCAGACGGCGCAAGAACTGCTTCTGCCCTACAGAAACAATGGGGGATAAATGGGACACAGCGTGAAAAATAACTTGGGAACTACAAAGGTACCTTTTTTCCCCCTACCTTTCAGTAAAGCCAGCCTTTTATCCCATTTAAACCAATTTTGAGTGTTTTATGCTCACATATAAAACAAATGTTGAACAACATCAGTCAGGGTCTGTATTCAGGAGAGGGCTAGCCCATGTGCAGATTGGCTACTTCAGGTTGCTTAGCTCTTTGGGGTATTTGGGGAAGAGGGGAGGAGCACGGTGTTACCCCAGTTTGCTTTTCAGCATCAGTCAGTCAGCCAGCGGGACCTCAGCACTGGGGTTACTGAAAATCCTTCAGCTTGTCCGTGAAATGACTCAACGCCAGGTTAAACTTGCCCTGCTGCCGCGCCGGCGTGCCTCATTGTCCTTGTAAGGTCTGACGTTAAAGCCTTTTCTTCCCTCTTCGTGACAGACAGGTCCTCTGTTCAGCTCGGTGATGTCCCAGTTTGTACATAGTTAGCTTGCTGCAGTCATGAGCATTGTGCTGCTTGCTTTTCTTTTCCCTTTTTTTTTTTTAAGACTGTTTTTTTGAAAAAAATACTATCAAATGCACGCAGCTGCAGCACAACAGGACTAGAAGTTTGAATGCGATAATTTGCTTTTGTATATTTAATGCCACTGTGCTTTATTTTACCTTGAAACAAGAAGACACTCAAACTTCCAAACTGCCACCAGGCTCTTCTACCACCAAATAAAATGTTGTTTCTCAAATTGTGAGTGTAGCCACAGTGAAAGGAGAGCCTGAAAGCAGAGGGAGGGAAGGAGGAGCTTCCCCTGGGCATGCAGTGCTGGGTGTCCCAGGTAGTGTGTGACCAAGTCCATCACCTCAGGCCTTAAACAAAAAAACCCACCACCCTGCTCCAACAAGGGAAAACAAACTAACTGTGGCTTCACTCCTGCAAGTTTTAGTAACTGGGCTTGACCTGGACTATTTAAACTATAAATGCAGTGGAGCAGCATAGGAAGGTGTCTGCGTAGCTGAGCTGAACCATGATTTTTTCAATTATTCTCCCCCCCCAAAGGATGCACTAAGTGTAGTGTGTTTCCATCACAGGGATGGCTCTCTGGGTTGCTCTTGGGTTGTTACTGAGCATGACATCACATTACTTACTGCAGCATGGCTCCCATAACGGCGAGAAGGAAAAAAAATTGATGTTTGGAGCTTTTCCCAAGGCTCAGGGATGCATTGGCTGATGTTGGGGATTCCTTAGAGAAACCATGGGCTGTAATTCCATTACAGCAAGAACTGCAAGGGTGACTTTCTCCTGGTGTCTGTTATTCACTGTTACAGTTTTTGACTGAAAAGTTTAGAGATACTTGAATTTAGTATGATATTTAAATGAGGTGTAGGACTATGAGACCACTTTTGCACACGCCCGAACAGTCTTGCATGTACAACACGTCTTGGCGTTGCTGTGGTTCTCCAGAGTGTTGGCCAAAGCAGCCACGTGGGTAACGTACACCTTTGTCTTTCAGCTGTTTTTGCAGGTACGATGGCTCGTGTCTTCGTCTACGGCACGCTGAAGAAGGGCCAGCCCAACTACAAGCACATGATCAATACAGCCAAGGGGCTAGCGAAATTCCAGGGAAGGGGCCGCACGGTGGAGAAGTACCCGCTAGTGATTGCAGGAAAATACAACGTCCCTTACATGCTGAACATCCCGGGGACAGGACACCACGTTGCTGGAGAGATTTACTCGGTTGATGACCAGATGCTGCAGTTCCTGGATGAGTTTGAAGGCTGCCCAGACATGTACCAGCGTACCCTGATGAGAATCGAGGTGGTGGAGTGGGAAGGGAAGGGCGGCGCGGGCGAGGCGCGGGCAGCTGCCGAGGGCATCGTGGAGTGCTTCGTGTACAGCACGACGACGTACCCGCCCGAGTGGGTTGGCCTCCCCTACCATGACAGTTACGACTCCTCGGGGAAACACGGCCTCTCCTACGTCCTACGCGAAAGCCGGGATTAGAAACGGGAGACGACGCAGCCTGGCCGAAGACGTAGTACTAAGCACGTGTCGATTGGTAACCCTTCCAGGAAAGCTGTAATACCTTTTAATTAAGAAACAGGTAACCCTCCCAACCCAGGAGCCTTGGCGCTAGTGTTGAAGTCTTGTAGGCCCAGAGATGGGGACTTGTCCCTGGCTAGTCCGTGTCCTCCTCGCCCCCGCTAACTTGCTGACAGTAACTGGGTTTGCATGAGGTGTAAAAGAACTCTTATCTGTGCACATTGGTTTGGGGGTCTAATTATTTTCTCAATTCCCCCCCCTCGCTTTGCCTCACTGCATGACTGAGGTCAATGAAAGGCAGAGAAACAGACTAATTTTTTCTTTTTTTTTTTTTTTTTTTTTTTTTCCTTAATTTTCAAGTTTTCTTGTGTAGTGCTCCAGGGTGGGTGGAATAATGATGATACTATTGCACTAATAGCTGAAACTGATTTAAAAAAAACTCATGTCTGCAACAAAAAGTAAAGCACAACTCGCATTTAATATTGACTTGTAATCGTGTTCAGTAGGTTACTGAATGTAAACAGGGAGAAGTGACCATATAGATACTATGTGTTTAAGACAAATATGAAATGGCTGGAGAAAGAGAGAAATTTTAAAGACTATTCTTACTCTGTATTGCAATGTTCTTCTGAACTGGAAAGGAGTATTTTTAAAACATGTTTAGTTTTATAAGGTACTGTGAAGAAAGAAGAGAATTACATTTAAAATCATATTTTTAATTTAGCATTCTAAGCACTTCAGGTATCACTTCAGTTCACTGAGTGACTGTAGGATTTGGGGGGGAGGGGTGCGTGTTGGGGACCAGGAAAAGCAAACCTGATTTCAGCTGCCCACCACACTACAGCGGATGCAGCTGTTGTGAGCACTTACTATCAAGGTGACTTTTTGCCAAGCACTTTAATGCAGAACTTGCAACCATATGCAAAGTGAATTTCCTATCAATCAGGGGAAACATTTTATATACTTTATAAAAAATATCCAAAGGACCTGTGTTTTGATTATTGCAACATTTAAACTGGAGAAAAAAAGAAAGATGGAAAGAAGACTATTGTCCCCCTGACCCAACCAACTGTGCCGGTTTTTGTACAATCTGGGAAAATCGTGGCTTTCTGTTGTTATGCTCCTGTGCCTTCTACTTTCCTTCAACAGCAGCGTTTGGTAGATATAGATTGTACAGTATACAAAGCTGCCAAAGGGATGTGAGCAGGGAGTGTATGCCATGCAGTGAACCAAAGTACGATTAAATGTACTAAGGATACCATTAAGAACAATATTGTACTTTTGCTTCACTGCCAGTAGCCCTGTGAGGGCCGGAGGAGATCTGGGGTAGGGAATCAGCCCAGGGATCCAGGGTAAGGAATCGGCCTAAACTTTATCAGTGGTAGGCACTGCTGCATCTCGTTTAGAACAGACAGAAAGCTTGTGTTGCTGCAGTAAGCAAATTAAGTAATTTTAAAGTAGAATACTTGTGTCTCTTTACAATACTTGTTTTTTGTTTAGGGCAACCTGCAGAAGCTGAACTGTGCTCCTTTTGGAAGGGGCAAGATGGCATTAAGGAGAGCTGTAGGAAGATCCGCAGGGTGTCTGCCTCAGTTTCTCCAACTGCAAAAGCATTAACTTTCCTGGAGGGCAGGTACTACCCAAACACTCTCCTTACTCATCTTGATGGGTTTTGTAAACTAATTAACAACGCAGATCCTGGTACTACATTATTCTGTCCTGGCTATGTGATTTAGTTGGCAGCTTCTCAGTAACATGACAAATGCCTCTTCAGTCAGAAGTTTCAAGCAGAATCCTGAACCATTCTGGTTGAACATGAGTCACCAGCCCTGTCACAGCCTGATTTTGTCCTTCGCCTTCTGGGAAAGGGCCCAGGAGCCTCTGGCCAGAGGGGTTTTTCTGGGAAATAGCATGACTCTGCACATCCTAGGCAAGAAAATGAGAGCAGGCCCCCTCTTCTCTGGGGCAGTGGTCAAGGCACAGCAGGAAGGGTGACTTAGAGGTATGTAAAAAAAAAAAACCAGCTGTAGGAGGTGAGATCAAAGGCAGGAGTAGCCCAGTGTCCTGGCCCAGCAGTGGGCAGCAGCAGAGGCCTAGGCAAGAGCACAGGGACAGAGATGATGCTTACAGCGTGCAGGGACTGGGGAGGTATCACTGTGTCCAGTGAGCTGCAGCTGCTGACTTAGCAAGATTAATTAAAGGAAGGAAGAGCCTCTGTTAACCACACACTAACATTTTGAACCCAGTAAACTTCTGGTATCTACACCATCCTGGGGCACAGAGTGCCTGAGTGAGTAGGAAGAAAAAATACATCTTACCTGTTCTGACCAAGTCACCAGCCTTCTCACTTCTGTTCAAAGTCTTAAATCTTCCCCCTCTGCAGGGCCTCTCTGGTTTCCCACACTGGATACACAGCTCTTCCAGCAGGATCTAGCCTTGTACTGTGAACAGTCCTAGTTCTTCCCCCAGTCTTTAGCAAGAGCCTTTGCACAACAAAAGCTCAGTCGCTTGGTCTCCCTTCCTCTAAGAGTTCAGGAGGAGGCTTGGCCTGACAGACAGCAAGTGCCTCCAGCAGTACCTTGGGGTGGCTAAGGGATTCGAGGACAGTGCCAGCTCCTTCTGTCAAGACTTGCATCCAGTAATCAACAGAAGATAAAGGGGGGGAAATTTGGGTATGGAGTCTGAATAAAAAGAAGAAAAGTTCCTTACAACTGTAAATGAAAATGCATGGGGAAAGGCTGCACTAGCAAAATAAAACATCTAACCTGTAGTTTAAATCTAGGCTATACAAAGACTTCAAAATATTACAGTAAATCTGATCAGAATTTAAGCCGTCAGCAGTACTTGTTCAGCACTTACATAGAGTGTAGCAAAACTGCTCAGTTAGCCACCGAGTGGTTCATTTCTCACTCTTACCAACCATTCTGTACAATTTGGCTGGGCCCTCAAACCAGTGATATTGCCATGGAGAAGATGAATCAGATTCAGGCTTTTGTTGTGTTTTCTTTTTTAAAAAAGAGGCTTTTCCTGTTTTAAAGCAGAAATGGTATTTTATTGATTTTACTTGATCCTAAAAAATCAAAGAATTACAAAGATTATGTACAAGTATTTCTGGAAGTAAAAATCTGGGCTCTGTTGCCAAGTTTTAACATCTGTGTTTGCTGTCTTAACCACTGATACAATAAATATGACTGTATAAAATCTCGTGCATAGGACTGTCCATCTTCTGTGTTGAATTGCCTTAATCTTAATTTACGGATGAAAATAATAAAGGCTTAGCTAACTCAACAGTGTGGAGGCAACCTTTCATTCCAGTTCCACCAGCAGATCTCCTTCTCCAACAGTATCACCAGCTTTGCAGTGCACAGCTTTCACCTACAGTACAGAAACAGAAATAATTTCCAATCTTCCTCAATAGCATGGTTAAATAAATGGTTTGCTTGGCGTTGCTTACATGGAGCATCACATCTGCGTGCACAGGGTAAATGCCCACTATACAACATCGTGACGGCCACGGGGATCACAGGCTCCTGTATGTTGGAGGGGCCCTGAGCGGTCGCCAGCCTGACCTCCAACGCTCAGAGTCCAGCTGAGTTCTGGGTATCGCTGAGGACGGAGACACCACCACCTCTGGGCAGCCTGTTCCAGTCCTTGACCAAATCGTGTCCCAATTCCACCAGGGTATTCAGGCACCTGCCACTTGCTGGTTTTCTTATTACCTAGGTGCTTGAAGATCTGAATGTCAGATCGAGGTGGCACTTCTAAAAATTAAAAAGCACGTTTCTTCCACCTAAACAGTGGACTGCTATTCATTTACTACTAACATTTTAAATCTTTTAGATGACAGGCTGACTCTTCAACACTCAGGCTTGGACATTTCAATGAAATATTCCAGTATCTCTTGCATTACGGATTTTAACTGAATTTTGGGACTGCAGCCATGAAGTGGGTTTCCCTCAGTCCCCAGGCAGCTGAGATAGATTGATTCAAATCTAAATTTGGATCCTTTAACATAACTGAACTTGGCAAAGGGCTACCACTGTCAAATAAATGCAACTACATCTGTAGATGAGTTACATACTCACGTGCAGATTCCTGAATTTTGAAACACAAACATCGTATACTAGTCCCTTATTTCCTCTATAAAAGGCTGTAACGTGTCTGAATTCCCTTTCGGCACATGGAGCTCCGGAAAATAGAGTTTGATTTCACTATTAACTCAGAGCTCACACTGACATGCCCCAATCCTTGATCAAAACCTTGTTCAGCACTTGGCTCAGTTTAGTCATCCAAATGTTACCTTGGGCTCCTAAAGGAAACCTGCAGCACACCCAAAATACCAGGCTACAATCTAGCCTAAGGCCACATGTGCTGTAAGCGCATCTCTGGCTCTGTAGCACAGGCACATTCACAGCACTGCTCAAGAAATGAAGCTGAACACTGTAGACGGGCAAAGACACCGTGAGATGTACAAAAAAAGGGCTTTATTTCTAAATCAATAGCTAGGCAGCCTACCCGATTCTCGAGTCTCAATCTTTTCAGAGATGAAAGCAATGTGAAAAATATTCTCCTCCTTTCTTTTCTTTTTCTACAAAGCCAAGGTTCAGCAAACATTGTAACTGAGTAGTGTTTCAAAACTCCCCAGTGATTTTTAACAGGCAGTGGGGCCAGCTCCCCCTTCTGACCCACGCGCAGCTGTCCCGTAGGAGACAGGAGGCACACACCAGTTCCTCTCCATCTTTCCCTCATTTTTAAACCACCTGCAGCTGGAGTAAACTCAAAGTAGACAACAAGCCACTTTTCTCACAATTGCAAACAGGAAGATGGGGTTTGATGCAGAAAAGGAATTCAGCCGGGAATGAAAATGGGAACGTCTTCCGGCTGAAGGCAAACGAACTGAGTTTCAAAACACAGCTTCAAAGCATCGAAACGTGGACTAACAGCCAGTGCCAAACATCCCATTCCTGGGGGGGGGGCCAAGCTGTTTAAGCACTCAGAGCCATGACTTCGCACTGCAGAACGGGATGAATTCTGTTTAGCAGCTTCATTTCTACACAGCCCAAAACTTTTTTGCTTTCTCAAATTCTTAACATTCTAAAGAATCAAATAATTCGCTTATTATTAAAATGGAGACAACAAGGGGACATTACAAGATGCACATCGGGCCCACTGAATGGCCTGTGCACCATTCAAATCCCACTTTGAAGGATTAATAAGCCAAACGTGGGGTTTATGTGGCATCTGTAGAGAGTGAGTGGGAGCTACTTAGTACTGGGAGAAGTACAAGCAGGATTCTAAGGAACAGGCCCATGGGTTACAGCTCACCTTGGTGGGAAAGGGAAGGTTAAAGTAAAAAATAAAAGGGGGCGGGTGGCAGAGGGAATAGCATTTTAATTACAAATACTCACTAGTTAAAAAGAGGATGCAAAGAGCAGCAATAAGATGAAAAACTGGGAAATATTAATCAAGTGAGAAATTATAGAGGAATTAATGCATGAAATAAAATAATAAAGTGGCAACGTTAGAGCAACAGGAGCAGGTATGTTCTCCCTCTCTCTGCAATTTTTTTCCTCGAGACCCAGTTTTGCACTAGCCACACTGGAAGAGGCAAGCCCTGGGTCCCAGCCTCAGGGGCGATTTTAGTGCTGTGCCAACTAAGCCTTTCTTGTAAACACACAAACAGTCCTTGGCACGGAGACCCATCTTGAGATCTCAGCAAATCTTGCCAGTGGCTAACCTCGTCCCTGCCCTGGAGAGTCAGGCTCCTTGCTGCCTCCCTCTGGGCTAAGGGATCTTGCAGTGGGGTTTGTTTTGTTATTTTTAAGAGCAAAATGGCAGCGCTTCAGGGATTGCGGAGGGGCTTGTCCCCAGGCAGAGAAGGGCTAGGACGGGCTGGGAAACACGAGACAGAAGAGAATACACAATCCACATCCAGACTCTGCTCTCCCTTCGGAAAGGATGGATCAGGGGCCCACGCCTAGGTGATGGTTTCAGGCTGTGAATTATAATCTGGCACAGGGATGCTCTGAGGCCCTGCCTTGGGGGCTGACAGTCCCCAAACCAGATGGGGTTTAAGGCATGTCCTTGTCACATAAGCTTAACCAGTTCCCTGCCCGGAGCGCTGGTTTTGGTACATCCCGCGCTGCAGGAGAGTCCCAGCTCAGGGGCTGCAACACTGATCCCTCAGAAGAAAGATATCACAATGCACAGCCTTGCAAAGCTTAACGCATTTGCAGATCGAGGCTTTGTATTTAGCAGTCACAATAATAAAAAAATTGCTTTTCTCATCTTCCTGCAAAAGCACTTTCTATGCCTTGTTCTGAGTGGTTTTTTTAATGTCAAATTGTTTGCCATTAATGAATTAACTGGCAGAGAGATCTCTCTTCTTCAGTTGGTCTCTGGAAAGACGGAATTTGGAGAAACACTCTACAACACCTTTCAATTCAACTTGGCATTGTAACATCATAGAAAACAAATCATTTAGGAGAAGAAGAGTTATATGAATTTCTGAAGCCAGTAAAACTATTTCCTGCTGTGCTATCTAAGGCTTGGAACTACTTAACAGCATTCACAGCAGATGCAAATGTTAAAAATTAAAGACACCTCACTTCCAAAGACTTACAACAATCAGACTTAATTCCTTAACAACCAGAATCCTCCTTTTTTCCTTCTTAAATTCTATCCTATTTGACAAGTTGCATATGGTTTTAAGTGACCCAAGGTAGCTTACCTTGCCTGTTTTAGCAGCAATCATACTGTTCTGCATTTTCATTGCTTCAATTACACAAATCTCTTGACCTTCCGAAACCTGGTAAAATTAAAGCAGTACAAAATGAGGATAGAGGATTTTAAACGCTCTAAGTGCGTATGATTTTTCTGCTGTAAAGACTTTCATGGCACAAGTCAAGTCAGCCAGCTACACAGTCACGACACAAACCACAGTCACAAATTGCAGTTGCTTTTGACAAAACTGGAAGCAAAACAGGGAAAAAGGAATCACCTACTTAAAATAGCACCCCAGACAAACCTGAAAGGCTCCTCTCCCATCCCATCCATTTGGGTCCAACTTCTACAGTTCACATTCACACCCACCACAGTTCAACATCAATTAAATCCAGAGCAAAATATAATTTGTGCGGTTTTGGCCAGGGAGCCTAAGCCTGATTCAGAAGCCAGAAGTTTCTTGGCACGTGTCCGGAGGAGCCTGGGCTGGAAGCTCCGGCAATACCCCACGGGCTAATGCTGAGCAGAAAGTCACACCTCCGCACGTGGCAGCATCTGGATGGCGGCTCGTGACTTCGGACTGAGGGGAGCGAGCACGCCTGTGAGGAACCACCACCTCTCATCCACAGCGGAGGCATCGCGGAGGCAAAACCATCGTTTTCACCAGAGCTGATGGCTCTTCAAAGGAAACATTCAAGTTCCCTCTTTCTGCTTGTTCTGCTTTCAGCCTGTTCTGCTAACAGGCATGCGCGAGCTCAAGGTCACCAGTAACCCACTGGGCTGCTCTGCTGGGCTCCCTGTCCCTCCCAGTCAGATCTTCCCTTCGACACCTTGGACCACGCTGCGCAGAAGAAACAACTGCTCGAGGCTTTACAGTGGGGCAGTGGGGCTGCTTATACATGAAAGGAAAAACCTGGAATTTAGAATTTATCCCTCGTGTAAGCCAGTGATCAGCCAGTCATCCCACAAAGATGATGTACGCCAGAGAGGGAAGGGAGCTAGACCCTACATCCCGGTATCTAGGACCTGAACACCCCTCGGGGATGCCTAGCACCGAGTGCCCACTGCAAGTCTTTTGATTAGGCTCTTCTACAGATGCAGTCTGCCATTCACTCATTATCTCAGCAAATTTGGGATACTTTCACTCTGAGGTCAAAGTTTCATTGAAGAGGGTGATTTGAGACCTGCAGAGATCTGGTTTATGCGTTGTTACACGTGCCAGTGCTGTCAAAATGTGTTTGTTTATACACATACATGTATACACATAGATATATTTCTCTAAATATATGTAAAATGAATAATATGTATTTAAGGACAAGCATGTCCCACTTTGGAGGAATATACTGTCTAACAGACAGGTGTGAAGTCAGAGATCAAATGCACACTGCATGAAATACATTCTGAAAATTTAAATAAAGCTTTTTTTCTAAAGTGTGCACTAGCAATGACTGAAAAGCACTGATGTCTGCCTATGGATTCGGAGCTACACAGAAGAAAAGACATTAGGTTAAAAGGTGCTTACACACCCTTTCTCCAACAGACTGCCAACAGCAACATGACAGGCTTTTGGGGATAAATAAGGAAGGCGTTTGCAATGGGAACACGGTGTACTAACCGGATACAGAGAATAACCACCAGCCAACACTTCACCTGCAGAAATTCCATCCTGAGCTTCAGGCAAGCATTTAAGTCATTAGCAGTGTCAAATTCGGTGAATAGTATCAAAGACTTGTTCTTTGTCCCCAGTTACTTCCCCTCTACTCCCTTTCCCCCTCTTTTGTCTCCGTCCTTCCACACCTGCTACTCTGCCTGTAGCCTTGCCCCAGCAGCTCGCTCTTTCCTTCCTTTTTCTTTTCCTCTTCTTCTCCCTATCTCACTGCTCAGCTTTTCTTCCATCTGCTCTGAACTTTCCAGACATTGCTGAGGTTAAGAGGAAGCTATAAATATCTACTTCTGGTTGGAAGGGAGGGAAGAAAAAAAAAAAAAAGGCAAGAATGTTTGTTGGAGGGGGGTTTTAATAGCATATTTCAGAAACAAATTTGCCCACCCTCTGGTTAAACTCAGCTCTCGGCGCGCCAAGGCCTCTAAAGGTTGCTGAAGACTGAGATGCTAAGGAGCGCAGGTCTGAATTGAGCGGCCTAATTTCAAGGGCACAAGAAACTCTTCTCTTGAGCCCCAGTGCAATTCAGCTCTAACATGGCTTCATCAGGTGGATGGCGTGCAAATGAACCTGTTAGCAATTATCTAAACGGAGTTCTGGAAATACATCTACTGGAAAAGTACAGAAGCGGTGTCTGGGAAGGAAATAACCCCCCCAACCCAGAAAATATATAGACAAATTACCCAGTTAACGTCTAGTCTTACTAGCTGGGAAGGAAGGAGGCACTTGCAGCAGGTACCACCTGTGAAAATGCTGTGTCAGTACTTGTGATGATGTGCAATTTGTTGAAAATTACCTTGGTGAAAGTGTCACTTAAGCACAGAAGTTTAATTACTGCTCTTATGTTAAACCTTTACAGCTCCACTCATTGTGTTGCAAAGTGACAAATCCTAAAATTAGGCACTTGTATCTCTCTTTTCTCTTTTTCAGTCTTTTGGGCATTGTCCAATTTCTTTCATTCCATAATTGCACATATCCTTTTGCCTGTTATTTAGCCCGCAAATGAAAACCGCAGCGATGTGTACAAGTTCTTGCTTTCTAACTTATTTAAGGATTTATTGGGACTATTTTTAATGTTGCATTTTCATCGTATAATTTATTTCTTTCAGTGGATGGTAAACCAATGTAAACCACCATCTTTACATTTTGATTTAGAGAGGCCTCAGCGATGACCCAAATCTGTCAAAACAGGCAAATAAAATCAAACAAAAAATCTGATTGATTGGAACCAAGTAAAATAAAAGGGCTCCTTTCCTTAAAAGAAATTAAACTCGGGTATCTTTCTCACAGAGTTACACTACAGACAAATCTACCTTTACACTGCTTGGAATATCAAAATAAATGAGTGATTGACTGTTAGACCCACAGTCTGTATTTTAGTAGTTTATTTCTGCACGGCGCAGAGTTCAAAGTAGCTGTTCAGTTTTGTTCGCCACAGAGTGAAAATGAAAAAGAAGAAAGAAGAAAAAAAAAAGAAGAAAAAAAATCACTGAAGAGTAGGGTACTTAACATCTCGACATTGCCAACAATTCTGATGTGAATTTGGGAACAGTCAACAGCACTGGTTGAGTAACTCGGGGACTGCACGACGGTTGTTATCTCCTGTGGCCGAAAGGTTACACACAGGACAGGGAACTGTCTCCACTCATTTCCCGAGCAAGCGACTCACGACACGGGGTGGAAGCTGAATCTGAGAAGCAGCAACCCCGAGCCATTTTCGTCGCACCTACAGGAGGACCATAAAGACTAATTGCACTTACAGATAGGTCTCCTTAAAACTCGGAAACACAAAAAGACGGTGCACACCCGAGGGCATTGCTACCACGGGATCTTTGTGAATATGGTAGACTTTCCTCGGACTTTTGTGCATCATCTGATAAAAGACTTAACGATTGTGACAGGACGTCTTCAATGTTAGGCTTACAAAATGGTCACAAGCCCCACAAGTCTTTCTGATAAACCCAATCGGCACTGATGTATTTCCCCGCTCTCTGTCTAATTGGTGTAAAGTTTGCAGCTCTGAATCCCCTATCTTTTATCCAGCTTGCTGCGTCCTCTCCTTTGACGTGAGGTCAGGGTTCACATTCGCATCCGATTATCGAAGTGGCACTCATTAACCGGCAGCCTGCCTCGCACCAAAATGAGTTCGCTGGAAGGGGAACTCGGCCCATTTACTCAGCAGATTTTAGCATTTTAAGGAGGCCTGAATGTCACACAGTATTGCTACGTTTTGAGGAGTTTCAGACATCTCCAGCTGATGATTAATTGTGAGTGATGGGAAATAAAATCCAGTAAAGCCAGCTGCTTGCCATGGTCGGCAAAATTACTATAATGGATATAGGCTGCCAATTTTCCAGTTTTACTGGCAAGTCTTCCAAGTGTAATTAAGGGAAGTTATAAATGATATGGAAATCTATCAAGTCCCATTTATTTTCAGAGGACTCTTTCCCCTGAGACTTTTATCTTCAAGCTTATAGTTTGCTTTGTTGTGCTAATGATTTAAACCACTTCTTATTTCTGATTAAAGCCCCCAATATCCTTCATAAGAAGTTAGATCCACTTTATTCAGAAGGATTTAAAGAAACAGAAACCTTTTTAAAGTTGTGTTTGTTAACTGTGCTGAGGTCTCGCTTCCTCTGTGGAGGCACAACAGAGCGTCCTCCATCTTAGGCACCTCACTACCATCTGGACTTCTGCTTCTGACAAATTCTGAGGATTCAGAAAGATCTGGGGGTATGGGGAGGGAAAAGAGGGCATAAAAAAAAATAAAATTAAAAAAATCCACCATCAACAAACCCCCAACTTCCCTCCAAATCCTAAATCCTCCAAAAACAAAGATCGTTAGATGCTGCCTTTGAGGCTAGACCTTTAGCGCAGGGTGGTGTTGCTCACTAATGTTGTTTGATTTGGAATAAAAGCATGAAAATTATGTGCAAAGGCCTAAAATTGGAGATGTAAAGGATGACTGCACAGTATTCCATTTCTCAATTTCATCCTTCAGAGCCACAAAATGGGGGTGATACAGTTACTGGATGAGATTTACAGTAACAGCTGTGGTCTTCCCACACAAGGGAGGACCTTCTAATGGGCTAAGGTCTGTTTTGAACAGACGGGGAGTAGCAAAACAAGGTTCCCTATTAAGGGTGTGCAGTAATATTCCTGATAAAGAAAATGAGTAGTGGTAGTCAGATTGCTTTAAAAGACCTAAATCTCCTTTCGCTGTTTTTTTTAAAAAAAAAAAAAAAAAAAAAAAAAAAAAAAGAGCTATTTTAGAAAGTGCTAACTGCTAAATAAATGAAAGACATGTAAATGTAAGGGTTTGGTTTTTTTCTTAATCTCCTCGCTACGAATTGTAAAGAATGCATAGGAACCAGTGCCAGGGGCATATGGCTTTCTCCTGTGCTGAACATTCATACAAAAGACAGGTTCATCAGTCATTGGAGTATCTGGATAAAAAATTAGCTCCTGATGGATGGTATTTAGAGCTTACCTGCTGCTAGTACATTACCAGAGAAACACAGGTTTTGAAACCCACATGACATTAGAAACTGCAGACCATGAAATACCCCACGTGCAAGCGCACTCATAATGTACGCCAGGTTATACAAAATAAGAAATAAGCTATTTAAAGCCTCTGCCTAAAATTGGGCCCGCTGCAAGGAACCCTGGGTCAGCCCTACACAGGCCAATTAATGCACAGCATCTGCTGTATAGAAGCCGTGCATGAAGCACTTCCGAATGATTTCAGCAATTAAAAGAAAACTGTTTCCTGCCTGTTCTGACAGCAACTGTTTCAATGCAAGAGTGAGCACCAAATCATTGTGTGCAGCTGAAAAAATTAAGTCTTTTTTTTTTTTTTCCCCTACATCTTGTGAAAAGGGGGTGGGAGGGATGAAGATTTCTTACGGAATCGTATCGTTCTTTTGTTGTCCGACATTCTGTGTTTTTCTGCCAAATTAGACAGAAGGCTCCAAGGGTTTACGGGGCCCTCTACAGTATCACCTTCTGGTGCACTGTGGCTCCCTAAAAAGATGGATCAATATCAACCCTGCTGATTTGCCTACAAAAGTGAAAATCCCTCAATCACATTTTTAAGACCATTATATTTAGAACAGAGGTGCTCCGATACGTAACATTTTTAAAGGCTCTTGGAGCTGAAGGGGAAAAAACACTGACAGCCCTACGTAAAAATGATCTTAGATTTGGTTAAAAGTGAAGTGAGAATTGGATTTTATTGATATCTCCTTTCCCAGCTTTGGGAAGACACTGGTAAATATCCGTTGCAATTTCCACTATGCTGCGACTTGTGTCCCGATTGAGCCTTGTTAAGTAAGAAGGGACAATGGAAGACGGTGCCATACAAAATCCAGTTACCCTCTCTTGTACCCTTCAGCAAAATAATTACAAACATCTTGTTTATGCTTGTGCAAAACCACTGAACAGTGAATTAAGTATGCATTCACTATCTAAAACCCTTACAAAGATACTGGGATTTCTGTTTGTTTATTTGTTGTTTAAACTTAGTCCATGCTGGTATCATTCCCTTCTCAGATTTTTTTTCTCTCTGACTTGTTGGCAATCTGGCAGCAAGCATCCAACAAGAAAACAAATCAAGAGGAATTGGATGAGCAGCAATTGAAATTCCTTGACATTGTCCATTACCATGTAAAATAATTAGTGCAGGTTTTCCCATCTTTCCAAATTAACTTTGAAACCGGAGCTACAGAGCTGCAAATATCATTAGCGGCAATTAATAGTACTTGACAAATCGTTATTAAACTTTTTTTGCCACACTCCTTTAACGAATGAACCCGAAGATAGCACATCCCAAATTTTGTGACCTCTGACTAACCAAAGGTCAGTGACGTCCCCCTGACAGCAATCAGCACTGGTCATTGCACTCCCACTTATCCAAAACACGCTTCCCCAACTGCTTCTGAGGTCCCGGCGTGCTGGGGAAGTGATACGCGGGCAGAGCGCTTCTGCGGCCGAGCCTCGCGCTACTCAGCCCAAGGCAAGGCTCAGCTGCCATCACACCAAGCTTTAGCAGTCAACTTCTTTAGTAACGGCTAAAAAGTTGCTTATCATTTGAAAAGGCAAAGCACTCCAATAAAAAAAAATAAAATTTTCTCTGAACTCTTTTCAAAGGACGGTAGCATTTTTCCCCGAGGAGGAAACTCTAATAATATTGACTATTTGTACCTCATCATCGGAATAGGATTTCAATCTTAATTACACCGTACTCGAACGCAAATCCTAAGACTGTGCAATTGCATAAAGATATAGAAGAAAAATCTATTCCAGTCAAATATAAAAAAATGACATAAATACGTTAGGAGCAATTACTATAGCTACAGGGGTTTTTAATGTAACCACAATTATTACTTGAAGCCTGAGGTTATAAGAATGGTGAAATATTTGAATCCTTTTATTCTTGAAATTTCACAACTGTGAAAATGCTTTCATTTCCTGTTTACCAATAGTTTTTTTCCCCCCACAAAAATACACCACAAAAAAATTATTTAATACACAAAATCATAAAAACTACATGAGGTTTGTGACCACGTTTGGTCAAGTTTGCAAACTCCCTTTAACTGAAAAAATGCAGTTTATATTTGCTCTGAGATCGCTGAAGAACAGGAGGGAGGAAAGGAGGTAAAGGGAAAGAAAAAGGAAAAACAACAATAAAAAAAAGGTTCACACACAAGAGAAAAATCTTATCTGAATTTAAGAATAACTTACTAAATTATTGATACCATATTCATCTAAATGAAATGTGAAACTGTTACTAAAGCTAACACATTTTTACTGGTTTTCCTGGTTTTTTTTTCTGTTATGAATTCCAACAAGTATAAGAAAGGGGAAATTATTTTTTTTTTTAAGGTATGAATGGCAAATATGATTTCAAATAACACATAGCTGGCTGACGGCAACAGGTAACTTTATAACTCCACCTTTTCTTTCACGAGAACGAACAATCTAGTGAGAAACAGAATCTAGGAAGCTGTTTTGTTTTGGGTTTTAGCAGTGAGCATTTCAGCAGTAGAGGTCAAGCAAAACATATCTTTTCCCATAGCAAGAACTTTCCAAGGCTTGTGAAATGGAAAATTATGGAGAAAGATTTCTTTCTTAAACTATTCTTCTACAGAATAACAAGAGAAATTGAACTGACGTGTACACAACTGAACTGGAAGATGAACGCAGTTTAAAAGAATTGGAATGCAGTTTAAAACATCTTCCTTGGTTGTTCTGAAAATACGGGATCATTGACAGTAATGTGTTTTTTAAATTATACAACTAAAAGAGCAGCCTTCAAGTTACCTGATTTTGAAATTACTGAGATATTAGCATATACATATAATAGCTGACATCTTGGTAGAAAAAATCATCCCATGCAGTATCAATACCCATGGCTACACTAGCATCAATTTGAAATCATAAGAAATACTGATATGAAAAAAAGTCCATTTAAAGAGCGGTTTGAATGGTTATAACTTCCAAAACCTGGGGTAATCTTGAATTGCTGGAAAGAAGAGAGGAAATTCAGAAACTTAGGTCAAAATAATTATCTGTTCTCTTCTTTTGGCCATAGTCCTACCAAGATTCAGTAACGCTGGGGTGTTTACCCAGAGGTGTTTTCCTTTTACATATTTATGGCTGGGGTAATCATTAAAGTGATGTAGGCTACCAGCACTGGTGTTAGCTTATTGACCAATGCTTGTCTTAGTAATGCCACCTGTTCTGCCTAATTTAATTAAAAAAGAAAAACAACAAACAGAAACATACAGCTAAAAGAAAGACATCTTTGCATTCCTCACAGATAGAAAACTGAAAAAGCAAAAGCTATATTCATAGGTGAAAATATAGCAAAGGCTACAGGGCAATCAGGACAGTTAAGATCATTTTTGTTGCTGTGGCCAGTTCAGGCTACCGAAGTCGGAATCAGTTGTGGAAGCACTTTGGGTGGCTTGCTTTGAATGAGGTGTGACAACATTGCTTTACCTGTTCAACCATTAGGATATCTTGGGCTTTCCCTGCTCCTGCAGTTTCAGTGCATGGAATCCTACATGCACAAAGATCAAGCCAAGCAACTCAAGAAGAAAAATTCACAAGTGCCTGCCTATTTCCTGCCCTCTAAGCAAAGCACTGAATTTGTGCAGCTTTAGCAGTTTTTATGGTGCTGTATTTGTGGTGGTTGTGGTGAGATTAAAACCACGTGCAGCGCCGTCTCCACGCTCTGGCGTAAAAGTACTGCTGTGTGCTAGCAGGGCTGGCTTGTGCTGCCATCGGTGTCAGCAGAAACAGAGCGAGTCCCTTGCCTGGACTCTGGAAGCCCAGTGGTTTCTCTGGCCCTTGGCACCATGGGGAACCAAAAAGTAACTCTCCCCAAAGCAAATTTCATCCTAATGCACACTCGTCATTAACAATCTACTTCTAAAATAAACACGCAAACACCCTCACCCCCCAAACCAGACATTTCCTATATAATGTGACTGTTATCATGAGGAATGTAAGCTAAATTTAAATCTTCTTTCCCTAAATAATATTAACCTCCTTTCCAGTCAGCCAGATTTCAAATTGTTTTGTTGTTTATGTTGCTTTCTGCTTCTGAGTGCCTGTGTTTCCAGGAATAATTGAGTGACAACTAATTACAGTCTTCTGATCACATAAAGGAAAATAAAGAAAGTAGAAAGTAACTAAAAAGCTAAAAAAAAGGCAACATCACAAGTTCTGCTTCTCTCTAAATGACAAACAGCACTTCCCCACTGTGTTACTAAAACTTATAGATCATCTTACAGACAAAAGAAAATAAATTCCTTGCATATGCAATATCTTTTGGCAAAAAAATGAACTGAAAACTGCTCATCAGGCCAGCTGGATAGAGGATGCTCACACAATCTTCTATCAGACTTCATCAGACCAAAGTGTTTTTCAGCAACAGCAGCCAATTGAGAACACTACGCTTCAAGGAAAAACAATGACACATCGAGTGGGGACAACTAACACAGAGATCGGCGTCGCCTTCTCATTTGGCTAAGGACGCACAGAGAGGGACTAGCAAACACCATATGCTTTACCTGACCGGGCATGATGCCCTAGAGCCGAACCGCAGGCAATAAACACGAGTTTGCCAGCGCGGCCATTCAGACAAAGACGAGACGTCCCGCTCTAGGAGTTTCTTCGCCATTTGTAAAGTTACACCTGAAGGAGGGGTACCGCAGCCTGGCTCCCTGGGCTCCTGACCGCTCGGAGAGCATCTCTCCGTGAGCACAGCACTAATGCTATTTAGCATAGACCACAGGTTCGGAGAAAACAATCTCGGAGCAGCTAATAACCAGGCAGCGTTATTGTGAGCAGCAGCAACACCTGAGTGGAAGGGTGGACAACTACCACGCGGCTCTCCCATTTTCCAGCTGTGCCGTTTTCACCCGCTGTGCAAATTCAAGCTGCCGAACCCAGTTGCAAACAGAGAATAGGAGCTACTTAAATTCCCATTTCTCCAGCACACTAAAGAAATCAGACTTTTCCCAAGCAGTGCGACAAAAAGAGCTGTATTTATCAGGGAGCTACAGTTCCCTGCCCATCATGCCTTGAACAGCTGTAGTGAGTGAGCTGGTTTCTGACGGACAGCCAAGACATGTAATCTGAATCACACCATCCCACTGCTTATTCAGTGCCGATAGCTGGATGCTACCCTCATCTCGCTCGCTTGCTTTTTTTTTTTAACGTTTTGACACTAGTCCTGAAAAGGAAGGATTTAAGTTAAACCCTTTTCAATAACGCAAATGTGTTTTTGCAATTAAAGCCACACAATTAGCATTGACAAGCTCAGGTCAGCAGAACATAGATTATGCCGTTCAAATGCTCTGCCACTCTGCCTCCAGCAAAAAGCTGCAGGAGAGGCAAAGAGGAAAAAAAAAATCTCCACACGTTATTTAACAACTTGTGCTCTGACGCACTGCACCACTTGTGGATTTGTGGAGGGAGGTTCATTTATTTATTTACTTCAAATCTCTTTAGCTCTGGCCTCCTTCTCCACTGCTTCTATTCCTTCAAGACAACAAGAAATATTCTTCAGGGCAAGAAGGCTGGTAATGTTTAGCAGAATTAACTTCTCAAAAAAATCTCAAGCAAATTAAAAAAGGTTCAAAATCCTTGCCTTAAAAATGTTTCCCTTCATTCTTCGCCAAAAAAGTATTTGCTTAACATCTCCCTCGCTCAGCCACTCTTACTGCCTAGACACAGAAATCACAGATTTCTCTATCCATGGGATGACACAGTGATTAATTTTAATTGAATACTGCTGATTTTAAAGGTATAAAAAGTGTGTGTGCACATGTATAGATCACAATACCAGAAAGCTAAGTGTAAAAGCTAAAAGAACTTCTCTTGCTAGTTTCTACTCAGCTGTACTTAGTTGTTTTCTCAGAAATGTCTTTATTTCATTAGTATAAACATTTGCACCTACAGATCTTTAATATTAACATGATTACTCCCTTCTCTCTGTAAATAGTCAGAAATACCCATCTATTCTAAAAACAAAAGTGGCATCATAGCAAAACATAAGCAAACAAATCACTTTACCAGCACAATTGATGACCATCACATCGTAAGTGCACTGCTGATTTTGGACGTGGGATCTTGATCCCATTTCTACATCATCTCTCAAGAAAACCTAGGTTTCATTGCTATAAATTATGAAGTCTGCAACTGAAGCTTTCTGTTTGTATCTAAGTGCCACATGTATGGTTATGGCATCATTTGACTGACAATAGTACTTTAAAATTAATCTGCACAATCTGATTCAAATATTCCTGGTCTGCTTCACTCTATTGCTTTCAATGGTTATGAGAAATAATGGCCCTGACCTTGGAAATAACATATGATACAGTGTGATAGAATTTCATATAAAGCTGAGTTCAAGTCAGTATTTATATATAAGTCTAAAACACCATATTTACATTCGTTTCCAGCACAATGTGAGGTAAGAAGCACTGGAAATCCCCAGGACAGCAATGGCACGTTCTGTTGCCCTTCTCTATGTCAAGTTTATTCCTTCTGCAGGACAAAAGGATTCCCATAAGAGGCTGGGAATTCCCAGACTGGAATTCCCAATTCAGGAAACCCATGCGTCTTGCAAAATACTAACACAGGATTCTTAAAAAAACAAAAGCGGGGGGGGGGGGGGAAGAAAGTTAAATATCTATCCGACGTCCCTTGTGTTTAGCAATACGTTCACTGCTTCAGGGCAGAAAATCAACAGTCCCCTCCTGCTAGCACTAACAGCACATATATACTTACGTATATTTACATGCACATGTACACACACACAGTTTTTTCCCCCCCTGCCAAGGCACTTGTGATACAAAACCAAGCTATTTGTTGAGTTTCAGCTGTGGACTTGTACCCAGCTGAAAATGTTCCTTTTAAAGCCCGTTTAATTTGAATTGTGCTTCCTTATTAGTTTTTATAATTCAATTGAAAAGCAGCACACATTATTCAGCACACTTTATTCTACAGGTGACATTAAAAAAAAAAAACAAAAAAAAAAAACCAAAACCCAAACCAAACCTGTGACCTGTAGTTTCAGTTACACCAGGGAGAAATTTGTGTGGAATATATAATGAAAATGCAGATAGATAGATCACATTTCTTACCATGTCCCCAGGCTTGACAGAAACTGCCACCACTGCTCCAGGCATGGGAGATCTCAAAATGCTGGAGGTGTCCTCTGCTGCTTTCTCTGGCATGTACTTGCTCAGCTCTGCAGCAACCTTCGTCAGTATTTGTAATTTGTACTAAAGAATAGGAAGAGGAATGTTTTAGAAAACTGCACCTTGGTGAATTCCAGTCAATAATCTGCACTATTTTACGACATGTTTTTATATCATACATCTGTTATCTGTTCTTCACAGGAGTGTCTGAAAATCACCGTTTGACATCTTTATTCAGAGTTTCATTTTTAGAATGCAGAAAGAAAAATATGCAACCGCAATCTGCAGCAATGAGCACATAAAAGGAAAGAATCAACTACAGTAAAGAAATGTCAGATACATTTAAAAATTGGGGGTAGAGAGGGGAGATACAAATTTAAAAAACAGAAATATCCTTACACTTATTGCACATTATCTTCAGTGGATAAGGAATATTGAGGGATTTGCTTCCAGTGCTGTGCTGAATTTGAAAATGACCTTTTGGGAAAGTCTGCCAGATTTTTCAATGACATGATTGATTTTAAACATTATGTTTACTTTTTAAACATTTCTTTTTATCATGTATTTAATGTTTGAAGTTAATAACTTGCTTAGATTTTGCGATTAAAACATATTAAACAATTTCAATTCCTTTTTTTTTTTTTCATGCACAGGCAGACTGATCTAACACTGTGGTTGTATTGAATATACTTTATCTGTAATAAAAACTGTTCGGCAGCCGTTACCTACCTTGAGAAAAAAAAATGTTTTCGCTAGTATGTTTTATAGCAATTAGAAATGGAAAAGAATATGACGACCCTCGAGCGTCTGAGAGCACCCCTTTAAACAAAACCTTGCCGAAAACATAGATGTGCGTACCCTCATTTCAGCTCCAGGCTTTTAGTTTTTAAAAACTTGTAATCCCTTTGACAGATAATTCATTGCACTTAGACAGATGGCCTTCACATTTGTCCCAGTGCACTTGAAAATGAATGCAAAAAGCCAGTAGATGGCAGCAGGTCTCTGCAGGAAACTCCTGCCTCACCAAGGCCAGCACCACACTTCATCAATAATTTAAACAAAGGTTTTAATAATAAGCATTGGGTGAACGGCATTTACAATTCAAATGTGTATTTTGCTGATGTAAAGTTCAACACCTTGCTTTGAACAGTATGTTTTCCTCCAAAACAATTAGCTATTGTTTTATTAGCAATAGAACGTCTTTACTTTTCATTTTTACACAGACAGAAAAAATCCAATATCCTTATGGTGAAGGTAAAGGGGGACTCTACCTTCTGCTTCTGTAGAGAGTAGAACAAGGTATTTAGAAATACATGCAAAAGGTGATTAATTCTGCAATGACATCTTTTAAAAAGCAGCTTTCAAAGCCAAATTAAAAAGACAAAACAAAGGATTATCATCCTCCATAAATGGCGTTTGGACACGCAAGATTATGTGCAACGAACAGTGCGGCCGTTCAGTTAGAAATACTTGCTTCTAATCAGAAACACCAGCAAATGGTTAAATGAACCAATCCCCCACCACCGCCCCAGTAAATGCAATAAAATGCCACAACAATACTCCCTGAAGCTGTAAGTGGCACCCAAAGATTTGAGAACCTCTTCCCAAACATGTGCCTTGGTTACAATTGATATGGCACAGAGAAACCAGCACCATTTCGTATGCAAAAAGCCGCTTTAAACTCCAAGCCTCCTGCAGGCATCATCATGACAATTAAGACTGTGCCGCTCACATTTTCCAACCCAAAATGCAGCTAGTTCTCTCCCGGCAGAAGCAACTACATTCAATGCGGTGTGCTCCTTGCAGTTTCTTTTCCTAAAAGTAAAGCGTACGTGTGCGTGCATACGCGTGCACGTATGCACGCTTGCATGTATGCTGTAGGGAGAGGGGAGGTGATGCCTATAGGAGATTTGATGACATAAGCCACAAACAGAATTGCAGCAGTGTGACAAGTCAAATAATAACATCTTATGCATGTTTCTTTACTCTTGAGTGTCTGTTTTGCAATCAAGACATACAAGTGTCTGCCAGTTTCTGAAGGATATGATCCTTAAGTGAAATTACTGTGCAAATAAAAGCTTTTTACTCCTATTAAAATTCATCTGAGTCATAAGTGGCAAGGAAAAAAAGCTTGCAGAGTGTATTCTGCTGTCAATCTAATAAACATTCTGTGCAGAGGGACTATTTATCAAAGATAAATTGTACTTAAAAGTCCTTCATTAAATCTATGGGGGGGAATATAATTACACCAAATTGCACAGTTTCAGTATCCATGGTTAGTGTCGTCTTTGTACTCAGAGTTTGAAAATAAAAAATAAAAAAGGGAAAAAAGGAAGAACACAGAAGTAAGTTAGATTTGTGGACTGTATTGTTGCCTCTCGCAAAAGACTGTTTTGTTATGACTTCAAAGGATTAGGTTTAGATGCAATTTTTTTTTTTTAAGGCACATATAACACTTCTGAGCTGCCCAATTTCAAAATTTAAACTTAAAATGAGAGCTAGTCCTTCTGCATTCATCTAGGTTACGGTATTTCGCAGGGACTGAAATACAAAATTCCCTATGCGCTCCACAACGTACAGCAGTGGGGGGAAAACCATGTTCCTCAGTATGCTGCACTTTAAAGCTCAGTTCTCCACACCAAGTTAAAATATCCCTACCAAACATTGTTTTTACTATCTTTACAATTTTCATATCTTTTAGATTCCTTTCTCTGCAGGATTCCTGCTTTGCTTGGAGTGAGATGTAAGAGTCAGTACACTCAAAGCTTTAAAACGCGGGTCTTTGTTATTGATGAGCTGTTCCTTTTCCTTTTGTATTTGTTTATTGTTCTTTAGTCTGTTTGGGGGATAAGCAAGTTACTGTAATCAAAAAGTAAAAAATAACAACAGTAAACTTCTGGGGAAAGGCCTTTTTTGGCACAGTTGGTTCACAAATGACCTTTCAGAATATAAAAAGACAAAGCCGCAAAGAAAGGTTCCTTCTTTAAGATTACCTTTGATGTATTTCTGCTGCTGGCCCCCACTAAATACCCACAAAAGTGTCCCTTTGTAAGGCTGTGTCCTGTGTGCAGGGGGCTGTTCACCTAACCAAGGTGCAGCCTGCAGCTCAGCCAGGGCCACAAGACTCTGGAAGACCACGTCAAACAACGCCGGCCAGTGCTGCTACAACAAAGACAATTAAGAATATACCACGTTTTTTCATTACATGATTCACACCGCTGCTATGCCTTTCATTTAGCCAGGACAATGCTGAACATGCGAAGCAGAAGTTTTGGTATGCTACTAACGGAGCGCAGTCATGTTTTCTTCCTCTGTCCTCAGGAGGAGGAGGGAGATGGGAGAAAGAAGGGGCGTAAATTGGGGAAGTTTGGGTTATAAATAGAGAGCAGAAGGCTTCCACTGGCCTAAACCAGAAGACACATCCGTGGGAGTCATAAATAGATCGCGAGTGGACTCTCGGAGCATGAAAATCTGCTAGCCATCAGATCTGCGCTGATGAGTAGTTGTCACCAGCCACTGCTCCGCTCCGCAGGGCTCCAGAGCCTGATTCTGCCAGCCAAAGTCAAGTCAATAAAGAGGTAGCCGAAAGGAGCCACACAGCTCTTGATGGCACAGAAAACAGGGGTTGCTTTTCCACAAGACTGTTGGGAGTCCACAATCAGTCGACAAAAGTTACAGTAGGGAAAAGTGATGTTGCTTCAGTTTTCCAAGGGTAACAGTGTCCTGTCTTACCTCGCCCACTAAATGAATTGTAATGCCAAACTGCCTCTTGCAACCAAATCTCCGTGACGAAAAAGAAGAAAACAAAAAGCTGTAACAATAGCAGTGCAAAGGAGTGGGGGGGTGGGGAGGGGGAGCGCAAATACAGTGAAAATTATACCTGGGGTTTTGTGGATGGTTTTTGTAGATCTATTCCGTACTGATCCCCCAAGTCAGTAGACAAGTAGTAGACCAGCTGCTACAAAAAAGTTGGCCATCTGACCCCATCTTTGCATAAAACCAAGTTCAGTAGTTTGCACAGATATGGTTCCTTTGCCGTGTAAAACAGAATATTGTCAACCTTCAGTAAAATGCTCAAAAACTGCGCTCTGTTACATCTCACATTAGTTTATTAAATATGATCTTCCCTGTACACCTGAAACTCATGTCCGTAGAAGCTGTAAATGTTCAAACTCCATTGGAGATTTTATAGAGCAATCTAATGTATCGCTACCCATATGTTACTTACGGTAGTGTTTGGACTGCTGACCAGATGTGGATTTTCAGTACGCTTTACCTAAATGTTCAACCGCGTTTTCCAAACGTCTGTCGTTCTTGCGGTCAGAAGGCTGAAAATCTTAGGTAGCTCAGATTTCAGCAGAGAAACTGTCTGCTGTGCGTCTTCATTATTTTCACTAACCTTACAGTCTCATTTTTGGACTCAGTGAAATTTAGTAACTGTGGTCACATAATTTCCCTGTAACATTCCTAATCTGCATCCTGCCTCAAGTCACTTAACTGTTGTCACCTGCGCTTTGACCATCATAGATTCACAAGTAGTACGTTATTCAGTATTCATTCAAAGCAATACTAAGCAACGTTCCAGTGGCGAACACAACGAGCACACTGCCTTTTTTATTAACCATTATGCATTTTAACATCGTGCCCATACCCTCGCTTACATTTCCACCGCGGCATCTGAACAGGAGAACGATGTATTTATTCTGTATGACTTGAGGGCGTCAGGCACCACCTTCCTTCAGAGTCAAGGATTTCTTACTCAACAAGGAGATAAATGACATTCTGCAAATCACGCAGGCTTTTTTCCCAGCTCTGAGTTCTAGGGCTAATTTACTTCCACAGGGCGGTGGTGAGGACTGGCATTAACACCTGCACAAAATAACAGCACTTTTAGTCTAACGGAGGAGCACGCACTCGACACGCTACGGAGACGGTTTAAAAAAAAAAAAAAATTAAAAAAAAAAAAAAACCACCAACACTAACCCAGCTAAAAACCCAACAAAACGGAAGAGCCACAAAACCCATGAGCCTCTAGCAGCAGCACAAGGGAAAGGAAAAGAGAGAGAGAAGCCTCACCACCACCGAGCACACCCTCCAGCAGCAGCAACTTAATTAGAGCTGTAATTCAGCCACATCTCCCGCTTGCCAGTCCTCGCGCGATACGCAATTAACACCCTAGAGAAAGCTAGCGAGGGTGAAAGCCGGGCGAAAACGCATTCCCTCCACCGCGGGCCGGGGCTGCCGGGGGGGAGCGGAGAGGGTCCGGCCCGCGGAACGCGGAGAGGGTCCGGCCCGGGGAGCGCGGAGAGGGTCCGGCCCGGGGAGGCGGCCCGCGGCCCGGGGAGGC